>NC_133417.1:102975000-103285000 GCF_049350105.2 Macaca mulatta | reverse complement strand
TCCTTCTGTTGTTGACTCGTCTTTCTCAGTGCTGTAAACTTCTTGTTGACTCATCGCTGAAATGAATTATTTGTGTTTATTTTACATTCAGTCTGCACTTTTTTCCTCATTGTTAAATATGTGGACTCTGGGACTACCTGGATTTGAATCCTGCTTTTATCAGATGTTGGACAAGAGACTTAATCTCTCTGGCCTGCAATTGCTCATCTTTAACATGGTGATAAAGTTGTAGCTACATAATAGATGTTGGGAGACAATAAAATGAGATTATAGATTTTAGTAGAGAGAGAGCGTGTGTGTGTGTGTGTGTGTGTGTGTGTGTGTGTGTGTGTGTGTGTGTACCGGGTGCATCAAGGCACACATGCTGCGCACCATGCCAGGCACATAGTAAATACTCAATAAATGTCAGTCGTTATTTCCAAGAATAATAGATGTAATTATCAAAATTTTGGTTCTGTAATTGAATTCAATACACAAATAAATGTCACAAACCAAGTCACCTAATTGATCACTATGTTTTTCCTGAGAGTTGGAGCTACAAACATGTCTTATGAAATAGTAGCCATTCATTGACTAGCACTGTGTGCCCAGCCCTGTGGCAAGAATTATTGTTGTTTTGTCCCATTTGAACCTTACAACAGTTGAACCTGTTTTTCTGTTTGCAGATGAGAAAAGTTAACCAAGTCTGAGAGGTGAAATGACTTGCCAAAGATCACTTACAGATATTGGAGACAAGACAGGAAACAAGAGGTGCCTCATTTCAAAGCCCTTTCTATCTAAACCACTTTGATTTTTCCTCCTCTTGAATATGCCCTGCTCTGGAAAGTGTGTAATCACGTTCCCAAACTATGCATACAGAAAACAAGGGATGTGCTATGTAACAGCAAAAGTTTAAGGTCCTCATCCCTCTAACGCTTTTGCCTCTTTTCTTTGACATCTACCACTTATTTGTCTCAAAGTTTCATTCCACAAAGTCTGGATTTTAATTTTAGACTTTCATGACACACCTCTTCCTGCCTAATCACATAACCATTATTATATCTTAATTTATTAAGATATAATATTTATGTCTTAAATTACTAAAATGGTTCAAAACAAAAGCAGTTAAACCTCATCATAGGCAAACTCAAAAAATTGTTTATAGTTCACAAACCTGATGCTATCCATACAAAATAAAATTAAAGCATTTTATTAATGGTTTATTGCTTCCAAAAAATCCCATACCAAGTGTGCTGCCTGTGAGAATCTACAAAGACATAAAATCACAAATTGCAGGAATCCCATTCTGTGGAAGATATCAATTCAAAAGAGTAAGGCCTAGTTTTTTTTCTGGCAATGGAAGTTTAATAGATGTTGAATGATATAAAAAACAATGCATTAAAAAGTAATTATTATTTTTCCTTTGGTGAGGAATACTATTTAAACATACACGTGTGTGTGTGTGTGTGTATGTGTGTGCATGTGTAGTATGTGTTTGCTTTTCATAAAGCCTCTAAATAAAATTGGAGAGTGTACAATCCAGGAAGCTCTAATGTCAATCTTTATTTTACAGGCACCAAAATGTATATCAGAAGAAATTGTCATTCATCATGACACTTCACATGTACTGCATTGTTTTAATAGAAAAATCTAAAGTTTCATTATGTTAATGTTGAGCAATGAAAATAAAACATCATAAAAAAATAAGCACTTTTTGGTGATTGGCTACAGCAATTTTCTGTCAGCTTCGAGCACGATAAAAGCATACTGAATGGAGATAGAACAAACACCAGGAATCCAGCAGCACCAAAAATGTTTTACTGGATCCCTGCAAATCTAGTGTTCATAAGTGCCAGCCAAATAAAATGCAACTTCTTCAACAAACTATGTGATAATTGTTCCAGAGAAGAATTAATAGAATAATTCTTCCTATACACCAATGCTGAAAGAAATGTATCCAAATAACATTTCTCATTCAAAGTGATGGACAAAGTGACACATTTAAATTTTAATAACCGATGCAGGTGGAATTCAAAATAGACGAATACTACAGAGAAAATGCAACCCAGAAGCTCATTGATTACTTTGATTTTTTTCCTTTTGTAGAAACACAAATATAGAATTGATATATGTTATTAACAGAACCATCTACCATATGATCATTGTGCAGACAAAAAAAAAAGCCACAAATACAATACTGTTGTAAATAAGCTTGAGTATTTTCTGTTTACAGACACTTATTTATAGAGAAATTAACTAAAAATGTAGATTGGTATAAGAGGGAAGTATAGAGTTGGCTTAATATAAAATATCTTACTCTTAAAAAGTAAACTCTTATGTATCAAAATGTCCACTTTTAGAATATTTTATTATATTCATATTTTTTCTCTTCACTTTTTGCTTAAAACTCCCTTATTAGAGCAATTCTCTTTGTAATGAAACAAATTTTTTATGTAATGTGGTATACTAAGCAATATATAATACTTATTGTACAACAAACCTATAATAAATTATCAATATTTATTAAATTGAGTTAATATTTAATACAGTCACATAAAAAAATCTTTCAAAATAAACCACTCTATTTGAAAGTAGATTAAACAGCGTTCCCCTGCAATGTACTAAATTCAAAATATCCATCTATTCATTTAGAAACCACTTGAAAGAAAGGAGACATGAAGGTGATATTATCAGGTCAACAGTTTCCCTTAATTTTTTGCAGCAGATTATTCAGGTATAACACAATTCATAGAACATATTCTAGGAGATGATTAAAGATGTTTTAATCTGCCTTTCCTGAGACAAGTGAGTAAATTATTGTTTAATATATCCTACCCTTGCATGAAAAAAAATCTTGAAATACTAATCAGTTTTACTAAATTTTTCTATTTTGTGTCCAAGAGTTTAAGTATTATCCAAACCCTAACTTTGTGAAACTGATTTTCCTTCTCTATCCCAGTTCCTTTATATGCCAGAACAGTAACTGTCCAATAAAAGCAAAAGCTGAAATAATTGCCCAAAATAGATTTGTAACACCCCTTTCTGCAAATCTGGGTTTTGTTTTGTTTTGTTTTTTGTTAATGGCTGATACGAATTTTTCTGAAGACTTAAATGAATAGGCCTCTTTTAGTGAGGGTTTATAGGCAATTGGGGTTTGTATTATGTTCTATATGTTTTACAATACACTGAATTACAAGATATCAGTATTTTCCCAATCTTCTGAGAGTATCTGTGTTATTACAAACTTCGCAGCCTGAATATTCCTGCTTGGTTCTCTTACATTCATTTTACAGGAATGAGTACTTTCCAGTCCGCAAGAGGATAAGCATTATCTACCGTATGACATGTGAACTCTTGGAAAGAGTTCATATGATCTGCAGGAAAAAAATTAACGAGTGTCTACTTTGCAAGAGTCCTAGAGTTTATTTTGGTTTCCAGGACCCCTGGATCTTTTTAGTCCTGGTGTTCGTACTTCTCTGAAAACAGAGACAGTTTATGGCCAAACCACTGGCACTGCCAAACCCTTGGTCGAACTATCTGATGGAGTTCGTGAAGATCCGTCTTTGTTCTGTTGTCTGTGCAGACAACGCTCACTCGACTGTGTAGAAAAAAAGTGCTAGACTGAAGCTGTGTGCACATAAGTAAAATATTGTTGAATAGTGCCTAAGGAAATAGAAGAACATTATTTTAAATTATCTCGATCATAAAATCCAAGTGAAGATTTGGCAATATAGCAACAAAACCTCAAAACCAGTGATTCCTTTTAAATAAAAACAAAAATGAGAAACAGTAACTATTAGAAATCCCACCTGGTGCTTTTCCTGTGTTAATGATGCTTCTTAAATTGCGTGTGGGTAAATGGTAATTTTGTCTCACACCATTAAAAACTAATGGAACCCTTGATGATAAGAAATGCCATAGCTAGCTTGTTGGAAAACGTTTAATTAATAAAGTAATAAAATTATTGTAAACTAGTGCAGTTTCAGGGAGAATTCAATGGGATATAAAACAGATAAAACATCCTAGCGAGTTTGTATAGAAAATAAACATTACTATATAAAATACCATATAAAGTAAAAGGGGTTTCTCTCACATAGAATTAAAATTAGCTATTATACTAATAAAAATAGATTATTCTTTCAGGGAAAACATGCTAGAGAACACAGCCTATAAAAAGCTATTTTCTATCATTCAAGAAAAGTCAGAAACAGAAAAACATAAAAACAAAACAAGGAATGTTACTCTATTTTTTCATAAGTTGGAACTCAGAATTTAGGCATAAATATGTATAATAATAAGATAACAAAACAGTGGGTTAAGATAAAAACAAAGTTATTCTTTCACTTGCCTTTTCTAAAAGTAAGTTAATTCTTTAGATAAACTTCTATACTTTTTACAGTGCACATTTTTGTCAAATATTGAAACGTGTTCAAGAATCCTAAATGAAGACAATTTTGTCATCATTTGGGAATAAATCACAAAATCATAAATATTCTAATGACCAGCCCAGTTTTTCCATGACTCCATAGCATAGTGTTGATTCTTTTCCAATTCTCCAAAGCTCCTTAGGAGTTATATTATTCTAAGATTAAGTGTATAAAAGGAACAAATTTAGTGTCCTCACAAACAGGAAGACTGGGAATCTTCGACCAATGCCTCAATAAACAAAGGAATTTGAAACCTTCCACTACCAGTTCCACAGTGATGAGTAAAGTTGCCTTTGTAATGGTGGTGTTGCCTATCTTCTCAGTAACTGTAGAAGTCATACTGATTTTTAGAGCTTTATTAATTCAAATTTTCATGTATTCTTTTATATATAAGCTTAGATGTATACATTCATTCATTATTTCCAAAAATATTATTGAGCAACTTCTGTGTTCTGAGTGCTGCCATGGGGGGACACAGCAGTGAACAAGACAGAGGTTACTCGCCTCATCCAATTTATATTCCAGTTCTCATTTCTATTTTGTTTGGAAATTGAGCAAGTTTCTCCTTCTCTAGAGACCATTCTACATCTGTTCCAATTGCGTATGTTTTTGTCAATAAATCCCTAATTACTTTTTATTTTTCACTTGACCTTTTATCCCTAGTTTTTTGTTTTTAATTAAAAATTACTCTGCTTATAATCTTGGCAGAGGAGGTCTTAGCAAACTCCAAATCATAAATGACAAGAAAAAGTTTGACTTCACTATACAAAGAGCTTTTAATAATCAATAAATACATAATAAATAACATAATTTAAAAATTAGCAAAGAACTTTAACAATAATTTATAAGAGAGAAAATTTTAAAGGATAATAAACATAAGAGATACACAGCATTATATTTAAAATAAAAGAATTTCAGATTAACATAGTCACAAGAATTTATTTTCCTTTCTGATAGAGAAAAAAAATCAAAAGTTTATTATACCAAGGTAAGTAACAGTATGTGAAAAGGTTTGCTCCGGAATTTAGCTGATAGTACAACTTCTAGGTATTAATTTGAAAATATCTACTAAAATTTAAAATATGTGCAACCTTAACTAAATGATTCTGTTTCAGAAATGTATCAAAGGGAAAAAATTGAAAAATATACAAAGATATATGTAAAAGAATATTCATAGCAACATTATTTGTCAGCTGAAAATAATGTTGGGGAAAAATAATAAGGAACTGGCTAAATAAATTATACATACATACAACTAAAAACACAATAGAAAAACAGCTGTCTATATATTTGATTAGAAAGATGCCCATGACAAACCATGACACACTATTAAGGAAGGCAGGTTATGAAAAACTATGTATAATTTGGTAATATTAAAAATATGTATGCTTGTATATCTGGAAGATACACCCTAAACTTTAATTACTGTTTCTAGTGATGAGATTATGGCAGATTGTAAGGCACTTTTCATTTTCCATTTTATATATTTCTAATTTAATTCTCTGTTGCTTGTAATGAGCATTTATTAAGTTTGCAAACAAAAAATACAAATACTTTCATCTCTAAGAAATTTTAAAAAGTCATTCTATTCTCAAAGATGCAGAAACCAAATATAATTGTCTGGTTCAGTTTTCAGGATGCCAAGGTCAATTGCTTAGAGTTTAGAAAGTGAGGGGTTTTTTTTTAATTTTTGATGAGTTTGAAATATTCACATTGTTATAACTTATGAAAAACTTCCATTTCTAGGATCAAATATTATACGTGGATAAAGAAAGAAAGTGTCCAATATATATATCAATATATCTTTACATACATTTCCAAAACATGGGGCAGAGCATCCCTGATCATTCAAAGCATTGCTGCTTCACAGAATAGCAAGAAAGTTCACTTCAGATTTACATCAGCATTTGCATATGATTAATCATCAGCCATAAATACAGATGGAGATTAGGATTTTTTAATCTAGGTATCCAGCAGTGCTAAAGATATCATTAGATAGGCCAGGCATGGTGGCTCACACCTGGTAATCCCTGCACTTTGGAGGCCAAGGAGGGTGGATCACCTGAGGTCAGGAGTTCGAGACCACCCTGGCCAACATGATGAAACCCTGTCTCTACTAAAAATACAAAAAATTAGCTGGGCATGGTGGCGTGCGCCTGTAATCCCAGCTACTCAGGAGGCTGAAGCAAGAGAATCTCTTGAACCCGGGAGGTGGATGTTGCAGTGAGCCAAGATCACACCACTGCGCTCCAGCCTGGGCAACAAGAGCAAAACTCCATCTCAAATATATATATATATATGTATCATTAGATAACACAACAGTAATTGGCAAATTTTTGGATTTAAAATATTGGATTTAACATATTTTAGCTAACTGGACACTGTTATTGTCATTCAGAAATTCATTAATCATGTGTGTGTGTGTGTGTGTGTGTGTGTGTGTGTGTGTGTGTGTGTATACTTCTATGTATACAAAACAGCTGTTCAGATTACCATAGAGTACATCCCAGCACATTCGTTCTGGGAATTCACAAGAGGTATTACTAAGAAGCCATCATATTTCACAAGGCTTCTTTCTCTCTTCCACATTTGTCATCAAGCTCAGGTGATTCTCTCTTAATGTCTGTCTTATCTTTCCTCCTATTCACCCATCCACATAATGTTAGCTGCAGCTCGAGCAGTTTCTCACCTGGCTTTCCAGTCTTGTGACCAATCCATCCTCCTGATTAGGGTTTCTAAAAGACTGATTGAATTATGTGGCTCTCTTGCTCAAAGCCCTTTTGTGACTTCCCAAACTTTTCTAAAATCCAACTTCCTGCTTCCTTTGTTTCTCTTATAAGACTAAGACCTTCTTGGAGGCAGAAATACATTTGGCATAATTCTTGGCACATAGTAAACTCTCAGGAAATTTTCGTGGGCTGACTGAATGAATGAGTGAGTGAGTGAAGAATGTATCACCCTGCACTCCAGAAAGCTACACATCATCAAATATTTTCATTAATAATTATATGACTGAAAACCATCACTGATTTCCACTACTTAATTTATAAACTAACCATTCATGCTCTGGTTGACCAAAGTCATTTTTAAAAAGTTAAATGAGAGGTAAATATATTCCTAGTGAGATTTTCAGGTTGAGCTTAGCACCAAAAGATCATCAGTACCCATGTTAAACACCAATTACATAAAATGGTTTTGTCATTTAACCTGATGTACGGCTCTAAGTCCACATGTTGTTTAAGATAATGGTGTTTCTAGTGACAGTCAAACAAAAATATGTCCTCAAAATAGGTTATGAAACTGTAGGGAATCTCTTTCCATTGCAAAATGTCTGGATCTGTGTATGATTTAATAGTAACAGCAGCTTTATGGTGTGATGAAGTTAGTCAACACATGATATAGCTGTGGATTTGAAGGAAATAAAACCAGCAGGCAGACGGACAGATAAGCCTTGCCAAAAAAGTAAGAATAAAGGAAATTCTTAACAGCAAAGATCAACCAAGAGGCAAAAGAAGATAGATAAAAAGTGATTCAGAGGCCAGCTGCAGGATGGTACTGAGAGCTCTGAACTAGGAGTAGGGGCCTTGTTTGAGTCCCGGCTTTGGCCTGTAAAGCGGATATATCCCCCTTGAAACTTCTAAATTGCTAGCTTTGTGTGTGTGTGTGTGTGTGTGTGTGTGTGTGTGTGAGAGAGAGAGAGAGAGAGAGAGAGAGAGAGAGAAAGAAAGAGAGACAGAGAGAGAGAGAAAGAGAGAAGACAAGGTAAGATAACTCTTTTATAGCCACTTAAACATTATATGGTACAATATAAATAGAGAAAATGTCATTAAACTATAATATAATTATTCAAAGAAGCATGGTTGGAAGAGGCTGCTGGTCACCTTCAGATTTTCTAATTTACACCTTCATCTAGAAGTGTTCTAAAGTTTGTTTCATCTCAAAAAATTATTTTGAATGCAGTCTTTCATTGACATCTAGCTATTTTTAAACTGCCTTGTGTCTCCTTTACCTAAGAAACAAGTTTCCCAAATGAATAACGTAAAATTTTCTATTGCTTCTTATGACACTGAGGCTTCTGATCCCAATTCCCTGGCAGCCTTGGCTAATGGATGTTTTTAGTCATCATCTTTGTTCATTTCTCTGCGCCTTTTGATACTTACTCACCATCTCTTTCTTGACACTCTCTCCTTTGACTTCCATTTACTACTGGTCTTCCTCCAATACCTTTGACTGTTCCTTTTAAGTCTCCTTCACTAGTTCTTTTCTGTGTGTCTCTTAAAATTATACCCCTGACCCCACTCCAAACACACACACACACACACACACACACACACACACACACACACACACACACAGAAAAAGAGACTTGTTTTATTTTCCCTACTATTCTTGGGCAAATTATCTGAAGTGCTTGAACATACCAAGAGGAGATTTATACAAAGTCTGAGTAAGGATTAACAATAAGGAGATAAATATAAACACTTAACTCTCTAAGAAGGTTGTAGTTAAAGAAATTTTCTAAGAAGGTTATTAAGAAGATGAAGGTATAAAGGTGTCAAATTCCTATCTTCTATATAAAGAAATCAGTAGACAATATATAAAACTGAAAAATGAGCAGTCTATAGTATAAGCAAGTTATTTCAAATGCAGGGGTAAACATCAGGAAAACAAAAAGTCAATTAGAAACAGTGAAAGCATTTCCCTGAGGAGGGGGAATTGTGGAAGAGTCCAAGGTCTGCTAGGCAAGGGACTGCTGCTTTTCACAAGACCTCCTGTAATACCATTTGGCTTTTTAAACTTCATACACATTCATATAAAAGCTGACAAGGATACTATTCCAAAGCCACCAGTTTCTTCAAATATAAAATTAGTATTTTCATGTAAAATTTGCCTAAATGAAGAAAGATAACTGGACCCATTCCAAAGCAGACCTCCAAGAATGGAGCAATAAAACAGAAAAAAAAATGCTAGCATGGCAGTTGAAGGAGGAGATGAAGCGAGAACTGCTGTATGGAGTGATAAAGAATTAACTGCATACTCCTTTTCTATTAAGCACAGAACTATATTACAATAATCAACTCCTAAGTCTTCATAATATCTGTTATAAGCAACTCCTGTGTTTGCCAATAGGAGTTTCCTAGGTAAAATTTTATCTACCAATTCTTTTTTTATTTTGGGGGGTATTAAATCTGTTCTAAATGTATTTGATTCTTAATTTAGATGTTAGACTAAGTACCATGGTCTTATCTTTTAGGTCATTTATGTTGGCAGATAACACATTCATTATTTATCTTTTTACATGCACTAAGCATAAAAAATACAAACAGAAAGTTGTTGATAATAAATCAAGGGATTCATGTTTATATAACACATCTTTTACAGAAAAAATGCAATAGTATGAAAGGAGTAAATACAGAACTTTCCACAGACCCCTATATATTCCATATTGTAGAAATCTACCATGAAGCCCTAGTGTGGCATCTTGTAGAAGCCTTTGGGGCTTTACAAGTGTTATTGGATTCCAGTACCAATAATTGGTCTAATGTATCCTCTTTACAGGTATTGCTGATTAAAAAACATAGAAAGACAATCCAGAGAATGGAAGGAGTGAGGAAGGAGCATGCTGTAGCAATCTCAAACTAAAAGGTAGTCATAATCCATAAACTATTGATCCAATAGACAGAAATTTCCCTTTGTTTTAAATCAATTAACATTTATACATGAGCCATTAAAAAGCTACCATGCTTATAAGCCATTACAGTGTGTACCTATTGTATTGATTAGCATGTAGTCAGTTATTAATTAATGACATCATAACTCTCCAACCTCTTAAAGGTTTTAGTGTCTTAAAGAGACACACCACCCACCAGAGTTAATTAAGTACTGTGTATCTGACACTCTTTATATCCTTGAGCAGAATACTATGTTTTCTTAGATCTTGTGTGTATCCTTCTAATGCATGTTGGCCCATACTGCATGCTGTGTCCTCCGAAATAATCCATTGCATTTTATAAGTAAGCCATAAAAATCTCCAGAGACACGATGGTTTTAACATTATTTGTATGAGTGACAGAAGCATATTAACTTCTCAATGCATACCCAAGATGAAAAGTGTGGTAATTTGCAAGGTATGTACAATGACTGGCTTCTAAAGCTAAATACCTCTTTCATCCTGAATACCCTCTTACACTATTCCT
Source organism: Macaca mulatta (assembly GCF_049350105.2). Lineage (NCBI taxonomy): Eukaryota > Metazoa > Chordata > Mammalia > Primates > Cercopithecidae > Macaca > Macaca mulatta. The sequence goes on along the minus strand of NC_133417.1, from coordinate 103,274,397 downwards.
AAAGTGTCCTAACAAAGCAAGGCCTAAAACTACACAAAAACACAAACTGTATAAAGTCTGTAATATCAAATGTGCTTTCTTTAATGCAATATAAACCAGAATAATACTTTTTAATACCTTTTCTTTTCTTGATTATTATCTTCAAGATGGTTGTCTCTTTAGAAAAGAAAAAAATGTCTTCAAATCTTTGAAAATGAAATTTTTAGTTCAAGCTTCTGCATGGATGTAAGAGAACTAGAATAAAACCCTAAATCATACTGTGAAGCAGTCACTTACACTTAAAATACTGCAGTCTTTTGGATAACACACTGTCACCATTGAAAAAAGTCTTATTAAGTACACAATAAAGTAAAATTTACCCTAGGGAATCTAAAATCTATTAAAGAATGCTAACATCATCTTTCTATCTAAATCAAAATAACCTCTGAAGAAGACACATATACCACAAAATAACTAATTATTCTTCTGCCTATCCCCTATTAATCATTGACAAGCTAGTTATCTGGTTTTCTCTCTAAAATTTTAAAAATAATACAAAAATTTAACTGACATTTCTTCTTTATTCAACTGTACTTTGTGATTTAAAAAAAGAATTCTCAATAGATTTACATTAAACAGGCACAAGAATGAGATGAAATCTGCTAAAGTTTCTTATTTTTCTACTGTGTTCTCTGAGGTCTTAGCAAATTATTAATTATCCTCATTCAGAATCATTGAGGAAAAAGAAGGTGGAACAAGTTTGTGTTAATTAGACCTGTTGAGGTTGAAATAATGTATGAATACATTAAGTGTGCAGCATTATCTCCTCGAGTAACATCCTCTAACATAACTCAGTCTGGAAGATGAAAGAAAAAAGCACCAAGTAAGATGATGATGGTTATTAATATTACTTTGCCCCTAAAGAGCTCTCTCTACTATTAGTCTCAACAGAGCTCTAACCTCTCATTAGATTAGAGATCAACCTGAAATAATCTGAAATGATGGTTACAGCATGAGAGGGTAGAGTAAGAAGTAGGTTAAATAAGGCTCCTGTGTCCAGTATCTGGACCTCAAGTAGAAATCAGGTGTATCTGCTTTTATGAAAGATTTTGGTTCACGAAACAGTTTTTTGGGGTGTTTTTTTAAAAACCACAACAAAGTTATGCTTATTTCTTCCATGAAGGAAGACATCTTTTTTTTAATAAAATTGGCAGTGAGGTTATGTGTAAGGCAAATTGTGACTGAGCCAATAATCTGTCATTCTTACCATCCAGAATGTTCACATGAAGACATAAACAGAAAAAGAAGCCACTTCATATCTAAAGAAAAAAGAAGAACACTCTTCCTCAGGATCCCAAAAACTCAGATTCACACTAATCGTGCTCAGAGGTGACCAGTAAGGAAGGTATGAAGGGAGAAAGAAAATACTAATGGGGGAAGAGACACCGCAAATGATTTCACAGTAGGGACTTTCCTGTAAAGTCTACACAAGTGCGTTTGGTAGGCCCAGTAACGCTGCTCTGATTTTAGTTGGGACAGGAAATCTTCATCACATGCTATGTGGTCCTGATGCAGACACAAATGGGCTTTTCTTCAGAAATAATAGCCCAACCTCTAATGTCCCTCTTGTCATGCAGTGGTGTCTGCAGGACCATGTCACAGACACAAGAGCCATTTCTGCACTCCATTCGAAGTCACAACCGTGAGATTAGTAACGGATTCATTACATGAGAATGAACTCATGTTAATTATCTCTTTGTTAGTACCCTGAATTCCATTATTTTAAAAGACTGTCCCTTCATTTAAGGAAAAATCCACAGGTAATTGAAAGGTATCATTTGGTGTTTGTGTACTTGTAACTATCTCAGATAATTATAGAAAGGTTGAGTAACTCTAAAGAATACATTTGGGGGCTGGGCATGGTGGCTCACGCCTGTAATCCTAGCACTTTTGGAGGCCGAGGTGGGCAGATCACGAGATCAGGAGTTCAAGACCAGCCTGGCTAACACGGTGAAATCCCGTCTCTACTAAAAATAAAAAAAATAGCCAGGCATGGTGGTGGGTTCCTGTAATCCCAGCTACTCGGGAGGCTGAGGCAGGAGAATCGCTTGAAACCAGAAGGTGGAGGTTGCAGTGAACCGAGATCATGCCACTGAACTCCCGTGTGTATATACATATATACACACACACATATATGTATACATATATATGTATACATATATACACACATATGTATACATATAAACATACATATATGTATACAAATATACATATATATTTGCTGACCAGAAAAAAAGGAACATAAATATGTGTGTGTGTATGTGTATATAATGTGTCTGCATATATGAATATATACACACAATAATTATGCATGACATAATGATGAGGATAGGTTCTGAGAAATGTGTCATTGGGTGATTTTGTCATTGTGCGAAGATCATAGAGTGTACTTACACAAACCTAGACAATACAGCCTACTACACACCTAGACCGTATAGTCTAGCCTATTGCTTCTGGGCTACAAACCCACTTCTCAGTATAGTTCAGTACAGGAGTATAGCACACTCCTACACTGAACACTGCAGGCAATTGTAATACAATGGCAATATTTGTGTATCTAAACATATCTAAAGACAGAAAAGGTAACACAGCACTATAATGTTATGACAGATATGACATCACCAAGCAGTGGGGGTTTTTCAGTTCTATTATAACCTTATGTGACCACCCTCTTAAATACAATCCATCATTGACCGATACATCATTATGTAGTGTATGACTGTATAACAAATATGGTAGTTAACTAGTTATTTGGAGCAGATCATTTCACTGGCACTTATCTCAGGTGTCAGCTTCTATGAGTCCAGAAACCAATCTGCTAAAGATCTTACTTTACCTTAAAAAACAGATTGGCACTTACTTAGAAAGAATTATATGGAATCCCTTGCTATTTGAGGTCAGGAAGGAGCAGCAAGTGAAAAAGAACAAAGTTTTTTAAGCATCTCTTGTGTGCCAAATAATACAATAGGTGATTTAAGCATTGGTCCCTCACAACAGGATCCTTATTTTAGAGGATCCTGAGACCCAGGGCAAAAAATACAGCTAATAAGTGATAAAGGCTGGATTTGAACCCAGATCTTGCTGACTTCAAAACCCACTTCCTCTCCATTTGAGACCCAGGGCGAAAATACAGCTCATAAGTGCTAAAGGCTGGACTTGAACCCAGATCTGGCTGACTTCAAAACCCACGACCTCTCCATTCCACCAGTCTGCTTTACTTGCATTAAACTGGAGATGCTCCTGTGATAGTTATCACAAAATGTCCTATAACACAGAGCTTAGTACCCTGCACCCAATGAAGAAACAGCAAAGCAAGGGTTTTTATTTTTATTGTTGCTACTGTTAATACTGCTTTAAAGCCTGGGTCAAAATTCAGACAGATTATTGTGAACCATGGCCTGCTATGGATCATCTAACATAGGACTCTCTGACATACGGTAGGTGTCTACTATTTACCAAGCTTTTCTTCTCAGTGGCGAAGAACTTTAGTCTTCCATTAAGACTTTGATAGAGTTCTTCAAAAATCAGTCAAGACAAAATTGAAAGCGATTATTTAAGCCTCTTCAAAAGCTTCAAACCTGAAATTTAAAAACAACAAAAATGGCAAAATTAAAATTGATAGCAGCATGAATTTTCATGTACACAAACACACCATATAGCCATGTGTGCTTTAAGGGAAATGTTCCCTGTCTTACTGAAAGAGAGGCAACTTGTTATGATTTGTGCACACTTTCATGAAATACCAAAGAGGGAAAAAACCCTCCTGTCACTTGTCAGCTAGTTCAGTCAGTGCTGCTGTAGAGGTACCATAACATATGCACGTCCCCCTTCTGAAAATGTATCAAAAGGGGCTTTGGTAAACTCCTGTACAAGCATATCATATGTGCTAAAGCCAAAATGACTTAAATTCTATTCCCTGAAGGATCTGCACATCAGATGTATAACTGATTAGTGACAACTGACACAGAAACAGAGAAAATGTTCACTGTTAGGATGAACACACGATTCACAAGAAATGCTATCAGGATGGCATACTATACTTTCTGTATGCACGTAGAGTATGCCCCTCTCCTAGGAGAAAATTCTAGCCAAAGAACTTTGCCTTTTAAGTACTAAACCCTCAAACTGACTTGGAAATATGTCTTAAAAATGCTTATCAATTTAATATGTTCATCATTAAAACCCTGTAAAGCAGCACAAACATTCCACTCTTGAGTTAAAAATAATTCATTCAGAAATATTTCTCAAATACCTACTCTGTGCAGTGTGTACTTCACCAAAGCATAAGTGACAGAAAAAAATATATCCTGGTAGCATAAAAAAGTTCAAATAGAAGTTGATCGAGTTATGTACATGGCTCATATATTGAACAATTCTCAAAGATGTCAAAAGTGTCAGAGATTTTGAATGGCCCTTCAAGAACGAGTAACTTAAACCAAGATAGTATTAAAGCATCCAAGAAAAAGATAATATTCACCATGTATATGAAAGACAAAACTGTACAACACCAAATTCTCTACCTAGTTTATTTTTATTTGTCCTTCAGGAAAGTCACAAGGGCATTTCACTACCCTAAGGAAAACTATGCCCTGCCATTAAAAAGAATACAGAATTTAGGCCAGCCACAAAACAGACTTAAGAGAAATGATTTTTCTTCCTTCAAAAAATGTAAAAACATATTAGATGTATAATTTCCACAAGTTCTTACAATTGGCAAAAAATTATCTCATGTGCCCTTGCTTTCATTTGATTTTTTAAAGATTTTTTTATCTTCTCAAAAAGTTTTCTCTCCATGAATATAGAGATGATCCATGTTATGATCCCTGCCTTACCAGGCCTGTCAATAAAATGTCAACATATACAGGTAGTTGGGTCCAAGGTCTCAGGTAGTCAAAGAAAAGACAGTCCTGGATTATTATGCCTCCCACTCCCCTCCCCTGCCCCCACTATATCTAATTCTGAATAGTTTGTTTTAGTTTTTCTTCCTTTGCAAGCTTACCTCCTGGCCCCCACCTACCCAGTTCCCCCCCAAAAAAAAAAAAATTCTGCCAGTTTCAAGCTAGTTGGAAAGAAGTGCTCTCTCTGCTATTTTCTCTGCTTGTTCAGATCACATGTAAAGATGTAGATTAAAGAAAACATCTTAATTCAGTTCGCCTAAAACAAAATGCCTTATGTGCCCATCTTAAGTGCTGCAACAACTGCCAGCCGTGAAGAGACATGAATTACTGGTTGGGGAGGGTACAGGGCCAGTCCTGTCACATCGAGTCTGCACAGGATGAAGGAGGCAGCCAAGCACAGGTAACAGGCTCTCTTCTTTCACCCACAGGACTTAGGGGGGCAAGGGGATCCCTTCTTCCACATGTATTCTAAAAACTCTTCTTTTTCCTTTCCCCTCCCCTTGCCTCCTTTTCAGGTAGGATTTTCACAAAAAGTGGCTGCAGATGCTCTTTGTGAGATGGTGACATTCCCATCCCAACCCAGGCTGCTCTGCCTGGCACTTGCTCTGTTTCCTGGGTGCCACGGCCCTTCGGGAGCTCTGCTTACCCGCGCTTCCAGCCAGGATGCCAGTGCCATATTCTGATTACTCTGAGGAAGCCAGTCACTCCAGGAGGCTATGTATTTAAAGTTTTTCATACCAGAAGAACTGCACATAGATAAAGATGCCTTTCATCAGCCCTGTGAGAAACCAACACCAAAACACAACCCTGCAGCAACTGAGTCACTTTCTTAAAGTGAAAACCCAAAAAGGCAGACTTCTAGGCCTTTATATTACAGTGTCCATTCTTAGGTTCTCTTTCACGAGCAGTGGTGTTTGCATTCTTCTCTTTACAAAAGGAAGAATAAGATCATGTAGGTTTTATATAAATGTAAAAAAAGAAAAAAAAAAAAGCTTCTCTCTCCCGCCTCTGGCACTAATATCCTTGGTATTCTGCTGTCTTTTTGCTTGGTGTGTTTTTAGCATGTTTTCATACTCTGTGCTCAGTACTGTAACACATAATGAAGGTTTCCAATCTCTGCTTACATTATTTGCCAAGGATGGTTTACAGAAAACATAATCAACCTATATGGAGCGTAACACCTGAAGAATAGGTCAAACTTATGAGAAAGATGCCCACAGGAGAGGCTATTGCTTTAAAATATGTAAAATAAAATAAATCAGCTCACATGCCAATTAACAGCTTTCCAGAACATTACCTTCTTCTATGTGAATTAACTGGCTTTTGCACCAGATCCTAATGTTAATGAAGGTGATAAAGAAACTGCAAAACATAAAAGATATATGTTACAAATCAACCTGTTGACATTTTGAATAAGAAAACTTATACTGCACCAAGTTAAACACTAACTATAATATAATATATGGCACAATATTCTAATGTACCAAGGAAGTCCTTTAAGGTTTAAATTCTGATGATCTATTCACTTTTGATAAATTTTATGATCTGAAGTAGTTCTCTCTCTAATATAAAACGTATCTCCAACCACCTACTAGTTATGAAAGCCATTAAATTCTTGCAGATTGAAGGTGGAAAAATAAATTGTGTATATTTTAGACCCTGAATGATCTTCCTATAGCAATTTTAGAACAAACTATGAAGAATTCTGCAATTTTAATCTCAGTAGCTTCCCATTACTAAACAAGCAAAGCGCCACGATACAAATGTAGACGTTACATGTCATCTTGATCTGCTGCTTTTTTCTTTCATTAAAGCTTTAATGCAGCAATTATGGCTACGTTGCCCTATAAAAAAGGAAAAGGCAGTTTACTTTAAAAAGTGAAATTGCATAGCCTACTATTTAATTATACACAAATGTAAATGGCCTATTTTTCCATAACTGGTTATTACAGCACTGTTTTACTTTCTGAGTTTTCACAATCTCTAAAACCTACAAAGCTTCCTGCTATATAATTGTTTTGTTACATTATTGTTTTCATCTTATTTTTTCTTTTAATGTGAGTGCAGCGGGATAAATCTTGGTTTTAAGCCAGCCACTACTTCATCTACTTAAGCTTTTATAGATGAAGATTGCTGTAATTATCAGAATACCCGCTTATTTCTGAAGTATTATCCTGGCAACCTGCTGGCATTTACAACCAATTAACAAGCTTTGCCATTAGTTGCATAAGGGGTATCGCAGAGTAAACCCATTGTGTGCTAATTTTCTATTTTAGATAATCAGTTTGGCCATCCAGAATAGAAAGAAAAAGAAAAGAAAAGGTTTGACACTCAGTGGCAGACATGGAAAAATTGCTGCGTGCCCCTAGAGACAAAGGTATCCTGCAACTCAATGATTGCTTCCTTGCCATCACTATTGGTTCTTAACTATTTCCCTTTGTCTCTTTTGGAAGAAAAAAAAAGTGGAGATTCAGCAAAGTAATCATGTCCTGTCTCACATGCTCTCTGTCTTTTAAAACTGACTAGCTTCTCTTGCTGTCCTGCCCATAATTTGACCAAATTGTACAAGTGTTAAACACCTTAAAAAAAAGGCAGAAAGAAATTGAGCACGAGTTCTTGGTTTTCTTTTTTCTTTTTTTTTTTTTTTTCTAACAATGCCTTTCAACCTCTTTCCCCTCCTCTCCCCCATTGCTATTAGAGTAAATTAATGCACAGGCTTCCTCCAATCCGGCTGCCTTAAAATTACCCTGCAAGCTGGGTTTAGTTAAAGTAGTGTGTTGTTTTATTGCTCTGTTTAAACAGTCTCTGATATTACTATGTCTCGAAGTTTGGTCTAAAGCAAGACAAGAAGGTACAGTTATGTTTTGCTCTTAAAGCTCAAGCTTCACCACAAAAGGTTAAATGGCATCATCAGACCAAGAACGTCAGTGTGGGGGCCAGGAGCCCTCTGGGACTTATGTTCAGAAATAGTCTGTCACCCTGTATCTTAGGCAATACTAATAATTGTTTCATCCAAATTCTCTCTATGTCTATCTGAAAAGTTCTTCTAGGCCAAAAGCTGCCTCCTTCACCCTACCCCCAGATGACACTGAATCAAATGCAAGTCTTCTCTCCAGAAGAAAAAGCACAAACTGTCATTTTAAAAGCACTAGTATTGATCAGCACCCATACTGGCATTTGTAAAGCTCTTTGGCCACAGAGCTTCTTAAATTTCCATGCCAAGAGCCATTAAAATCATAGTGTTTGGCACCTCCAAGGTGAGTTAATAGGTTATCTCTATTTGCAAACCTATCTTTAGAGCAGACCAGCATCCTCCTTGCTCTGCTCCTTCTCAAAGGACCCATCTAGGACAACACAGTTGTAAAGTGCCCATCTCTAAGAACCTGAAGTTGCTTTAACTGGAAATCATTGACTGCCTTCCCCTCCTCACAAAAAAAAAAAAAAAAAAAAAAAAAAAAATCTGTAAAAGAACATTCACTATCCCATGCATCAAGTTAAAACTTCTAAAAATCTCCTTTTGTCCAATAGTTTGGTCACAGATGCAGGTAACGAATGCGTCTAGAGACAGAGCCATATTATCAGGGCATGACATCACTATAATAGATTTTTCTATCTTCATAGTCAAATTCAAGAGTCGTTATGCCATTATATTTGAATATATCTTTCCAGCAAATGAAGACATTATTATGCTTCTCACAAATACAGCTTATTGAAATCAAGAAGAAACGTTCTATTCAAGGTTTGTTACACTCTCATCCTATTGTAAAATTCTTATGAAGAAAATCCTAGCTAACTTTTCCACTTTCACAGCATGAGGACCTAAATGCTCGTGTTTTGTGCACAGAACTGCACACACACACAGACAGACACACACACACACATCAGAAGTCACTTAAAAGCTTGGACAGGGACAGAGAAGTAAATAAAAATGTTGGAAGTTCTTTTATCATTATTTATATCTCTTGAATATTTCAGACAGTTATGTTAGTTAGCCCTGTTTTATAATTTTATATTGTTACCCCATAGTTATTTTGAGAGGCTTTTATTCTTTAAATTTACTATTATGGCTGTATTAGTTTCTGATTTAAAAATTGCTGATTTCAGAACTTAGTGAGTTGAATTTTAACCTCACTTGATCTCTTGGAGCTGTGAAAGAGGACAGAGAAAAAACACCTAAAATGACTTCCTGGAGAATGCTGGAATTAATAGGATCAACAGGTAAGAGAGAGGAATATTCCCTAATCTTGTTCCCTCAACAAGCAAGAGGTGATTATGAGCATCATCTCTGAAGTTCATATATTTCTCCAACTTTTTCTAGCTTTGTGATCTTGGTCAAGTTACCTCTCTGTGCTCAGTTTTCTCATCTGTAAAATGTGAGTGACAATAGCCACTTCATAGAGTTATCTTAAGAGTTAAATTTAATAATGCATGTAAAATGCTTAGCACAATGCAAAGCACATAATATATACAAACGCAATTTTGTAATTTTATCAGTGTGCTAATGATTATGCTAATCACTGCCAGGCTGCTCTCATTGATCAGGGCAGAAGTCCTTATCACACAGAGCTTATGTAACCAAGTAAAAAATCCTGGCAGAGGCCAGAAAGGAAGAATTCAAGAATATTTCATAACACTTCCCCCTGAGCATAAGAAGAAACCAAGACCTGTGGTTTGGATTTTGCTTGTTAAACAGGTAAGCTTGTTTAGTTTGTTAAACAGGTAAGGCTAAAAAGATTGTGGTGAAGAAGAGCTAATCCCAAACATGATATACTCGTAAGCACATGTGTAGTATTTGATAATCATCTGCTAATTTTCGAAGAACTCCAATAGAGTAAGCGAAATAAACAGCAGTGCATGGCTATTACTAGTCAGTATTTGACATTACAAAAATATAACTCAACTTGAAATCAGCGACAAGAGTTTATCTAATAACTGGAGATTTTATTTCAAAATTACTGCCATTAGGTACAATAGAAAATTTTTCCCATAAGGAGAGGAAATTTGGTTTCTTTGCCTGTAAGTTTTATGAGAGCAAAGACCCTATCTAGTTTGCTTGTTGCTGCATCTCCAGCTCTCAGCCAGGGTTTAGCACAATTATTATTTGTTGGATGGATGAATGAATGATTTCATTTTCTGTTTATGGTATTTCTATCAACCACTGGTCTTTAATAAATTATTAAGTCAATAGGTGTTAAGTGTCTAGTGCTGTATTAAATATGGAGCCAAGAATATGAAGAAAATGATATGGGAAGATTTTATCTCCAAATAGCTTACTAAATAGTTTCAGAGCCTCTTTAGGGACTTCCCTGTGGTAATGTTCATAGGTACTAGAATAGTATTAAACTTTGCTGAAAACTGCAACAGGATTCTCAGCCTGCAATTGTTTTATAAACAACAAATCCAAACTTCTTGTTTCATGAAGACTGCAGCAAGACTGAACAACTGCTCATTAAACTCCAAAGTCTATTAAAAATCCCAAATATGCTTTTTTCAAGTAGTGGTTTAAGGTTTTGTTCAATTACTAGGCCAGCCCTTGTTGGTCTAATAATCCATCATAAATGTTGGAAAAGAAAAAGTAGCATCTGCATCAACACTAGACAAAGGATAACTTAAAATTGAATATAAGTCCATTTGTAAAATAAGCTGACAGTTTTCCATTTTAAAATAAAGCCAGAACATACCTTACGACTTGAAAACTTCTGAGCCACATTTCTATTGCTGTCAAAAGGTGAAATTGACTCCACCTCTACAGCCTCATCAAAGAGCTCCAAATGGCAGCTTTCAGCTGTTGAGAGTTACATTTCGATTATATTTGAGATGAGTTTTCTAGTGTGCTTTTTTAATTGGCAGGAGTTTAAGAAACACTTTTATATCACAAAGTTTCCTTTTAAATTAATGAAAGCAAATAAAATCTTGCAAGATTATCATTTGAAGTTCATATTTTGCTGTGTGATGTTAAATTAAATAATATCCCATGTAGTCATGGGAAACTCAGAATAAAAGTATTTGTAGTTTAGATTAAAGGCAGTAAACTGTGGTCTAATAAGTTATATCTTTTAAGATATCTGTAGCTCTTAAAGAAGAAAGCAAGACAATTATGTTTCCAGTCCAATAATTAAGAGCACATTTTAATTGTCATTGTTTATCACTGTTAAGTTAAAACAGCTTTTCAAGGGAATGTTAGTCCACAGAACGATATGAATCATCTGTGTTTCTTCTGAGCTATGTGGCTATTAACATTCAAATTCACAAGTCTCAATTCAGCCCCAATATCACTATTACAGGTTTGATCTATGGTATAAAAAAATATCAATTCAATTCTGTCATTATGACCAAACTTGTCCGTGTCTTCATAAATTAAGTTCTTCTAAACTGTGGAATGTCAAATTCAATAAAATTTGAAAAAGTTATAGGGGATATGACATTCTTTCTAAAATGTCTACACATAATTTTTACCAACGTAAAATAATTTCAAAACTGTATTTTATTTTCTGTTCTATTAATTTATGACCAGGAGCTTTTCAACCACACACATACCCACACACGGAACTCTTTATCATTTTTACAACTTTATTTAAAAGCATTTTAAAACAGTCACATAGGTAAGGCTATGTTTTCAAGATATTTGTGGAAGGAGCCCAAATCAGAACAAAAATAAATAAATAAGTAAAAGTGCACACAGACTCTTAGGAATATGCTTTATCATGTCACTACTTTTGAAGGAGAAAAGAATAAAGGTCAGGAAAAGCAGGTGCACAGCACATCAATCTGGAAAGGAAGAGAAGTGTCGTTTATAATGACACAAAACCCATGCTCACCAATGAAGTGTTCTGGGTTGGGGAAGGGCAACCATTTGAAATGGTTGCTGAATGTGGTGTCAGGGTATTATCAGAGAAGGACCTCTCTTCATTCTGTGGTTTATTATAGTGGCCCAAGCTCTCCCATCCTTGGGGCCTCACTTAGTCCCATGTAGGAGAGAGGAGCTAGCAGGCTAAATGTCACTCTCTAATCCAGAGACAAGGTCACCACGTACATTCTGCTTTATCCTTTTACTGCCCCCTGCCACTAGCCTTAGTCCCAGTCCTGACTACAGACCCTCTTGTTAGCAACTTTACTGGAAGACAGAGAAGAGGAGAATGACAAATAGTTATAGTACAACCCAAAGCATAAGAATCTGGAGACTACTATTTCTTGCTAATACTAAAATATAAGGGAGCTCTAGGGCTTGGGTTGAAGCCCTAGTGTTGCCAGTTTGTAGCTGTGAGATCTTAAGTAAGTTACATAAGCCATCTGTATTTCAATTTCACGCTCTGTAAAATGGATGTGAAGACAGCACCTATCTCATAAACTTGTTTTGAGAATTAAATGAGTTCTGAGGCTCCATGTAAAGTGCTTAGTGTAGTGCCCAGCACATAATTGATTCTCTATAAATGTCAGCTATTTTTATCATTATTGTAATGTGAACAATGTCTATCTCCTCGGTGCTGGCACCATCCCACCTCCCATTCTTATGTTGACCCAAAGCACCAGAGACTGCCAAAATAAGTTTGTGTCTCTGGACACATGAGTCTTTAGATGGCTCTAGAAAATAGAACATAGCTTTATTTATTAAACACTGCCTGTTTGGGAACCCATTGGTCTTGCACAATGGACTAAGCCAAGATGTTGAGAGGGGCCCCAGTGGCCATTATGAACATGTAGTGTAGTCAAAGTTCTAAGGGGTGCAGTCAAACAGACCTTGTTTGGAATCCCTCCTCTTCAATTTATCAGTTATGCAAACCTTTAACCTGGTCAAATTCAATCATCTTTCCAAGCATCAGTTCCTTTTCTTTAAAATGGAAAGAATTAAGTACTTGTTTGCAGTACTAGGGGAAATTAAATAGAAAGTTAGAGAGCTAGAGACGTGTCATTTATTACCTAGCACACGGAAAGCACTCAATAATGTGTAGTATATTTACTAAAATCAGGAAAAGGTAGATTGTGGACCCAGGGAAACTGTGCGGGCCACATTATAGTCCCCCAAAGATGTCCATGCCCTCATCCCTAGAACATGTGAAGATGTTACATTACATAGCAAAAGGGACTTTGCAGATATAATTAAGGTTAAAAACCTTAACATAGGGAAAGTGTCTTGGATTATCTGGGTGGACCCAGTCGAATCACATGAGCCCTCAAAAGCTGAGTACTTTCTCCAGCTGGAGGCAGAAGAGTGATAAGGTGAGAGAAGTTAAAGAGGTTCTAAGTATGAGAAAAATTTGCTGCACTGTCCCTGGCTCTGAGATGGAGGCAATCACAGGCTCAGTGAGGCCTCTAGGAGCAAAGGGTGGACCCAGCTGATGGCCAGCAAAGAAAGAAGAATTTCAGTCCTGCAACTGCAAGGAACTAGATTCTGCCAACAACCCGATTATCTTGGAAGCAGATTCTTCCAGGAGCCCCCAGATAACTCGTCAACACCTTGATTTTAGCCTTGTAAAACTTGCCACAGAGAAACCAGCCATTGACCAGGCATGGTGGCTCATGCCTGTAATCCCAGTACTTTGGGAGCCCAAAGCAGGCAGATCACTTGAGATCAGGAGTTCGAGACCAGCCTGGCCAACATGCTGAAACCCCATCTCTACTAAAAATATAAAAATTAGCCAGGCGTGGTGGTGCACACCTGTAGTCCCAGCTACTTTGGAGGCTGAGGCAGGAGAATTGCTTGACCCTGGGAGACAGAGGTTGCAGTGAGATGGCGCCATTGCACTCCAGCCTGGGCAACAGAGCAAGACTCTGCCTCGAAAAAAAAAAAAAAAAAGAAAGAAGAAAAGAAAGAAACAAGAAACAAGCCATGCCAACACAGAATCCTGGTCAGTAGAACTGTGCAATAACAAATGTGTGTTAAGTGTACAGTAATTTGTTACAGCAGTAATAAAAATTCAATACATGAATTACTAGTAAAAATGGTATTTTACTTCTAGATTTTGATAGTCTCACTAATAACAATCAACACACTTGAAAATTTACTTAGTGGAGCACAGTGCCAAGCGTTTTACATATATTATCTCCTTTTTACTTCACAAAACTCTGTAAGGTAGGGACTAATATAATCACTGTTTTACAAGTAAATAAATAAACTAAAGCACAGGAAGGTTAAAAACTTGGCGATAATCACACAGCCCACCCATGGAGGAACCAAGATTCAAACTCAGGAAGTGGCTGCGTAGCACATGCTAGTAACCATAATACTATGCTTTCCTCAGCACAGTACAGGGATTGGCGCATAATCTGTATTTCATATTTTGCTGAGTTATTGAACAAATTAATGAATTGATACAAATAAATAGTTTATCTCTACTAATTTAACCAATCTTTTCATGATCTGATTTATTTCAAATACAAAACCAAGCCAACCAAGACAGTATTATTAGATTATTTTACTAGTGAATAAAACTAGGCTGTGGTAGCAAATAGTCCCACAACCTCAGTGTGTCGGCATGACCAACGTTTATTTCTCATTTATGCAAATTCTATTCTGAGTTCGGCAGCACTCCAGGGCAATTGTCTCCCATACAATAACTTGGAAAATCTAGGTTCCTTAGATTTTGAGGCCATGCTGCCTCCATAGGAAGTGCTGTAAGTTGGTGATGTACAAGAAAAAAGCACCTGTCTATATTCCACATACTCTTCTACACTTCAGCCTTAAGGTAACATCAGTTATACTTACAAAACCATTGGCCAGTACTAGTTATATATCACCCCCCTATTGCAAGAAGCCTAAGACATGCAATCTTCTATGTGCTAAAAAGAGAAGAATCAGATATTGATGAGCACAAGAAAAATCAATCAAAATCATTAAATCTCACCATCTCCAGAAGAAATAGTTATTAAAAAAAATAGCCCCCAACTTCCTGTATCAATTATGTAAAGAAACTCTATTTCAGCCCAGTCTGTTCAACATCCTGCCCTCCTATCTGCACTTCAAATTCTTCATGACAAAGGAAAAGTTACCAGTTTTCATGTAGGAAAGGCTCTACCTCCTTTCTTAGTCTGTATATGGCCAACCACGGGGTAACAATTTAGATAGTCTACCTGCCTTCCAGGGACTCTCAGACCCAGGGTCTGTCCTCACACTCCCCTAACTAAAGGACTTTCATAACTAATGTCAACTGGTATCAATCAAATATGTATCTACTCTCAGCCAAGACAATTCAACTATCAAAGAAGACCAATTGAAATTTGTTTGGATTTTTTAATTATTAAAAACTTACCCCTGAATGTTATTTCAAAGTTATAGAAAGTTCTTCATCCTGCTCAAATAAGGCTTTTATAAGAATCTCATTTAGGCTCTTACTTCTTTTCTTAAATTAATTAGTGAGTAAAGGTCTTATTTTGAGTTAATGAAGGTGTGAGAAAGAGCAGGAAATGTTTTCTAATAAGTTAATGTACATATCCGCATAGTTTTGCTATTAGCATTCTGTGTGTATAATATCACAAATCTGATAAATGCAGCTTAAACCACAGGGATATTGGTGTTCAACTTGGAGAGATTGACTAGATCTCTTATTTTAATGGAAATCTGCAAAATTGTAAGATTTCATGTTTTTAAAAAATGAAAAAATAAGTTTTGCTCCACGTCTGGAGAACGCTAGGAGGATATTTTTTCTGTTTATTATATTTAAAACAATGGTTCTTAAACATCAAATGTATAGAAAGATTATTTTCAGAGTTTATTAAAAACAAATATTTCTAGTAGCTCTCCTCCCTGAATGCCTTATTTAATAGGTATTCTATGTAGCCTTAAAACTGCATTTTACCAAGTGATTCAGGTGATGTATCAGGCAGTGCTGCTCAAAGTGTCTAGGCTACAAAGTGTTTGTTTTCAATCTACAATGAAATAAGGAACTCATGTCAGACTGTAAAAAATACATAGATTCCTCCATTAACAAAGTCTGGCTAGAAAAAAAATTGTTAGCTACACTTGGTGTATTTGGTAATGAAGATGACTTATATTCTGGAACAATATTTTGTCTTGAACAGACAAAAAAAACAGTTGATAGGACAGAACTCATGCACATTCCATACTCTGAGGAACCACTGGTAGATGTCCATACTTGGAAAACCCAGCTCTAAGAATACTGAGATGTGGGCTTACCCTTTCCTATAAAATACACTTCTCTTTTACAAGTCACTATGAAGTCAGACCCTTGAGAATGGTGTCCACCCTTGTCCTACTTCCTGCTTCCTATAATATATTACAATGTAGAAATATACTTGTGAGTCTTTCTGTGTGTTCTGATAAGGGCTATGTACATGTAGGCTTAAATAAACATGTCTATACTCAGTACAACTGCTAGATTCATTTAATTTTATCAATATTTTGTGCATATTCATACTGTGAATGGTCATTTACTGAAAAAAATAAGTTTCTGGTACAAAATATAAAATACTCTTTCTACTTCTAATGAAATCTATTAAAATCAGAATATCAATTAAAAATAATGAAATCTCAATTATCCCTGATTATGAAAATAATGAGTCAGCTTTAATCCAAACCACCAGAAGAAATCATAGAATACATACATTTTTAACTTTTTAATCAATTTTAATATATTTAATATTAAATCACACCTCTATTTGGAAAAAGCCACTTTTAAGGGCAGGATTCAAATTTATCATATAATACTATAGTATCCAATTCACAAAAAAGATATTTTCATGTCAAAGAATGTACCTGAATATGAGTGAATATGAGTTTCTTATTTTATCCTTTCTTCATTATGAAATTACAAATGTATTAAAGGTAGAGGGGCAAACATCATGACTTATTCATATTTATAATTCTCAGAGTAACTTGGACATAGTAGGGCTTAACAAATCAAATAAACTTAACAGCAAATTTAATTAAACTTAATTGATTGCCTATAGTATGCCTAATAATACCAATTTTAACTTTTTTTGGTCCAACCAACAAGTATTTATTGAATGTCAACTATATTCCCCATATTGAAATGGATGTAAAAATCACTAAGACAAAATTCTTGCAAAGTGTTTGCATTCAAGTCTGTGTGACAAACTAAACAGACAATTACAATAGCATATGATAGTGCTAAAAGAAGAGTATGCAATAATAATAGTGGCCAACATTTCAATTGTTACGTGGAACCGAGTGGTACTCTTGGAACTTTTCTTGTTTTCACTTGTTATTCCTCAGAAACACAAATGCATTGTTTCAGTCTGAATTCTTGGATGCAAGCAACAGAAACTGACTCCGACTACTTTAGGCAAAAGATCAGTTCATTGGAAGACTTTTGTGCCCTTCACAAAATGAATAGGAAGCTGGAAGTCTGGGCTTAGGTATAGGCAGGATTCAAGGCCCCTTCGAAGGATGAAGAAACAGGAAGCAGAAGCATAGCACCCAGCTAGCTTATGGCTGGAATTCCTGGCCAGGATGCCACCAGCATTATAGGCCACCATGGCCGCCACTGCTGCTTCTAGTCATGCTTCAGGCCTTGTCACTTCCTCAAATTTGATGTACCCAAAGAGGGTGTCTAATTGGCCAAAATCAACACTCAGTTGCCCCATGACAGTACTAGGGAAGTATACTAGTAGAGATGCAATTTCCTAAAAGGCGGGGAAAGTGCTTAAAGAAATAACGGAGATTCTGGACAACCAAAAACTGACAAATGTCAGAATCATTGTAGATAAGACAGAGTCTAAAATAAAAATGGATTGTAAGAAAAGAGGGCAGAGAAAGGTATTTTGAGATAAATTAAAGTTAATGATTTTCCAAATTAGAATTGTAATTAGTACATAAAAAATTGAATTAACTGCTGTTGTTTAAGGATACACCTAAATTATTCCACCCTATGCTTGAGCCATTCAATCTTGTAAAAACTGTCTATTAAATAAAGCCAGTTGAGAATTAATTTAATACAATTTATTCATTCATTTAATAAAAATCCATTCAAAGTCACTTTTGAGATAGATAGCTATTGTACACACAATGATACAGAAATACAGACGTCTTTGGCCTTTCAGGTTCAAGAGTTTAAAAGCAAATTTAAGCATAACATAACTCATGTCACTTATTCCTTTTCATAGTAATAATGCTTTACACTTAAATGACATATTTTAACTAAGAATATTTCACTGCCCTTACTCCTCACAATACTTTCATGCTCTAAACTGAGAGTATTATTCTTTTCACTTTAGAAAAGTAAGTCACTTGTTTAAAGTTACACTGGCTATTTAGAGTAAGGATTATCAGAAGATCATTTATGCTCACCTTTACAAGTTACATTATTTACAAAGTCCAACTATCATTCCAAAACTCCTACTGCTTTAATAGAGTGTTATAGATGAGAATAATGAATAACCTATGTTCCAGGATTGTCTCATACAAATTTTATTGTATCTGAAAATATTGGATGACAAAGTGCAAAGTGACAGTGAGTCAAGACTTGAAGTGTTTATAGAACTAATTTTTTCAGTGGTAACAGAAAAGCTTGAGAGGAAGGAAAGACTAAACCACACCTATAAATGGCAGATGAATCAGGCTGTGACTGCAGAGTTTTTTTCTTTTTTTATTATCTTCATGCAGGATATGGGCTACCACAACAAAAATAATTTGTGGTAATCAACTTCTACCATTCATATAGTTGATGAGAACAAAATGATTATGTTACAGTCATTTATTTCACCCAGGACAGCTTGCCTTGAGTGAGGAAAAAAACACTTTTGGAGTCAAAGTTCACTTTTCACAGCCAGGGACTACTGGATTATTATAAAGATTAAATGAGATAATGTATATGAAAATACTTTGTAAACTATAAGAGAATCTTAGGTGCACCATAAACCAGTGATCGGTGTGATAAGCTATCAGAAGGTCACCAACTGTTTAACAAATAACAAAGAATCTCAATGACTGAAGACTCAAAATAGCTAGTTATGAAAAACTTTCAGTTTTGCTAAAACTTTTCCATGGTAAAAAGAACACCCTCCACTTTTGTGATGCTGCTGCTGACACTAGAGTATTTTTGCATAAAATATTTTAGAGATATCAGCAAGAAGAAGGTTAATGTCATCAATCTGTTGAAGAAAGTGACCGTTGTCCTGTAGTACTTTCTCGTTCCTGACTTTGCCTTTCTCTCACCTGTCATATACATTTGGCACCCCTTTGTCTTACATACTCATTTCAAAATCTTAATAGGACAGCAAGTCACAACCTGATCTTTAATTTTTCTTCCCAATGAAGTGTGGAAGCTGAAAACATTACAAAATTTTGCCTCTCTCAAGAAAATGTGTACATACCTAATTGGAATCATTGCAGTTGATAAGTCACAGTGTGATAAAGAGATGGGGTAATAATGGCAGAATTTTAGGCATCAGACAAATTAGGAAGAAAAGGATTATACGGGCATCAGAACCCTTCTGCTAAGCCTGAAACCATACTCCCTAGGTCATCATTTAGTTAAAATAAATTGAGGCTGAACAAAAATAAACTCCAGGACAATCTAACATTATCAAAATCCAAGTTGCAACAAGCGTATGATTTGCAATAAGCCAGCGTGGTACACTATTGTTCTCAGAGAGGTAAGATTTCTTGCCCTCAGAGATGACTCAGCCCACAGCCAGTCTGATGTGTTTCACCCACCTTAGTTTATATCTCTGCCATGGAGGACTAGAAATACAGTGGACATTTGACTCATGGTTTTCTTTTATTTTTCTCATACTCCCTTAGTTGAAGCATCATTGACTCTAAAAAGATCAAAGGCAAAAGAAAGATATGTACCAAAACCTTTAAAGCTGCCTCAGGTTTCTCACAGAATCTTTCTGACATCCTTGAGATCTGCGGACAAAATAGCATACTCATTTCTACCACTGGGTTATTAGGAAAATGTTCAGTAGGAGACACAACAAAAATTTCATCTATTCAGCAAATATATATGAACCACTATGTGTCAGACATTGTTCTAGGCACTTGATTTGAAAGGAAAATGTGAACCAGAAAACAACATTTATTAATTTCAATGGGAAAAGTGACAAGTACTTTTTAACTGGATCTTTAGGTAATAATTGGGTAAAACAGAGATAAACCCAAAAAGATTATTAGGTGTCCTATCTAGTACACCCTTCTGGGCCATCCCTACCTTTTATTGTCTTTGAGTTATTTTCTCTCTCTGTGACTTATAGAAAATTAAGAATAATGCAAATCATTCTAGTTCATAGAAATACAAATAAGGTATGACCTGTGGAATGCAATTCATTGTTACCTCATGTATTGATCCATTTTGCTTCTATTTGTAAATTCATTTCAGCATTGTTTATCTGCCTGTATGTGTGTATATGTGAATTTGAATCCTTTTTTGAGTAGGTTGTAACATCTTACTGCTTTCCTCATTAATTAATGTAATAAAATCTTTAACACATGTTCATCTTATGTTTGTATAAGAATCATAATTATACTTTTAAAAAAAATTATCCTTTAACAGTTTATAGTAACTGTTCATTATGGGACAACCTACTTCAAAAAATACGTTTAGAAAGAAATAGTAAATTGTTTAAAGCTCTTCAAATGTAAAGTATTAAATGCAGGGAAATAGTATCTTCTTACTATTATGTGGTATTTTAAGGCATGTTTGATAAGGCCTCGAAGTACCCTCATATTTCTGATCCCAGATAGAGGAATAGAGCTGAGCTATGATGGAAAAAAAAAAGAATATAAGATCTCTTGTTATTTTTTGCTTTAAAGAAATAATAAACTGCATTGTTGTAACTCAGTGTAAGTAGATTCGAGTAAGGCAATAGATATGGGTGCCAGAAGCTACTCATATCGTTCTTTAAAATGGAAATTTACCGTCTGCTGCATCACATGGACAAAATACAGAACTATTTTTCACAGCTTGTTCACTGAACAGATTATTGTAGAAAAAAAAAACTTTTACATTTTCTGCAGATTCCCAAATCTCAGTCAAAAAACTCTTGGCAATTTTTAGCAGTGAAACAGATTTCACTTTCAGATTGAGATACTCCATTTAGCAGTAGTCAGATGATCTTCCAAATAAATATAGACTCGTTTCACTCTTGATTTTATTTAAAAAAAATGTTTTCATGAGGTGTCTTGGAGGAAACTTGCACTTATTTGGTTTTCCCAAGCTAAAGCAAAGAAAAACTCGAAGGTCTAAAAATCAGAGTTAAATAAAAAAAGGAATGTTAAACTGAAAATGTTATTACAAATAATGCATGTTCATCACAGTACCAATAAATAAATAACCCTATAAAACTTTAGAATTAGTTGCAAAGATGCTACAGTCTTTTCTTCCCTAAATCTCAGCTCCCCAAAATATTACTAAACAGAAGTGCATGTGTTCGGTACAATATAACAGGCAGCAATATGTTGAGATACTTCACACAAAGAGGTCTCTGGGCCACTTTTCTCTTTCAAGATTAGCTCTATCACTTAGGTGTGAGGCAACTGCACTTATAAGTCTATATAACCAGTTTTCCCTTAACTACCAGTTATTAATGCCTCAGAAAATAATGGCTTATTTCAAATTAAATACAACATTAAACCCATGACCAAAATCAGAATAATAATTTAATATAATCCTATTTCTGAGATCCCACTTCCATAGATCTATGCCTCCTCCCTGAATTTCTGTACTAAATTTTGCAAATGTTTTTTCTGTTCATGAAGGGAGGCTATATTGTAATGATCAGTAAGGTCCAGAGGTATTATCTTACTTTTATATTTATAAAAACAGATGATGTGTACATGAATACCATAGGATGCCCACTAAATTTCAACAAATTTTGTTGCTATTTTTAACAAGTTGTTACAGATTTGTTAAAAGTTCATCCCAGTGACATTAAAGATGATCTCAATCATAAGCCAGATAACCTGGAATTGAAAGCGGATGCTTTACCAAGTAGAGAAAACCAGAAATAGTTCATGCTGCTAAAAGCATTTTATTATTCTCCTAATGAAAATTTTACTGTCTGAGAAGGATTCATTGTGTCCAATCCCAAAAGCCACATTTCTATGTGTAGTGTGACACAGAAGAATAGGTTTTTGAACTCACCATGACTCATTGAAAATTTTCGAAGGAAAAAAGCATTTTTTCATATCCTAATTATGATTTTATAAATATTTGGATAACATGAAAGAACAAATATTCATAATTATTTCTTAATAAAAATTTAAACTATTATCATAAAATGTATAAAAAATTGAATAAATCTACTATGTCATGATAAAGTGTTAAACTTGATAAAATTTTTTTAAAACCAAGTTGCTTGGCTCCAAGGTGAAAACTGAATGAGACAAACTTGCTCTGCTTTTGCATTTAAGTGTTGGTTTCATTCGTAGGTCAGTGACAGAGGAGTGGGGAAGATGGATTAGAGAGAAAAATGTAAAAGCTTAATATTCAGAAATTTTCCATCTGAAAAAAAAATTTGAAATAAACCTAAAGAATTTTTGAAATTATAATTCAAGTAAATGGGAAAATGAGACCTTGCACACAAAAATTTTACCACCATCAAATAATATCCTTTCCTTCTTTCTATAAAATTAATCCAAATCTCTGTGCCTGCTTTTAAAAGACTCATTAGAATAAAACATATTCTGAACCTCAAACTGTTGAAAGTTGAGGCAACTAAAGAGAGTAACTTGGATGGATGAGGAAAGTGAAACACCATTTCTAGGCGCATATGGCCAATTGGCAAACCCACCATAGGGGCCAGTACTGAGCAAATGACTTTGGGACTGAGAGGAGGACAGGAGGAGATGCAGAGAAAGAGGGAGAAGAGACAATGGCAGTTGCTCCTAATTTTTCTCAACATGTAAAGTTTAAACAACTAAAATAAATAAATAACAGAATAATTATAAATTGAGATATTCCTACACATCTCAGAAATTAACCCCAAATTCTGATCTTTTCTTGTAAGAACCATCTGTGAGCCCAATATATCAAGATAGATACTAACCCAAATCATAGTATTATAATAATAACCACAAGAGCTGTACCTAAAATTAAAGGATTCTTTTTACATCTTATATTGAATTTTGGAGCTTACACTCTTTAGGAATATATTTTGATGCTGGCTACTAGCCCATACTGCTGAAGTCAGTACTCAGCCTAGAGAACCCAGACCTGTTCAAGGCTATCTTCCTTATTGATGATGGTGCCTGCCTTCTGGTTTGTTAAATTTTTGGAGTCTTAACCCTGTAGAGTGCCTTTATCAGACAGCTGAACTGAGCCCTTTATTAGAGTACATGTCATGGGATGAGTCAGCAAAGGACACACCAACTACCATGAGTCTTAGTCCATGCTTACAGCCTTGTTGCAAGACATCTTCTCGCATGGAAAGGGATTAACTCAATTCATCCTAGCTAGACTTTAGCTAATAGCTCACCAAAATGCTCAGTTGACAGCCAGTGTTTCCCAGCAAAAGAAGAAGATAATGAAAGCTGATGGTGTGGATGTACTGATGCTCAGCTCCCTGCCAGACACTCACAGCTAATGATGTAACACCACAGGTCTTAAGAATTTAGAGTATCAGGTACAGAAGTCAATTGGGATTTTCCTAAACAACTGTGGCTTTCACAGAAGACTATGACTGTGAAATGATGAGGCTACAGTTATTGTTGCTTTTCTTTTTTTTAAAGAGGACTAAAGATAAGAGGGGTGAAAGTGGTGAATTATCCCTCAAGTAATTTCTATCATATGGCCCTTGCCCTGCTAAGGGTTATCTTTTATCACCACCCAACTTCCTCTTTACCTCTGGCTCAGCCACTCAGTCTCTGTGACCTGTAGATTTCCCTGACCTAACTACTTGTGCCTATGTACTTACTCGCTCAAACTCTTACCTCATTGCCTTGCCATTTTAATAAAGTGATTATATATTTTTGGTGGTTACAAAATATAGCATGCAAGAGATGAAAATCCCCTTGATCCTAAATGGGACACCTGCGGTAAATGCAAAGATAGCTAGCCCATATTGCTCACTCTCTCACTTTCTCTCTTCTCTTGTCTCTTTGGCTTTTTTTTTTTTTTTTTTTGTAATGGGAGAAAGAAGAGGGAGTGTTTTGCTTACTCTGAAATCTTTGTTCAGTAAATGATGGCTTTTCAACATTTACCTGTTTTTGCGGTAATACCTATAAATTTCATTCCAGCAATTCCATTGCTTTCAATAGCCATTTTACTCTTCATTTTCTAGGTGAACTTTAACTGCTTCCTTTGTGCATGCCAAAATGCATTTCTAAATTTTTTTTACCAAAATTTGGGAATGTTACACAGAAAGGTAACATAGTAAGAATGTGAGCAATACTTCTTAAATAAAAAGGGAAATCAAGAGGCATTTTATTCTTAACTTTCAAAGTTGTAGGATTTTAGAACTTTTTGTGACCCAAGAGATCATCTAAACTAAAATTCTCATTTTACACATGAGGAAATCAAGACACAGAGAGCTCTGTCAGACCTAGAACCGGTTCCCTGTACTCTTACAATATATTCCAATACCCTGTCTAGTAGACCTACAGCTTATTTTTACCTTTAATTTTCATTTTATTATATTCCAACAAATTAAGAAGTAAACATCAAGTCTGTAGTTACTTCACTTTGTGGGGACTTCCTTCATAAAATTTCTCACACCATTAAAAAGGTATCTAAAATTGTTATGCATTTATTTTATGGCTTAACTGTTCGTAAGGACAATATAAAATATTATTCGCTGGCAAGAAAATTTGTAGTCACTGACTGTGACACATAAGGTAAGCCTCTTATGAGTTGATAATTTACAAGAAACTGGGTGCAAATGTGTATTTATTTTTTATTTAGATTTTCATGGTCTCTTTTACTCCAAAGAATCATTTTTACATGAGTCTTTGTCCCAGGAAGAAATGCTGTGATTAAATTTCACGGGCAGACTCACTGCTGCCCAGCTGATGAAATCCCAATTCTTTCTCAGTGTTTGGTAGCCTCTTTTTTAAAGCCGCAAGTTTGTATTTTTAATTCAGAGCCTCTGAGGAAGCTATTGGGCATTTGAATGCCGTCCTTACTGGGGCCCTGCTCACAAGAAATGATAGATTGTAAGAGGTATTTTACTAAGTAAATTACAAAATACAACAATCATTTGAAATTCTAGGGGGGAAATTAAGCTAAATGTCAATGGGATTCTCACATAAAGTTTACTGTAATGTGAGTCCTGACTTCCAGGACAACCTGGGTTTTTGCATTTGGAAGGGGTTTTTGGTCATTCCATTGATATCAAATCTATCAAAATGAGCAGAGGTCAAAGCTCTGAATGTCTTGGCATCTCTGATTTTTGTTAAAAGTTTCCCTTGGCTTCCTGACTGGATGTATTATTCTCAACAGATCTCGGTGGTATCAATGATTCAGATTCTATAACCTGGCCCTTTTAATTAACCTGGGTATTGAAGCCACCTTTTGACTGTGAAGACATAATTTGTGTTAGTATCACAAATGATGGAAAGGAAATTATTAATAACTAAGATTTAGAAAGAATGTTCTTTTGCCAGTTTTAACTTATTTTGTGCAATTTTCTTAATTCCATCTAAAAAATCAGGGGAACTCTCAATAAATATATACAAAAAGGTTTTTTAATGTGATAAAAGTAAGAAAATTGAATAGTGAATAATTGTTCATTAAATCTTTCTTTCTGTCATCAATCAAGGACTTGTGCCCTAACCCACAAATAATTCACAGGCCACAAAAGAAGGCTTAACAATTTGGCAAAAACAAAATCTCTGTATCAAATAAACAAAAATCCCATCTCCTCACTTCTATGGTTGAGAATCTACTTTATTAAATAAGGCAGATTATTTTGTTTTTCATTCAAAGTAAACCTGACTTTTTACACTCTTCATTGTGATTTAGCAATTTAAATTAAAAATATGTTTTCTGCTTCTATTTGTCAGTAAATAATGAGCTTTGTCTTATTACATTTTCAAAGGCCAATGTTCTGCTCTCAACTTATCTTACTATTTTATTCTACATCTCTTAATAAGCTAAATTTTTCACTTTTAAAATGACTTTTCCTGTTCATCTACTACACAGGCTGCAGATAAAATCTCCATAAATTTACAATTGTAAAGAATCCCTTTTACAAGAGCAAAAAAACAGTCATCTTTAATGCATTGGGCTTTTTACAATTATACAACACATTTTTTATTTTACTTTTAGAGAAAAAGAAAATAATAATATCTTAACATTTATGTTATGCCATGCAATAAAAACAACTCATAACTTTTTCTCATATTTCACCAAGTTTTCTATTAGAACTTCTTCCTAGCTATTTAAATATGCTTAAACTAATGGTTTTCTGTAATTTGTCTTTTTTCTTTGGAAACATACCGTGCCATTGTCAGTTTTTAAAAAGAGGCAATTTTCTGACTTTTGAGATTGAGTACGTAGGTCAAGGAAAAATGACTACTGTTGAAAACCCATAATTAAATAGAAAATGCAGCTGCACTTATGAGAAACTAAAATGAAGTTTATTAATACTTGATTCTGAAATGGGTTTTTGAATTTTGGGTTAAGGTTTCATTTAGAGCCATGCCTTATCTATACCCTATCTTTGCTGATTACTTTTCATAAGTAATATGTAGGAATATAATAATCCTACTTTTATGAAGAAACATTTCTGATCTGTTTTCTTTTCTCCTTAAAATATCAATTTCAGAAGTATTTTAAAACAAACTAATGAAATATTCTTTGTCAATTTGCTTTTCTTTTGTGATTATTCTAGATAAATACATGTTCTCCCCAAACATTAAAACTGTATGTTCAATAAATACATTTTAAGCACAAATGTTTATGATCATTTCATAAAGGGTAGCATTTTAGAATATAAAATAATCAAAGCTTTCTTTTTGTATTGATTTTCATCTTCATTAATTTTTCTAAATGTACCATATACCATTTCATTTCATTAAACAATACTCATAAAGCAGGTTTACTAAGAATACAAGCTAATTTTTGAATTTATGAGATTACCAGATCTATTTGCTGAGTATAGCTCCTATTTGAACAATTCATCAAATTAGATTATGTTTAAAGGGTTAAAATATTTTGTACAAACACAAAACTAATAAACAAATAAAACCATTTAGAACAATTTAAAAAGTCATAATATTTGTCACTGCTTAATTTTAATGGTGCATTTTAACAAATCAAGATAAACACCCTTTAACCTCCCCTACAAAACTCTTGGATTGAAATCTGAATAACATTTACATAAAATTAGGTATAATGTGAAAGCCTTCTTAAAGCAAATGTGAGTACTATAAAATTATTTATGTATTGAAATAGTAGTAATCTCCATTTAGAAGCTGAAGCTGAATGTCAGAATATACATAAATGTTTGCGGCATCTTTAATTATAAAGCTTATGATTTTTCATAAGTATATGTTAAGTGGCACAGCAATATAAAAAATAGTAATTATTTAACTGCAAATATCTAAAATCTTAAGCTTTGAAACTTACTTCTACTTTTGAAAAAATAACTTTTTTCTGAGAAAGAATGTTCTTGTTCTGTTTTTGCTTTTGTTTAGAATCGTTTTAAACACATCTTCAACCAATGTGTTTATTTTTTTATTCTCACTACATGTACTCCAAAATGATGGGATAGTGGCTGGGAGACAGGGATATACAACAATGTATTTTTCAATTACTACAGATTTATGGAAAGAAAGTACTAGGAAGTGAGAAAAGCACCCAGTTTGAGTAGGAAAGAATTACAATAAAACTGGGGCTTTAATGAACACACTCGTCTTTGACATTCTATGTCAGTCCTGTTATACCTGTGTGGTTTGGTCATTTCTGTTCATTTGTTAATGTGCAAAGGCTCTTGGAATTCTATTTTCCAGATGCTTATATTCCACAGAGGGAAGGAAAACTGATCCATGAAGTTGATATTTGCATAAAATGCAGAGGCATCTGTCACAGGCTTCCTCCTGGTTGAGTTCGGCAGGCAGGGATTCTGCAGCTGCTCTGCCGCAGCATTAGGTCCCCACGCAGGCAGCGAGAGTCACCGCTGAGGACAGCATCTAGGGGCAGGGTGAGAACCTGCTCAGTTCATAATCAGCGTATTTACAATTATATTTTTGATAGGATGATGACATCACTGGTCCTGTCTCTATCTGTCTGTGTCTCTGTGTCTCTCCCACACACACACACAGACACATACACACACACACACACACAGACACACACACACACACACACAGACACACAGACACACACAGACACACACACACACAGACACACACACACACACACACACAGACACACACACACACACACACACAGACACACACACACACACAGACACACACACACACACACACACACACACACAACTAGCTCAGATTCAGCCCAAGAACAATTATAATTGACCACATTTTTCTGTAAATATGTTTCTTATCAAGGTCGTGATAAATGAATCATAATCAGGTTGCATAGCATGATGCAGCACAGAGGGTGGAAATCGGAAGGCAAGGTTGGTCTTATTAACAGACCTTTATTTTGGGGGAGATTTTTGTTGTGCTTGTCTTTGGTTTTGTCTCATTTTCTCTTGAGTCTAATTAAAAACCTATCAGTGTGGGTATCTTTGTGCCCACTTCACTCACAGAAAAGAAACATTTCCTCTATTGCTAAAGTCAATTGTAAAATCAGAATGGATCAGGCCCGTCATGGTGGCTCAAATAAACTGTAAAGAGGTATACTGCAGTTTCATTATGTTTCACCATTTATTCCTGCATGACGCTCAAACCGACAATTACAAGTGTCAAGTTCAGTGACCAAAAATGTCTATAAACTCCATGACTGCATTGTTGCACAAATGTAGATACGATTTTCCACAGATAAATATAAATCAGTTAAAAGCCAAATCATTTGTAATATTTTCCAAAGCACATTTTAAATATATCTCAAAGTGTCTGATGTAGTAATACTATTTATAAAATACTTGGTATTAGTCTACCTTCATTTTTCAGTGCCGACATATTCACTATGACCTGTTTCCTGAGGATAGAGTTACTGCAATCTGTCTGACAAGGCCTTTGTGAGTAAAATGGCACAAAGAAGCAGGCATAGTAACCAGTTAACAAATTCAGACTTTGAAATAATAACAGTTCTTTGTAACAAACTGGGATAATTGGACTAAAAGTTTCTCTGATGCAAGTTCATCAGTAAGCAGTAATCAGATAGGAGGCTTCTTTGAAACTTTTCTGATTCATAAATAATATAGTAGTTTACAAAGAGGAAGTTTGTGGGAAGCAGCAGTAAACAGTCTCGCAATCCATCTGTTATTATGGAATCCAGAAGAGCTGAATCAGGATCCACGTTGTTTATGATATAAAAGATGCTTGGGAAATGTTGCTGAAATAATTATTAACCAAAAATGTCATGTTTTTACTTTTTAGAAGCCTGAGTCATATGTGGTTGTGATGAAATGTACCCACCTGTGTGAATAAATGCAGGAAGTTTACCTGGATTAATAATTTAACAGAATACCAAATGCGTTTCTTAAAAAGTTTTTAAATAGGCATTGCAGAATATGTTCTTATTTTTTTAATTACTGGTTAATTTTTCAAAATTACATTCAAATATATTCTTTTTAAGCATAATGTGATTCTTCAGAATATAGCTTTAGAATTCCATTTGATAAAAAATGTGATTAAATTCAGTACTGAGTATGAAATTAAAATAGACAAAGCTAAAATTGTCTTTCTACTCTGTCTCTCGACCTTGACCTCACCCCAGTGTTTCTCCTCACCAACAGCTCTAGCACACACACAAACACACACACAGAGAAAGAGAGAGAGTTAAAGGAAAGGAAAGATTTAGGGTGAGAGTTGCAGTGTTGCCTCCTTTTCAAGTCCAGGAATTATTCCTCAAGACTAACTTTTTTGATACTTATTTAATTTTTCAAAATTTTGCAGAGAACAAACCAAGAAATGTGTTACTATAAAGAAATTTCAAGAGTGAGACCTGCCTCGTTTCAGATTTATTCTAAATGAAATCAAAATGTTTTTCCTTGTACATCTTTTTGTCTGGAGCATAATAATAAATACATACGTCCTATCATAGTAAGATAAACCACCACAGCTGGAAAACATGGTTGGTAATATACAACCAGAGCAGAAGTTTTAACATCTTAAAACAATAGCAATACAATTATGTCTATGGATTTCCAATAATACTAACTTAGAAATGTAATACAATTAATCTATCACTTACCCTTAATTAGCTAGAAATAGATTTTGCTCATTATGGGGAAAATAAACTAAAAACCTAACCAAAATAGAATGCCCATATGAAGATGCAGCTATATTGACCATAAGGAAAGTAACAGGTATATGGATCTAAAACATTGATCATGTATCATTTTTCTTGAGTTTCAAATTGGTTTGGGATTTTTTTTCTGTGTTTTATAGAAAACCTATAGAACAAAAATCTACACATAATCCTCCTCTAAGGGCATTCAATTGGGCTGAACCATACAGAAACCAGCTTGAAAAACGGGACTTTGTTATTCTCTGCCTGCAAACATTGACAACAGTGCCATCTTCTGGCTCTATAAAAGCAACTCCTGCTTTCTACTTTTGCCAAACTGCAGAAAGTTCTTTCTTCCGAGAATGAACAATCCTCAGCCAGGTTTTCAAATACAATGGTCTTTATTAACAAGTGTGAGATTGCGCCTTCATAACTAGGACCAGGACAACTTAACTCCTGTGTTTCTTTTCCTTTGATGTATATACCTTTGTAAGTAGTAAACTCTTTATTTCTAACTGTTAATTCTCTTTCTCACTCATCCATTCTTATCTTCAATTTCTGGTGTTTTACTTAACCTTAGCCCATGCCTACCTACTTGTTTTGTTCTAAGAATTTATTTCTCTCTATGTAGTTCTAAGTATGTGTCTCTACCCCTTTTGTTCTCTTTGATCTCCGCAGCTGTATTGGTGACGTTTATTTGGAATTAATTTCAAACCTTAATTCTGTACTCTCTAGTATTTCTTTTTCCTTTCTCCTCATGGCTTTCTTTTAAACCTCCTCTGTATTTTTCTAATGTTGTCCAAATTGGTAAAATTTAACAATTAGTAAAATGTAAATGAATAGCTGTAATTGCTTTAAAAATC
Organism: Macaca mulatta; assembly: GCF_049350105.2. Lineage (NCBI taxonomy): Eukaryota > Metazoa > Chordata > Mammalia > Primates > Cercopithecidae > Macaca > Macaca mulatta. The sequence continues at coordinate 103,243,320 of NC_133417.1, read as the reverse complement.
TCATAGCCATAAAATACTATCTGCTGTTGATGAACGTTGGAAGAAAAGCTACATCTTTTCATGTACATTCGGCAACAGATAAATAACCAAAATAGTAATGTCTCTTTCAACCTTTCAATATGTTCAGTACAGTTAAACACCAAATGGAGTAATGGTAACACGCAAGGGGAATTCTGCATCTCCGTAACAAGTTTCAAACTACTATTGAAAGAGGAATAGCAGTGCTTTGGACAGGATGGGTGATCAACAGATACTGAATGAAAAATAATTAGGTGATCAGCTCCAAACAGGGACACAGGAAATGACACAGGTGGATGGAATATGAGTTTGTAGAAAGGAGGGCAGAATGTGTGTAAATTTCCTAATCAAATGAGTGCACAAAAGACATTGGAGCTTTTTTCCCTTCAAAAAAAAAAAAAGTTGCATTTTTTTTTTAAGCACTAAGCTTGTCAAATTTTAATCAGGGAGATAGATGAGTGACAGATGAGGAATAGTAAATGACGAGAAATGTTCAGTGAACAAAAAACTGAGTGAAAATGGAGAACAAAAGCTGAAACAGGGAAGTGAGCTAGATGGTGAGGGGAAACGGAGGAGAAAAGGGGAACAGCCAGGGCGAGACCACAGAAACCCAGGTGGACCAAAGCTCTTTGTTGAACCTTGTGCAGGAAGAAAAGAAACCGAAACACTGGTTGTTGCCTGGGGCTTTGTGAATCAAAGTAATGTGCTATCCAGAGCAAAGTGAAGAAAACACAAAAGAGCAGATTTGAGGGTCTGCTGACCTGACTTCAATGGCAAGTGAATTATGAAAATTCTTGCGGAAATTACAACCCAGCCACACAATGCCACATGGACGTACCTCCTGCTTCACAATCAATGTATGACAGCGTCGCTCTCCTGCGAGCCCAGCAGTTCCCAGACTTTGTACCTTAGCATCACCTGGAAAGCTTTGGAAAGTCCTGATGCCCACATCACACTCTCATACAAACCATTTAAATATGACTTTCTGGGGGCCTAGCAGGTGTTAGTATACACATTCACAGATCCTCAGATCAGTCCAATGTGTAGCAGTTTGGGAACCACCAAAGTAGACTAAAAATATTCCCAAGGGCAAGGTCTATAGCTCGGCCCCTTTTGTTACCTTCAAGGTATTAGACACAGTGGCTGCATTACACACCCTTGTTAAGGGAAAGTAGTAAACATTAGCTTCCACCTTCCACCTTTGTGTGTGTTTCAGAGTCATGGACTTTCCTTCCTTTCTCCTGAACTTGAGAGTTGAATATTTCTGCTTCCTAATCCTATGACCTAGGACAAGCTACTTAACTCTCTCAGCTTTAGTTTCTTCGTTTGTGAAGTGGGCTTTATCACAAAGCTGTTGAGAGGATCAAGTGAGATAATGCGAGCAAATCCCTCGGCTTAGTGCCTGCCAAATAGTCAACGCTCCAAAAATGTCAGCCGGTATTATTATCCATTTATTCATGAGTTAATTCCCTGCCAACATAAAGGATTTTTAAAAAGTCTTTTGAGAAAGAAAGTATCAAGAACTTTATCACAGCAGCCTGAAAAAGGGAAGTCCAAGAGACAAGGGGAAGAAACAATCTTTTCTGAAGGGTTAGGAGAAAGTTGAAGATGCATGAAGGATGGGATATTTACATTAAATCCAACTCAATGCCTTATATTTTAGCCCACCGTTCCCAATTAAAGAAGGTGAGATTTAGAAAATCAATCAACGATTAATCAGTTGTTTGGAAAAACAGAAACATGCTTCAAGGGAGGGAACATTATAGCAAGTGAAGACCAAGTTTAGGGTCCCTCACTTCCTCCTGTCCCTTAAGCCGGGCCCTTGGAGCCTAGACAAGTGAGCATGTGCCTGGTGTCCAGTGGCCCCTGTAAGGCAGTGTAGGTGCAAGCTGCCCCACTTGCAGCTGGTCAACCCAGGAGACTTCACTTTGTCTTCATGTGGCCAGAAATTCCTCCTGAAATAGAGCAACACCTGAAAACAGGAGACTCTGATTTTTTAACTGCCCCTGTTGGCCTCTCTGCTACAGTTTTGGAGACCCTGTACAAGTTGTCCAATTGCAAAGAACTCAGTTATTGCACCCCAAATGAGGGGTGGGCACAGCAGCAGCAGTGTTGGGGCAGGGCTGCCAGGGCAGAAGAAATTGCACTGTGAACAAGACGACAGCTTATAATTGAGTTAAATGTATTATCTTTAAGCGGTTGAAGTCTGAAAGGCAAATTAACCTAAGAAGCCCTCCATAACCATTATGATGGGGTAAAAAGCAGACCACTCTGGGTAGGAAGGGTTTCATCAAAGGCCAGGAAAGCTAGATGATTGGCCATTATGTGTAAATTGGAATCTGTTTTCACAATAAGCAACTTGTTAATTTTCAATGAAATTATTTCAAAGAAATTTTAGCATTTCCTGAACTCTCCTTATTTGCCTCTATCCTTTTCTTTCACCAGATGGACATAATGTCAATGTTTAAAAGGAAGTATTTATGCCTTTCTTTCAACAGTTAATTACTACCTGTCAGGCAGTTGAAGATATCAGGCAAGCCTAAGCAGAGTAAAATGTGTCACTTTTCCAGGCAGAAATTCACTTACTCAACAAACGCATATTGAGTACCTGACGTGTGCAGGGCACAGAGGTTGTCTCACTGGAAGCTGGTCAGTAAACTCAGACAGAGAGCCCATTGCCCTCCACCATTCTAACCTTACACAAGCAAGGAAACAAGATGTTATGGATTGGATTCTGTCTCCCCAGAAAGTATCTGTTGAAGCGCTAACCTTCATTATCTAAGAATGTGACTGTATTTGGAGATAAAGCACAGGTCCCTAAACCACCCCCCACCCCTCTCTGCCACAGACCAGTACCAGTCTGCAGTCTGTTAGGAACCGAGTTTCGCAACAGGAGGTGAGCAGCTGGCAAAGCGTCATCTGTATTTACAGCGGCTCCCCGTTGTTTGCATGACCGCCTGAGCTCCTCCTCCTGTCAGATCAGCAGCGGCATTAGATTCTCATAGGAGTGCCAACCCTATTGTGAACTGCGCATGTGAGGGATCCAGGTTGCGAGCTCCTTTTGAGAATCTAATGACTGATGATCTGTCACTGTCTCCCATCACCCCCAGATGGGACTATCTACTTGCAGGAAAACAAGCTTAGGGCTCCCACTGATTCTACATTATGGTGAGTTGTATAATTATTTCATTATATATTGCAATGTAATAATAGAAATAAAGTGCACAATAAATGCAATAAGCTTGAATCATCCCCAAACCATCCCCTCCCACCCCGCCCGTTTGTGGAAAAATTTTCTGCCACAGAACTAGTACCTGGTGCCAAAAAGGTTGGGGACGGCTGAGTTAGAGCCTTTAAAGAAGTGTTTAAGTTAAAATAAGGCCTTCGGGGTAAGCCCTTATCCAATGTGCCTGGTGTCATCATAAGAGGAGGAAATTTGGACATGTGAAGACATGTCAGGATTCCATGCACACTGAGAAAAGACCACGTGAGGGCATAGTAAGAAGATGGGCATCTACAAGTCACAGAGAGCGGCCTCAGGAGAAACCAATTTTGCCAAAACCTTGATCTTGCACTTCTGGCCGCCAGAACTGTGGGAAAATAAATTCTATTGCTTAAGTCACCCATTTTGGCTTATTTTATGATGACAAAAATATTTTGTTATAGGAGCCCTAGCAAAATAACATATAAGCCAAATATTTATAGGACCAAAATGCCTTAGTTCTTCCTCATGCACGGAAAATCTAGGTCCTTCAGGTACCATTTTGTGTCCTCTTTTTTCTGGAAGTCTCAGCCCTAAATTAGTCCCTGAATCCTCTAGACAAAAACTCACTACTCTCTTCCTGTAACAAAGGAATTTGTGTGTGTGTTTGTGTGTGTGTGTGTGTGTGTGTGTGTGTGTGTGTGTGTGTGTGGTAAATATCCCATTATCAAAAACTGTTTCTTAGTGAGTTACAGAGACAAAATGCTCAAAAAAGTATGTGCCATCTTGTTACATTCTCTTAATTCCCTTTAGAGTGAGTACAATAAAGTAAAACTTCATTATATCATGGAATATAGTTTGTACAAAATAGTACTACTTCTACATTGAAAGATTAGTTCTGCTTGGATCCAGTACACATGTCATATTTCTGGAAAGTCATTTGACACGAATCAGTCTAAAAAATAAAACAAGCAGGTGCGTAATATATTACCCAGAATAAAATAAACATGGCTTCATTTTTAAGTGCCAGAGTGTTTCGTCCATTAAATCTCCATCAGCTACTGCATGCTTGGCGCCCTCTTGTGTCCATTTTGGGATAGGGTTTTTTCGTGGAATTTGTGAGCCATTCACCCCACGGCATCTCTAATTCAATTCCTCAAAATTGCAAGTGAGCACGCGATAGAAATCACTCTCTTCCTTGTCTACATAAATTATACCAATTGTAAAAATACTATTTGGTTAAAATATATATTATAAGATTGCAAATTTTAAGTAAACATTTCTATACCCATTTGACTTCCTGAATATTTGAGCTTTTTTCTGTAGATCATCATAGAGAAAAGTTTTTTCTCTTGATTTTATAGTTAATAGGTATCCATATTTATTTGTTGATACTTCAGCATTTTAGTTCTAAAATGTAGCTCCCTCAGGTATCCTTTAAAAATTAATTTTTAACTCAGATTTCCACTGAAAAATATTATGTAAAACACTTTTACAAATCAAACCATAAAGCATCTCTGCCATGACTATATCTGTACAGTTTTGTTTGAGATACCAACTGTTAATACCATCATTGCTATTTCCACCAAAAAGATGAATAAATATAAGCAAATTGCCAAAACAAGACCTCATGAAGGTTAGCTTAGTACATTGGTGATTACGGTACAAAGGTCACATTGCATGTTAAAGTTAATTTCCCCAATTCTGATCTAATAAGGCATCCACCTTGGTTATTTCCTTGTTTGGTGTAGACATCATAAAATATGAATTGGCATCTATATCACAAATCATCGGGGCCTATCCCTATTCTCATTACTAACATTTAGTTCAAATACCATTCATCAAAATCTAACCACCCAATTTACATTTCTCTGTACTCAGATAAATAACCATGTTCATCTGGGGCATGGGCTTTATTTCTCCTGAAGGCATAATTAGGGCCAGGTGTGGTGGCTCATGCCTGTAATACCAGCACTTTGGGTGGCTAAGGTGGCAGGACTGCTTGAGCCCAGGTCAAGGCTGCAGTGAGCCATGATTGTGTCACTGCACTCCAACCTGGGCAACAGAGTGAGACCCTGTGTCTCAAGAAAAATTTAAAAATGTAAAAATAAAAGCGTCATTAAATCCCCCAAGTAAATTCATTAAACTTTACTCCCTAGGCGAGGGACTGGCAAACTGACAAATAAGGACTATCTCAGAAGCTTCCAAAAGACGCAAAGACAAAATAAATACCTCGTAAGTTATAAGCAAGATGGACAACTGTTGAGAACAAAGAGAAGTGACTTGAAGCTGGAATCAGCAAAAGCTGCTGTGAGATAGAACAAGAACGTTTGACAGCAAGGCGTGCACCAGCCAGGGACCTTGGTCAGATCATCAACAGCAAAACAGGGATAATTCTTACTGTATCCATTGTTAATGGGATAGCACATAAGAAATACTTAAAGAAAAGGGTATGAGTAAAAAGATGCATTTAATGAATCAATGTAGTTTAGATATTTAATATAGAGTTAGAGGTAAATATACAAATAATGCTTTTATTCTTTCAGACTCTGAGAGTTAGTCTAAAATTACAGATAAGTGCAAAATTACAAACACAAACTCAGAATTCACCTTTTTGTGGGGGAACATAGGAAGAAGGTAAAGCAAAGTGTCTGTGATTTTGCATCAACCTGGTTAGGCCACAGTGCCCGTTTGTTTGGTCAAACATCAGTCTAAATGTAGCTGCAAAGATATTTTTTAAAATAAGCTTCGAATAAAGCAGATTCACCTCCATAATGTGGGTGAGGCTTATTTAATCAGTTGAAGGCCCGAATTCTACAGCAGATTTTGAAAATGCCAATATTCATAATGGCATGAGCCAATTCCTTATAATAAATATTTATTATGCACGCTCTCTTTCTCTCCACACACACACACCACACACACATCCTTTTGGTTTTGTTTCTCTGGAGAACCCTGGCATACGTACTCCATATGTTTTATAAATATATATTTGTATTTACATATATATATATCTTACACATACTCTGTATGCATATATATGGATGTATGTGTGTATTTCTCATAGAACCAAGTCAAAAGCATCCTTGACAAGGGTACTTTTATAAATAGGTTATAGCATTCTGGCAAAGCAGGAATTAGATGAGGATTAAGATGTTACAACCTTGTCCAGGCCTGAATGAAACTATGGCCTGAGATTTTCTAATTCTGTGAAAGCTTGCCTCACCCTATCCTCACTGCAAGGTACCAGGTCACTGTGGGTCACGAACCCCTCATTACACTGAACCTGCCCCTCCTCCCCTCCCCACTGTCACTCTCTAGCCTGTGACCCCCTTTGCCTATGACAGTGTCCTCTCTTGTCAACCTTATTCCAGTCCTCTCCACACCCTTCTCCCCAGCATGACTACCACCTTCTCGCCAGAGGAATCCAATCACATCACTCCCTTAAACCTTTGGGTGGCTGTCACTATGCCTCTGTCATTGTCATTCTTTTAAAACATAATTACTTGTATTTTCTCAACCATGCCCCCATTGTGTACTGCTCCACACCTTTACAGAAGTGGCTACCTCTTCTTGGAATGGACTCCTCTTGTCTTCTCTTGTCCTTCTCATGCAAACCCAGTACAAGCATCATCGCTGCCTCTGAAAGGCTTCCCAGCCAACCCTTCACAGCAGGATTCATCACTGCCTCTTCCAGGAGGCTGCTCTGCATTGTACCCTGTGATAATAATCAGCCTCTAGTTGATTCATCTTTGCCTACCAAGCACATGGCCCCAGTGCCTGGCACACAGTGGGCCCTTGCTGAGTGTTACTTGAGAGAAGCGAATTGAATTCATCAGATGCCTCGGTGCAAGCTGCCACCCTGACGACCTATTAGCAAGAGGGCTGCAGAGGGTGGGGAAGGTGTCTGTTCACATCCCTAGCTGGAGCCAAAGAAAAGATCTTCCATCTTTCCTTGAAGAGTCGTCAGGAAATCTAAAGTTAATGATCTGGTGCCTGCCTGGCTGGGACAAGGGTCACAGGAAGGCAGTGCCCGGGGAGTGTATAGGGCTGGAATTAGGGGATCAGAAAGAAGACAGGATATCCTGGACTGGCAGAGGAAGTGAACTCAAGAAAAAAAGAGGCCATCAGGCCTGAGTTTTTGAGAGAAAGATCTGGAGTAATGTAGAACCTGGGAAGTGGTAGCACAAAATAATGGTGATGATAACAGCAGCCATAAGCAAGACTGAAATAGAATGTGTGACAGAAGTTCAGGGGTAGCAGGAAGAGACAGTGAATGAGAAGATACAACTGGAAAACCTTGTGTTGATGGGCAGTGAACAGCTGGCAAGTGGAGAAGAGAGTGGCAGGTGAAATATTTTTGTTTTTAAATCAATAACTTGTCTTAAAATGATAACTGAACTTGCTATTATTTCATACTCATCTTTTTTTGTTTGTTTTTAGTTTAGTTGGGTTTTTTTTTTGTTTGTTTGTTTTGTTTTGTTTTTTTTTTTTGAGACGGAGTCTTGCTCTTTCAACCAGGCTGGGGTGCAGTGGCGCGATCTGGGCTCAAGCGATTCTCCTACCTCAGCTTCCTGAGTAGCAGGGACTACAGGTGTGTGCCACCACTCCCAGCTAATTTTTCGTATTTTTAGTAGAGACAGTGTTTCACCATGTTAGCCAGGATGGTCTCGATCTCCTGACCTTGTGATCCGCTTGCCTCTGCCTCCCAAAGTACTGGGATTACAGGTCTGAGCCACCACACGTGGCTTCATACTCGTCTTTTATAAAAGCTTCTTTGGGAATGATAAGCCCTCATATGACACAACTGGATCCTCTCTTTGAAGTGTCTATGAATTTTTCATGGTTTCCAACATTAATTATATTGTTTTATTATCACTTCTCTTTTTGGAAACACTCCTAAAAATGTTTTAGAATGTGGGCATGGAAAAAATTACATTATCTTAAATTAATATGAATGAAGAAGGTAAGAACATTCAAGGAAATGGCAAAGATGGTATTAAATGCAAATTTTTTCCAGGTAACTCCAGCAAACACCAACAAAGGGATAACTTGAGAAATCAATAATCTGTTTCTTCTTTGCCTATAGAATCAAGTTGGTTCAAAAAAGGAGCCAAACGTTTTACATTAAGAACAACTGGCATACTAAAATAATTATTTATAAGTAATAACATGTTAGTCTGAAACTTTAGATACCAGTCCTGACTCTCAGGACTGGGAAAACGCACTTGGCCCAGCTCAGAAGCCACTGAAACACTGTGGGTTTGGAGTCTCATGTCAAGCCCAATCCCTTTGCTATTTGAGTTCATTTATTCTTGGCAAAATACAACTTCCTGCCCCTAAGAAGAAAGATTTTTAAAGTCTCATAAAAATGATTCCAAAGTTTACTTGGACTTCAAAAGGCTCTTACAAAACAACATTTTTATTAGTTAAATTTATGGAATATGGTGCATAAGGATTACATTTTCTTTTATCTTAAATAAGTAACAATTAGGGCAAAACCAATGGGATGTGGAGTTTGGAGAAGCTTAGCAAAGAAGAAATCCACAGGGGACCACTTTGCCATGAGTTACAGGAAAAATAGAATCTCCAGAGAGGGCGTGTGCTCTCTCTAGGAACTCTAGAACTGGGGCACAGCTCAGTTTTTCTTCAGATCATCAAAGCCCAGCGCTTACTACCAAGGGAGGCGTCCTTACACTAAGGTCTCTATATAATAGCCCACATCAGGTCTGATCCAATACCAGAAGGCAAAAGGAACCTGATAATGCATATTGCTGACATCTTACTGGGTGCTCATGTTTTTCAAAAGATGAAAAGGTTGAGTTACCTTCTCCAGTAAAGACTGAGCACCAGCAGGAAGAGCTGAGGTGTGAACAGGAAAGCCCCAGGTCATGAGCCTTCCTATTTTCACAGCCTGGGCAATACCCAGTCTCAGAAAGATCCCAGGAATGTGGCTCACGCCTTCCCAGTGTCCACTCTGCTTCATTATTAATCTTACATTTTAAGTGCTGGGTTAGGTTGAAAATCTTGACATTTAGCACACTAGATTTATTTAGTATAATAGATCTCTGTTAACCCAGCATTCATTGTGTGACTTCCTGAAGATGCCAGATTGTTTAGGAAAGCAAAAATCATCATGACATTAAGTGTTTACTAGTAATCTGACAACTTATAAAAATTAGTCCCCACTCCAGGAGTCCTCCTGGCTGGGTCCATCCCCCCATAAAGTCAAGGCTTTGTTCATTAATTTTTCCCCAGATAGTCTGCTGTTGGAAATGTTGAACAGTACATTGCTGAATACTGCAAACGGATACAAGTCTTGCAAAAGATGCAGGCTTTCACAGAGCCAGTGAAAGTGATGTTGGTGGATCTGCTGGAATTGCAGGCAAAGCCATTCCATATCCTGCCCTGGAGGTGTCTAAATAGACAGCTGCAGAGAGGGGCTGCCTAGGCCCCCAGATGTGATCAGAGAGAGCCAGTGCCAGCAACGCTGATGGCTGAGAGGGAGAGGGGAGGGAGGGGAACTCAGAGTTGATAAACAAAAGGAAATCACTCAGGATGGGTTGGGAACATCCTGCAGATACCAGAAAATGAGGATAATGTGAAAAATATAGGGACAGTGATTAAAAAAATCAACGGATCCCACTTTAGAGAATTCTCATTGAAAAGTTGTGATAAATAATTATTACCGTTATATTATAATTAAAAATAAAATTAGTGTTAGGTATAAAATAAAAATAGTATTAGGTAATTGGAATGATTTGATCTATGAAAGACTGAGTTCAAAATCAGAGTCAAAGGAGAAAAGCTAAAAAAAATAGTAAAAGAAAAGAAACATAATACAAAAGAACGAAAACAGGATTAATGTTTGTCATTATTTCATGAGGTAAGGGATGTATATATGCCTATATGTATACCAATGTACATACATATGCATATATAAATTATATGCACAAATTTTGCTGCTATATTAGTTTATAAATATGTATGTATATAATATATATGTTCGGGGTAAGTAGAAAAGAAGAATGGACAAAATAATTGGGAGTGAGTTGAACTAATACAGAAATAGAAGGAACTCTATCAAGAACAGGAAGGGCTGATCAGTATTCTGGTCTTGTATAATAACCAGCGGACCCACATTTAACCTCTGATGGTCACACAAACTGACCAAGTAGAAAGAAAGCTCAACAATGTGCTGCAAATGACAAAACAAAAGGAGGGTCCAAAGAGGAGGGCTCATAAAGCAGACTGACTTCATCTCCTAGGAGCCAAAACCTTTAGAAACCCACAAATTCTTATACTAATAAGGAACACACACTTCTAATGATGCTTTAAAAAAAAGTAGCTCAGTGAATCATAATGTTAGGATAATGGCTATGTACTGAACGACACGAAGCTGGAAGGATACCTTATTTCTGGGGAAGACATCTAGTTACAAAAAATTAAAACCTATATCCCCGATGAGGGTTGAAGACATAACAAGAAAGCCTTGATTATTAATGGACACTCAGCCTAATGATCAGTGTGTAGGCGTAAAGCTCCTGAACAAAATAAGCAGGTCTCACACCCACCCAAGGGTTTTGAACTGGGCAGCCTAGACCTTGTAACTTCTACTGGTCTGAGGCCACATCTATTTTTACTTTGTAAATGTTTACTTAGTAAATGTATTGCTTACTGAAAGCCTAAGGAGGCAGCCTCAGGAATAGATGAAAATGAGGGCTAAACATTGCGGTGAGAATCGAGATAAGGATAAAACCTTCTGCTTAATTGTTCTAGTGGTAAGTGTGTTGAGCACTTTTAGAACCCTGGTTAGCTTGTGTTTGGTCTGTTTTGAAAGATTTTTCATCGTTGTAAGGTCATCTGATCTGTTAAACTTGTGATTTTTTTTTTCTTCCTGAGATGGAGCCGTGCCCTGTCACCCAGGCTGGAGTGCAGTGGTGTGATCTTGGCTTTGCAACCTCCACATCCTGGGTTCAAGCGATTCTCCTGCCTCAGCCTCCCAAGTAGCTATGATTACAGGTGCCCGCCACCACACCTGGCTAATTTTGTATTTTTAGTAGAGATGGGGTTTCATCACATTCACCAGGCTGGTCTCAAACTCCTGACCTCAAGTGATCCACCCACCTTGGCCTCCCAAAGTGCTGGGATTACAGGTGTGAGCCACTGCACCCAGCCTTAAACTTGTGATTTTGTTTAAGAGTGTTTATATGTACAAGTATTATTTACATGTTGGGGGGAAATTTATTTTTAAAGTAAATTCTGTAAGTAGTATGTTAAAATTTAGTATAATTGCTTATTTTTTAAAATGCTAGTCATTTGATGAATAATTAATGAAGCATTATACAAGTGATCTTGTATACCTTTCCACACTCAAAAGGCCATTTCATGGAGAAGAATCTATCTTTGTTCATTCTAAAACTAATGCAAAGTTGTAATCTTTACTTATATTTTTTAAGTATAACTTATTTTTATATATTTCTTTCCCTTCTCCTAGGTAAAGTTTCTCATAAATTAGCTTGAACTTCTTGTACATCAGTTTACGTACAAGGTAGCCTGGGATGAATCTTCCCACTAATTCTGTTTCCAATACACCCCAGGCCAAAACTTTTTAAAACAATAAATAGGGAAGGACATAGCAAAGGCTTTTGTAGTTTCTTTTAGAAGGCAGAGCTGAGCAAACTTGTCAATGTGTCAACATGAAAAAGACATTGCTGGCTGGGTGCGGTGGCTTTCGCCTGTAATCCCAGCACTTTGGGAGGCCGAAGCAGGTGGATTGCTTGAGGCCAGGAGTTCAAGACCAGCCTGGCCAACATGGCAAAACTCTATCTCTACTAAATATACACATAAATTAGCCAGGTGTGGTGGTGCATGCCTGGACATTCAAGGAAATGGAAAAGAGGGGATTGAATACAAGTTTTTTCCAGGTAACTCCAGCAAACACTAACAAAGGAATGACTTGAGAAATCAATAATCTGGTTCTTCTTTGCCTATAGAATCAAGTTGGTTCAAAAAAGGAGCCAAACGTTTTACATTAAGAACAACTGGTATGCTAAAATAATTATTTACAAGTATTCTATTTCCAATATTTCCCAGGTCAAATCTGTGATCCCAGCTACTTGGGAGGCTGAGACACAAGAATTGCTTGAACCCAGGAGGTGGAGGTTGCAGTGAGCCAAGATCGTGCCGCCAACTCCAGCCTGGGCGACAGAGCGAGAATCTGTCTCAAAAAAACAAAAAAGAAAAAGAAAAGAAAAGAAAAAGATATTGCTTAGAAAAGTAACTGAGTCCTGTTGAACCCAAGTGAAGGACAATAATGGAAGCTTTTAGTCTGCAAAATATGAAGATGCCCCTCAGAGACACAGCTATGGGTGCATCTCACAAGACAGATGTTCAGGAAACCTGGGCTGTTGCTCTGGAATTTTCAGGGAGTTATTTTACTTGCCTTTGCCTCAGTTTACAGAAAATAAACTGGCAACAATATCTCCTTGTTATTGTGAGGATAAAATAAAAGAGTGTGACATTTCTTTTTTAAATGTATAAAATGCCAAAGAATTGGAGGCAACTGGAAGGTACAGTGGTGCATGTGAGGTAGTAAGGGGGAAAAATGATGATATGTAAAGCTCCTAAGATGAAATTGGCATTCGGAAGGCCATAACGTGATGTGTGAGTGACACTGATTAGCTAAAAATCCTATATAGTGTCTTAAAACAGCAGCAGTAACAACAACAAAGTTTATTTGAGAGGAGGAATTCTGGAGAAAAGCTTCTTTCATTAAAAAAAAAAAAAAAAAAAAAAGAGGCTTCCAATGCTCAGATAGTTCATTCCTCAGCAAAGGCGGGTTATTCTGTTGGGGACCATTATAGCTCTGAGGAGCAAATAGGACAGGACAAGGAGATGGTTCCTCGCCCCTATCCTCCTCCCACAGGTCTGTCCCACCTCCCAGGCACCATGTATAGAGTGACAGAGATGGAAAGCCCAGGACCAGTCCCTTTAATGCACTTATTTGCAAAACAAGATGTCACTATGCAGCAGAGTGACAGTCCTTTCCCCCGGAACTGTCCCAGAGTTCTCCAAGCTAAAGCCAGGACATTCACCATCTCAGCCTCCCGCTGAGCTAAGTAACCACCCTCTGCTACCTTCTCTTCAGGAGCCCTGGCACCCTTGCCCCGGGGAGAGTTTGAAGAGCAACCTGGAAGTTCCCACAGTTTTTCCTCAAATCTGGGTTTCCAGGAGCATGGGCCATGGAACTCTGATGCTTAGAAAAGTAACTGAGTGCTGTTGAACCTAAGTAAAGGACAATGATGGAAGTTTTTAGTCTGCAAAATATGAAGGTGCCCCTCAGAGACACAGCTGTGGGTGCATCTCACGAGACAGATGTTCAGGAAACCTGGGCTGTTGCTCTGGAACTTTCAGTGAGTTATTTTACTATAACTTATTTTTATACATTTACATTTATACATTATAAATGTATTTATACTTGTATAATGTATATAATTTTTATATACTTATACTTTATAATGTATATACTTGTATAACATAAGTATACATTATACTTACATTTATACATGATACATATACATACATTATACAGTGGGCATTCAGTGAGTTATTTCAGTGAGTTATTCTCCAGCCAGGAGAGCCACATGCCTGCCCTTGCCTGGCTGAAGACTGTCACTCTCTGGCAGATTCACATCGCTGTCTGACTCCTAGTCTTCCAGTCTGGATTGTGACTTTGAACTGGACTCTGTAGGGAGTTCTTAACATTAAAGGAAGTTATTTCTCTTTTTGATTCACCCAAGCACTTCCTAGCACCTTATAGCAGTTTAAGCTCTACGGCTCCATTGGATAATATGTTGGGGAGCAGGACATTGACACAGCCACAGAATATCACACACAGAATCCTCATTCATTCCCCCAGGGGAACAGCACTTGTAGAGGGCAAATCTGGCAGACACCACTGTGGCCGTTGATTTTATGTCAACTTGACTAGGCCACAGGATGTCTAGATATTTGGTCAAACTTTTTTTGGATATGTCTGTGAGGACGTTTCCGGATGAGATTAACATTGAATCAGTAGACTGAGTAAAGAAAACTGCCCCCCCGCCCAGTGGGGGTGGCCCTCATCCAACCTGTTGAAGCCCTAAATAGGACAGAAAGGCTGAACCTCCCCCAAAATACAGTAATCTCAAGCTACCGGACTTCTGGAGCTGGAACATTGTTCTTTTTCTGCCTTCAGACTCAAACTGAAAATCCGCTCATCTTGTATCCTGTGTCTGCTGGCTTCCAGACTGAACTATACATTGACTCTCCCAGGTCTCCAGCTTGCAACTGCTGGTCTTGGGACTTCTCAGCCTCCATAATCATGCATAAGCCAATTTCTATATATATCTAGAAATTCATATATATACACATAATTATGTGTGTGTGCATATATATACAATGATGAATCACTGAGCAGTGGGGATACTTTCTGAGAAATGTGTCATTAGGCACTTTTGTCATTGTATGAACATCATAGTGTGCTTACACACACCTAGATGGTGTAGCCTACAACACACCTAGGCTATATGGTATAACTTGTTGCTGGTAGATTACAAACCTGTACAACCTGTTACTGTACTGAATACTGTAGGCAATTGTAACACAATGGTAAGTATTTATGTGTCTAAACATAGCTAACCATAGAAAAGGCACAGTAAAAACATTGTATAAGAGACAAAACATGGTGTGCCTGTATAGGTTGCTTTCCATAAATAAAGCTTGCAGGTTGGAATTCACTCTGGGTGAGTCGGTGAGTGAATAATGAGTGAATGTGAGGGCCTTGGACATTACTGTACCTTACTGTAGACTTTATAAACACTGTACACTTAGGTTACCCTAAATCTATTTTAAAATTGTTTTCTTTCTTCAATAATAAATTACCCTTAGCTTACTGTGACATTTTTACTTGATGAACTTTTTAATTTTTAAAATTTTCTGACTATTATAATAATACTTAGCCTGAAACACAAATGAATTGTATAAATGTACAAAAATATTTTCTTTCTTTATTTTTATTTTATGAGCTCATTTCTATTTTTCATTTTTTTAACTTTTCAAAATTGTTTGTTAAAAAAATAAGACTCAAACACACATTAGCCTGGGCCTACACAGGGTGAGGATCATCAACATCACTGTCTTTCACCTCCACATCTTCACCCACTGGAAGGTCTTCAGGGGCAATAACATGCAAGAACTGTCATCTGTGGTAACAATGCCTTCTTCTGGAATACTCCCTGAAGGACCCACCTGATGCTGTTTTACAGTTAAATTTTTTATATTAGTAGAAGGAGTACACTACAAAATAATGATCGAAAGTATAGTGTAGTAAATACACAAGCCAGTAACGTAGTCATTTATTTTTATTATCAAGGACTATTTACTATACACGATTGTATGTGCTAGATTTTTACATGACTGGCAGCATAGTAGGTGTGTTTGCACCAGCATCACCACATACACAAGAGTAATGCACTGAGTTATGATGCTACAATAGAAGTAATATGTCGGATGATAGGGATTTTTCAGCTCCATAATAATTGTGTTAAGACTGCCATCATATATTCAGTCTACTGTTGACCAAAACCTCATTACACAGCATATGACTGTCTACATATGAACAAAGAACCATATTTTTGAGTAATTTTAATAATGTATATAAGAGTAAAGTGTCTGGGATTTGTTTAAATTCTTCAGAAAAAAAGGAAGAAAAACAGGATAGAGAAAACAATACAGCAGAATCTTGCTAAATGAGTGATGCCAATGTTGGCAAGTTGGGTGATGGATATATTGGGGTTCACTGCAAACTTTATATTTGTGTATGTTTGAAAGCTTTTATAATAAAAATTAAATACAGTATATATTAAATACGTATGCCACTTAGCACTTAATCAGTCTATTTTGCCTTGTTAGACTTTATTTTTATCTTGAACAAGTAGTATCAACATAGCCTGGGCAATATAGTCAGACCTCGTCTCTAAAAAAAATTTAAAAATTAGCTGAGTTCGGGTGCGGTGGCTCACGCCCGTAATCCCAGCACTTTGGGAGGCCGAGGCGGGTGGATCACGAGGTCAGGAGATCGAAACCATCCTGGCTAACATGGTGAAACCCTGTCTCTACTAAAAATACAAAAAATTAGCCAGGCGTGGTGGCGGCGCCTGTAGTCCCAGCTACTCGGGAGGCTGAGGCAGGAGAAGCACTTGAACTTGAGAGGAGGAGGTTGCAGTGAGCCGAGATCACGCCACTGCACTCCAGCCTGGGTGACAGAGCGAGACTCCATCTCAACAAAAATAAATAAATAAATTAGCTGAGCAGGCTGGGCACGGTGGCTCACGCCTATAATCCCAGCACTTTGGGAGGCCGAGGCGGGCAGATCACCTGAGTTCAGTAGTTTGAGACCAGCCTGACCAACATGGAGAAACCCCATCTCTATTAAAAATACAAAAAAAAATAGCCAGGCGTGGTGGTGCATGCCTGTAATTCCAGCTACTTGGGAGGCTGAGGCAGAAGAATCGCTTGAATCTGGGACATGGAGGTTGTGGTGAGCCAAGATCCGGCCATTGCACTCCAGCCTGGGCAACAAGAGCAAAACTCTATCTCAAAAAAAAAAACTTTAGCTAAGCATAGTGGTGCACCACATGTAGTTCCACCTACTCAGAAGGCCGGGGTGGGAGGATTGTTTGAACCTGGGACGTGAAAGTTGCAGTGAGCCAAGATCACACCACTGAACTCCAGCCTGGGTGACAGACAAGACCCTGTCTCAAAAAAAATAAAAATTAATAGAAGAAGTGTTACTGGTGAACATATAGTGCCCTGCATCTAGAAAAAGGAAGCTACTTTCAAGAGATTAGTAGGAGAAGGGATCATCGATGATCCTTTGAAGCCAGGGTCTTATTGAAATTTGGAATGGGAAGCAGCTCAGTTAAAAATTAAAAAAAGAATGATACCCTTGCTGGCACAAGGACAAACGGTCAGTTATCACTTCCCTTTTTCTAGAGTTAAGTAAATTACATTTAACAAAGATGACTCTTGTCAATTTTGTATCACTTTGACTCAGGTACTTATGGAGCAAGTTTCTTAGCAGCACTGCTTGCTGTAACTCAGGCTAGAGAGTTAAAGGCAGAAATGCAGCTTTGAAATATGCTACAACTACTCCTTTCGGGAAGGATATAAGAGGAGTAACTTTTAAATGCTTGGCTCAACATCTTAAAGGCAATTTTTTGTTAAGGTGAGAAAGGAAACAGTAGAGAATGAAAAGCGTACACAGCTGGATTCTAAAGCTGACTCCCCAATTAACCAATTATGTGACTTTAAACCAGTGACTTACTGTATCCAACTCTCTGCGAGGTTGTTTTTGTTTTTAATAAAATGGGCTGGTGAGTGAATTGGACTATCTCAGAGAGCTCTCCCAGGACAAAGACATGGTCATGCATATTCACCAGACCATATCCAGCATCTAGCACAGCTCCTCAAATATAAGAGGAGTCCAATTCAAATTTTAAGAGAACAAAAAACCAGAATATCAAATAATTGGTTACATCCAAAAACCTGTCAATCCGGAGAGTTTCTCACATTTGTCTATCTCCTTGCCCTGGATCTTTTCGGGTTTAATCATCATGTTTTCCCCCCAAGAGAGCCTCCAGAAGCGAAGACGGCGTATATTTCAATCTGACCACTAGATGGCAGCACGAACCCACCGCAGAATCATCCCTAAAGCGGGCGCAGACCTCAGACCAGCTGTTTCAACTGAGCCTGCACAACTGAGCAGATTGTGAATAATTAAGGCTGCCCTGGCTGGTGTCTTTCCCTATACCCTTCCTTTTGTTTTCATTATAAGGAATCTATATGAGTTTCACTATTGATAGAAACATAAATGATATGTTGTTTCAGTCCTAGGATATTGATATTGCCTTTATATAAATTGTTGATATTTTGTTCATCATGGATTTCCTTTCATTAATTTTGATCAATGCAAATTTTAAGTCACTTTCACCTTAGTCCTGAAAAATCAAGACTGCTTCCAGGGACCACCAAAATAATCTTATAGACAGACTAGGTATAAACAGCGTGGTAGATGCATCTGTACACATTGAAGACCTCCAGTATATACAGCAGGAGCTCAGTAACAATGTTTTTCAGTGAACCAGGGCAAGGATATTCAGTGTCTGGGTACTTAAAAAGATGAATGCATGCTCAAAAGGTGAGACCTTCCTTTCCTCCTACCTGTTTGTTTTTTGCTTTTTTTTTTTTTTTTTTCCCCCACTAATTCATGGTCTTCTTCATCACCCCTCTCCTCCTCCTTCCAGAGCTCCCTCTACTTCCCTGGGTACTACATTCTGAGCCACTTTACTCCCTCCCTTTTTATTTATTTATTTTTATTCATTGATTGACTGATTGAGACGCGGTCTCGCTCTGTTGCCCAGGCTGCGGTGCAGTGGTGTGATCACAGCTCACTGCACCCTTGACCTCCCAGGCTCAAGGTATCCTCCTGCCTCAGCCCCCTGAGTAGCTGGGACTAAAGGCACCCACCACCACACCCAGCTAAGTTTTATTTTTTTGGTTTGTTTGTAGAGATGGGGTCTTGTCATGTTAGCCAGGCTGGTCTCAAACTCTTGGGCTCAAGTGATTCTCCCACCTAAGCCCTCCAAAGAGCTGGGATTACGGGCATAAACCACTGCACCCGGCCACCCTTCCCCTTTAAAAAATCTCCTTTCCATTCTCTCTCTGCTGGCCCACGTTACTCAGAGAAGTTTTTAGTTCCACATCCTGTTCTATTTCGTTTTTTCTTAGATCCCAGAGGAAGTAAGAAGACGGGGTGGCTGAGAAGGGAAAGGGGGAGAATCTCAGAGAATGGAAGTATTAGAGAGCTGGAAGCCAAATCTAGACTCTAAGCTCCCGGGGCACAGAATGTCCCCGCCAGACTTAGCACAGTGCCTTGCACAAAACAGGTGCACAATAAATATCCATTTGTATGGATGATTACTTGTGTTAATTAGCAATGTGCTCATACAAATAATGAAAAGTTATACAGTAATCTTAAACAATGCCCTATATACGACTATTTCAAGGACTTACCCAAGTGACAACATCCATTAACACTGTAGTGCTCAACTCTTAAAAATCCTGAAGGTCAAAGGGTAAGCAGATTCCAGGCTCCCCTTGAACTTTCCCTGAGGCCCAGTCAACATCAAGGCCATGGGCACTGCCAAACTCTCTTTTACTGGCATTGGTAAAGCATTGACTGTGCGTGAGGTCCAGGACCCAGGGCTGTATTTTTCACAGATGCATCCTGTGCTTGGTATCTTTGCTTTGCACCTCCAGATTCACTCCGCAGACTTCTCTGCCTGCTCTCTGGCCTGGAGAGCCCATCATCAGAAACCTCAAGCCCTCTGGATTCTGGCTGGGTGTAGCCAATAGGAAGTTTTGATATCACAAGGAGGTTATGACCCTTTGCTCCCTTGCTGCAAGGTTATCTGCAGATGACACTGCCTCTAGAAAGAAGGTCAAAGACAGCCCTGGCTCCTCCCTCCATTCCTAGCAAGGAAAGTTGGTACTACTAGCTCTGCTGGCACTATCAGTGTGGTCCTCAGATTCAGGCACGTGGGTCCTGACCAGTCTTTACTGAGATCTCCACTTGGAGAACACACTGTGTACTCAGAACTCAGGCTTCCCATTCAGATAGACCCAAGCCAGCTTCCAGGGTCTGTTCAAGTCCAATCCTCAGTTCTGTGTCAGGGTGGGTGGGAAGCTAAGACTCCAGACCCAAGGGCCAGTGGGGCAGTTATCTGTGGAACTGTGAGTGGAGTTTGGACACATGGCCTAGGGTGTCTGGCCATGAGCTTGTGAAGTTGTTCGCTGTGTGCAGAACTGAGGGAAGGATGTCTATCCCTCACCTCCATGTTCTGGTGGCATGGTCTGTAACTTAGAGAGTGTGATCATTGTGTGTGGAGACCTGGCCTTCAAAGTCATTACATAAGTGCCCCATTTGTTGAGGTAGAGAATAGAACATATTTTATTCAAAAGTGTGTTTGCTTGAGTTATAACTTGGAAATATTCTGACTCGGAGCACATGGGTCTCCATCTGTACTCTTGCCCAGGGCCCTGCAGCTGTCAGGGGAGCACCAACTACTGGCTCCAGCTACTGCACCAGTCTTCATAGCTCCCCCACACTCACACAGTGTGAACAGCCCCTGCTGTGCAAACTCTCTTGGAATAATCTCAGTTTGAGGGTACCCTCTGTTTTCTATTTGTGCTGTTGATTGATAGATGTCATCGAATCTTAATGGTACCTTGGCATACAGGTTCTCTATTTTGAAGAAAGTATTATTGACTGGAATGAATGGGAAAGGGGGAGAGAAGCAAACCCTCATATAAAACTAACTCAAACTAAACACTGAGGGGCAATCAAATTAGCTGCAGCAGTGGGGCTAGATCAATGCAGTGCTCTTAGGGACAGGTGTTCCTGGAAGATACAGGCCTTCCAAGGTCACGGAGGAGACATGTCCAGCCCCTTGGGTGGGATGTCTGAAACAGCCACACTGGGCCACTGCACTGGAAGGGGCATGGGCCACAGGGGGCTACATCTTGTTCTTCTTTTCCAAAGATTATTAAAATTCAGTTTTGAAATGTTTATGTAATAACATGCCCAAGATGCCATGACACTTCCAATGCAGCTGCTACTTTTCAAGTGGGATGACCTTGACTGGATCCTGGTTAAGTTGTCCTGGTCCCTGGACCTTTCTAGAAACTTCCATGGCTATTTCCCTGGTTTCCAATGTCTATGCTTCCCTCAACATTATATTTATGTATTGCTTTCTCCCACCTCTGTTATGTATTCATTTTAAATATTGAGAATCAGCATGTCCCACAAACTATTGTGGTGTGAATCTGTCATGAGATAAGACTTTTAAAAAAATTTTTAAACTATTGTGGTCACTGGGGAAACAATACGGAGAAAGATAGCAGCGATCCTGTCCTTATGGAAGTTAAGTTCCAGTAGGAGAGACAGCTAACATTCTGATAACCACCCATCCATTTAACTGGCATGTATTGATAACTTTCAGTGTGCCAGACACTACTCTAGGCCCTGAGGATACAGCCCTAAATGAAATACACACACACACACACAAACACACAAACACACACACACACCCTGCCCTACGGAGCTTATATACTAGGAGGGGAGATAGATGATAAAGTTGAGAAGCCGAGTATATAGTATGGGATTTATACTTTGGGGAGTTTCCCTAGAAGATAGAACCTGAGGCAACAGCTTATGGCTAACACTTCTTTAAGAGTGAAATTCCAGAGAAGCAGGAACAAGACAAAAGATGAGGCAGAGAAAGACAAAAAAACAAGGGATGAGGTGTCAAGCTGGCTATAGCTTCCTTAAAAGCAGCGTTCAGTCCAGTTGGGCCTGAGCATGGAATGGGGGATTGGAAGTGGCTCTCGCCGAGCGGCGCTGCCCAAGGCAGGGACACCGCGTTGCCGCCCCACCAGGATGGTGACAGAGCTCAAGGAGCCTGCTTTCAGGCAAGGGCAAGCCCTCCCCTCTGTGCCCACCAGAATGTGGTGGCTGCGGGGTGATTTTCCCAAAGCATCACTGAACAGAGAAGCACTGCCCAGCAAATCCAGGAAGGGGCATGGACTGGGTCCACGACAGTAGTTAAAAAGTGTGGCCTGTGATAAGAAGACTGAGCGGCAGGGGGTCTAGGAAACATGAAGGCAATGAAGAGTTGCAACTTTAACAGAGTGGTCAGGCAAGACCCTCTGAGTAGGGGATGGTCATTGAAACACTAGGGAGGAAGCCCAGAGGGACACACATTCTAGACAGAGAGAGGCAACAAGACTGGAGGACAGCATGGAGGCAGTGAATCTGGAGAGAACAGGCTGGGTAGGGCAAGGGGTCAGGGAGTGAAGGCGGCTGCCAGGGAAGGCCACCCTGGGACAGGCCTGTGGCTGAGCTGTGAGGGAGGTGGCAAGCCCTCAGATGACCAGCCTGGAGGACAGACTGATCCTGCACCAAAAAGGAGGTGGAAGGTTATGAAGCCATGGCAGCAACCCGGGCAAGAGGCTCTGATGAGGTGCACCAGACTAGAAATGGCAGAAGGCCGAGAGGCAGACAGGCCTCAGACAGACTATGAGGGCAAAATGAACAGGATTCCGGGAAAATGCATGTGGGGTAGGAGAGAGAGGGAGTAGTCAACGAAGACTCCAATGATTCTGGCTGACACAACAGAAAGGCCGGAGCTTCCAGTAACCTTGACAGAGAAAGCCTAGGAGCGGCAGGTTAGAGGGAATAGAAATTCAACTTTCAGGCATCCAAGTGGAGACGTCAGGGTTGTTTGTAAATTTGGTCTGGAGTTCAGGGGAGACGTTGGTGCTGGAAGTATGACTTTTGGACCTGTTAGGAAGTAAATGGCCATTAAAGCCATGAAACAAGTAAGATAATTGCAGATAATGAGAAGTCCGATGAAGAAAAGCAAACAGGATCATGGAAGAGAAGGCACAGCAGGGAGAAAGCTGGCCAGGCAGGACAGTCGGAAGGCCTCTCTAAACAGGGGAATGGTCAGCTGAATCCTGAACAGTGGTAAACATCTCCACCATCCTTTATACACAACCCCTAGGGAAAGGTCAGTTTCAGAATTGGAATTTTGGGGTTTTAGACAGAGAATACAGTGCACATACCAGATTGTATGACACCCACAGCAGGATCTGGGGCAGCAACTCATGATCAATCTTATGAATACTGCCACAGAAAACATGTATTTATCACATGAAGTGGGATAAAACACACCAATGGCCTCGTCAGTACAGATCACATTTTACAGCTACATGAGTTTGCAAGAAACTTACTTTTTTCACTTTTTTTTTTAATCTGACATAATTTACTCAGATATATATATATTTACTTTTCAATGCAAGGCACTGTTTAAAGTGCTCACACACATTAATTCATTTACTCTTCATTACAATCCTAGGAGGCAGGGGCGCCGTCACTATCACCATATTACAAATGAGGAAATGGAGGCACAGAGGGCTTTCTTGCATTCCCATAACAGCAGAGCCCAGCTTGTCCAGCTCCCAGGTCAGCCCTCTTAATCACCCTGCCACAAGCACATACTAAAGGGCCTGAAGTGAGAGTAAGTGCAGAGTGTTTGAGGACCCAGAGGCTGGAAGTGGTGAACAGCAGAAGTTGGACAGGACGAGACAGAAAAGCCTGGCAGGGCCTGATCCTATGAGTTCTTGTAGACTCCTCTGCAGGGCTGAGTGCCCTGAGTACAGCATCTGTTTCTTCTAAATGTTTCTGTTTGTTTGCTTTTGAACAAATTAATCTGATCCATGTCTTCAGAAATCCATGCCGGCTGCTCTACAGGGAGGAACTGAGGAGGGTATCATGCAACCGGGCGGTCAGGTCACCCCCAAATCCCACATTCTTATGTCTGCCACCCAGCAAAGTCTAGCAGCATATAGAGTTATTGAAAATGAAGGAAATTTAAAAGTGGGAATTTTCAGGTTTTCTTGGCCCCAAATTGGACACATTTAATTCATTTACTATTTTTTTTAATCTATTTATTTTGAGACAGGGTCTCCCTCTGTTGCCCAGACTGGAGTGCAGCGGTGTGATCTCTGCTCACTGCAGCCTCATTGCCTGCGCTCAAGCGATTCTTCCACTGTAGCCTCCCAAGTAGCTGTAACTGCAAGCATGGGCCACCATGCTCGGCTAAATTTTGTATTTTTTGTAGAGACTGGGGTCTCGTCATATTGCCCAGGCTGGTCTCGAACTCCTGGGGCTCAAACAATCCTCCCACCTTGGCCTCCTAAAGTGCTGGGATTACAGGTGTGAGCCATCACACCCAGTATGGACACATGTCATTAAAAAGCAAAATCAGCCCAGGCACGGTGGCTCATACCTGTAATCCCAGAGCTTTGGAAGGCCAAGCTGGGAGGATTGCTTGGGTCCAGGAGTTCAAGTCCAGCCTGGGTAACACAGAGAGACCCTCATCTCTACAAAAACTTTCAGAGTTAGCCAAGTTTGGTGGCACATGCCTGTGGTCCCAACTACTCAGGAGGCTGAGCTGGGAGGATTACTTGAGCCCAGGAAGAAAAACAAGGCAGCAGTGGGCCATGATGGAGTCAGTGCATTCCAGCCTGACACAGAGCAAGACTCTGTATTAAAAAAGAAAAAAGGGGGGGAGGAGAAAAGAAAAGAGGAAGAAAAATTTCCCCCAAACTTCACTTGCCATCTACAGTTATATTCCATATAAATCTACTCTATTTCCTCACATTAACATGTCAGTACTTTTTGTCTTAACCTTACCTAACTGCCATCTTTACATTGTTTTGTGTCTTTTAAGGTTTTTCCTAACCAGTTATTTCTAGTAAATATTCCCTTGGAGCCCCTTGATGTCTGTCTCACTTTATCACAATGATCAGAATGGGGCCCATGTGTGTGCTCCAGGCTGCTAAACCCCACAGAGGGTCATGTTGTCCTTGTGCCCGCCAGTCAACAGACTTTGGGAATATTCTGCCTGGCAAACTCATTTGTGGGCTCCTGAGGAAAATTTTTTCTGATACATCATTGCCATGTAGGGTTGAGATCATTAAATATCTAAATGTACAATCAAGACCAAGGCATTTATAAACTGGCACATAACAATATTTCCTATCACAGCCGTGTAAATACTTCTCCCAAAACTAGAATCAAGCACATATTTGTTAATGCCACTCTTTCCTTTCCTCCGACCTTTACTGTCCAATACAGAGGCCACAAGCCACATGCAGCTGCTAGGCACCTGAAATGTGTCTTGTCCAAATTGAAATGTGCTGTAAGTGTCAAACACACCCCAATTAAAAAACTTAGTACCAACAAAACAAAAATACTATAATATGTCTCTCTAATAATGTTTACATTGATTCCAATTAACATAACATTTGGGGTATATTGGGTTAAACAAATTTGTTATTTAAAATGGATAGGTTTTATTTTACTTTTTATTATAGCTGCAAACCATAAGAAGAGAGGTAAAGCAAGAGAGAAAGAGGGAGAAGGGAGAGAAGAAAAGGAGTGAGGGGAAAGAGAAAGCGACAGGAAGGGGAAAATAGAAGGAAAAACTGTATTTTTCTTAATACCATTATCTATTTTATCTGGTATGTCCTGATTCAAGGTTTCCAGGACTGAGTGGTATTTCTACAGTTCAAAAATATCCCAATACTCATAATTTTAGTCTACGAAGCCACTTTTATCTTTGCAAGAAGAAATCAGCTACTTGTTTCCTTTCATCAACTATGTGTTTCCTTTGATCTCCCTGAGGAGTCTTCCCCTGGCCGCATCTCATGCAGGTGGAGCCTCCTCTCTTCCCAAATGTTACCAGAATGAATGGGACACCTACCTAGCCCACTGGGGGCTTTTAAGATTTTTATCTTAAACCGTGTAGGTAAAATGCCTCAGGCCCACACCTAGCTGGGGTCTGGTTCATTAAAAAATAAGAAGAAGATGGAATTAATCATTTCTTTTTCTTGCAATGTCTTATAAACTTATAGAAAAAAAAATAAAACATAGGTTTTTCTCCTTGGAATGTCTATTTTTGAATACCATTAAGGGCAAGCCTTATTTTGCTATGTTGCTAAATATTATAATGTGCCTAAATGTTATATCTTTATGTGACTGTTTTGTAAACTTAGCCTCAGTTAAATTGTTAAAATATTGCAAATGTACCTTCTCTAACAACATCCTTGGAAAAGAAATGAGTTACAGCATAAAAGGATATTTTATAAAATTCTAGTGACTTGATGTGATCATTTATAAAGGAAGTATACTTATCAAGTTAATCTAAAGCACGCATTGGGCCTTCCTCATCTTCTTTTGGAGTTTGGAAGTCATTTTACTATACACATCAGAAGACAAACTTTGGGGCTCTGACTCAGCTCTGGACAAGTGTCTCTTCCTTTCAGGATATTAACTCTAAGAGGAGGATTTATCTGGGCAACATCCTTGGAGAATGCATTTTCCAGTTCTGCAACATCAAAAAGTAACTATTTACCTGATTATATGGTTTAAATTACTTTTTTCTCAGTTATGAAAAATGTCCTAATTTTGTTTTGTTTTTGTTTTTACTTTCTAACTCTAGAGAGCACTTAAAAGTCAGGGCTTAGAGTTTTAAATGATTGTCAAGTGGTCGTAATACTAAGCCACAGGATGACTTAATCGTCTCCGCTCTTCGGCTTCAACCACTGATTGTCCGGAATACAGACCACAAAAGTGGCTCAGCCTTTGTCCTCCAAAGCATATAATGAGTGTCATGCATTTTCTGGGCCACAATCTTGATGGTCAGACCTTAGAGCATGGACTTAACATATCCTGCCATTCTTTTATGTCCAGGGATCAACCCTCACATAATAAATCGCGGATGTTTGGCTTCTAAGTAAACAAGTGGAGGAAATTTTATGAACATCAGAAGACATTTATTGCATTCTTACGGAGCCCAGGACAGCAGAGCTCAGCGTGACTGCCAGCCTCCTGGCCAGCGGGTATCCCTGAATCCTACCCAGGACCTGTCCTTTCCTCCACCCCACACAGAGAAATGGAACAAATGCCTCTGAAGCCAAGATACTAATGCAATGTGCATCCATAGAGAGAAAAGGCAAGGGGTCAGGAAGAGTAGGGGAGAGAACTGATGTTTTCTCTAGCAGCAAAAATTACTCCATTCAGCTTCCACATATGCCTTCTCGAGGCTGGTCCGCTATAGAAACACACTAAACCTTGAAAAGACTTTGTCTCACCACACATAGAAGTGCGCTTACTGCTTGGAGCTGTTTTGGCTAAAGAATTAAGTTCGGAGAAGGAAAAGGGCAGCCAGGCGGGTCATTTTCCATCCACGGCAGCCTACTGGTTGCCTCCCCAATATCCATCTACTGTTCTTTCTTGGTCACAGAAACCTGGACCAAGTGCTCAGCAGAGTGTCCCACTGTCCCCTCTGCACATCCAGTTAGACACAACCATCTATGTGGAACCAAACAAAAGTCTCAATCCATGCATTGAAGTGCTGACAGATAGACTTCGGTACAGCCCTGCAGATTAGGTTGTCCTATTTCCAAAAATCCAATAAAAAGACCATGTATTAGTCAGACTCTCCAAAGAAATAGAACAGGATGTGTACAGATACAGAGGGGTTATTGGAAGGACTTGGCTCACATGATTATGGAAGCTGGCAAGTCCAAAATCTGCAGGGTGGGCGAGCAGGCTAAAGACCCAGGGAAGAACTGTGGTTGCAGTTCGAGTCGGAAAGCAGCCTGCTGGTTGAATTCCCTCTCCCTCAGCGAGGTCTGTCTCTCTCTGTCTCAACGCCTTCAGCTGATTGGATGAGGCCCACCTATGTTATGGAGGGTGATCTGCTCTTCTCAAAGTCTACTGACTTAAATGTTCATCTCATCTTAAAAGTGCCTTCACAGGAATATCTAAAATAGTGTTTGACCAAATATCTGGCTACCATGGCCTAGCCAGGTTGACACATAAAATTAACTGTCATAAACCACCAAACAGAAATGCCTATGAAAAAAATGTAAGGAAACTTATGCCTACGCTAGGATATACAGTGTCCAATCGGGATTAGGAGCTGTGTGGGGCTGCTGTGGGCTTCCTGGTCCTCCCCACTGCCATCCGGCAAGGAGCACCCATCTCCTGCAGTTGCTGACAGTTGTCCAATTCTGGGTGTCTGTGCTGAGACTGCCAAGGCTGGGGTCTTGGTATGGGGAAAAAAATGAACCTCAACACTCACCTCACTCAAGAGTGAAAGCAATTAACTGGAAATGGATCATGCACCTGAAAGAAAAGCTAAAACTATACAACTTTTAGAAGAAAACATTTAGAAGATACTATTCTTGATAGTTAAAAACAGGAAGTGCTTAATAATGTAACGTTGGATACATACGTGTGCATATGGTAAATTCTAAAGAAATGCATGGAAACAATTATGTGATAAAACTCTAAAGAAATGGACGGGAATAAACTCAGGACAGTGGTTAATTCTGTGGGCGAGGAAATAACACTCGGGGGAGGTTCTCAGGGAACTTTAAGAATCTGGTAACATCACCAGCCAAGCAGTGCACCCTCCTCAGAGGCCTACATTTTATCTCTGTGGGTTCCTCCCCTAAGCTTCTAAGTTTTAATAATTTCAGCATCTTCCTTTGTTCTTCTAGCTCCCAGAGTGGTAGCTGCTCCTGCAGTTTTGGCCTCTACGACACCTCTAGTGCTTTCCCTTCACCCTCTGCCTACCTAGTTAACAACTGCAGAAGTACTTAGCAATTCTTCATATTAAATTCACTTTGCTCAAATAACTAGCATGGCTTCAGTCAGCCGACTGGACCCTGGTTGAAAAAATATTACTTAAATTGGTTTGGAATATCCTGTAAGTATTCATTTCATTAATAATCTTCATCATGCTATATGAATGTAACAAATATTCTTTTCTATCAAATATTTTATCATTTACAAAACAAAATGATTTATACATCAGATCACATTACTCCCCTGGTTAGAACCCTCCAGTGCCTTCCTACTGTGCTGGGAAAATCTCCAAGCCTCCAGCCTGGGCTGAAAGGCTCTGTACCATGTAACGCCCTCACCAAGACCCCGTGGTAGAGTGCAATCACAACAAAGTGTCATCACATTTTAGAAGCCTTTAGACCAATATTCTTTGATCTGAGAATGTTCTGTTCTCCTCCTACTCTCCTCCCATATGCTTGCTCCTAATTCAGTGAGAAGTGCCTGCTGGAATAAGGAGCATAAACCACTCCAGGAGTTGTTAGCAAGTGACACCTGCCTGCTTCTCACACAGGCAGCATAGAAAGAAGCCCGATGATCAATGATCAGAATACACACCCCATTTTCATGACAATAGTTACCACCCTCCCATTCCAGGAGGAAGTCTGCAGGGATAACAGACCTACAGTTTCAGAGGAAATCCACGCCAACTGCCTATGCAAACCAATATAGGTTGGTTACATTTATACATGAACAGTATGGGCTGATGTTTATTTATCTGAGGCAGGGTCTCTTTCTGTCACCTAGGCTGGAATGCAGTGGTGTTATCACAGTTCACTGCAGCCTCAAGCTCCTGGGCTTGAGTGATCCTCCCGCCTCAGCATCCCAAGTAGCTGGGACCACAGCTGCACACCACCATGCCCAGTAAACTTTTTTTTTTTTTTTTTTTTTTTTTGTAGAGATGAGGTCTAACTATGCTGCCCAGGCTAGTCTCAAACTTCTGTGCTTAAGGGATCCTCCCACCTCGGTCTCCCAAAGTGCTGGGATTTCAGGTGTGAGCTACTATGCCCAGCCCGTATGTATGCTTCATTACCTAATCTAAAACAATATCTATCACTGATACATATATATACACATACACACGTATGTCTACGTGTGTATGTATATGTATACATGTCAGGTTTTTGAAGAAAACCAACATCATAAAAGAACAGGAAGCAAATTGTATTCTTGTTAGCAATTTTTTACTTCCCCTTCTTCTGACGGGATTTTGTAACTCTATTGATTGTCTATTCATCAATCTGTAACTCATAGAGCCTCCTGTGGAAGAAACATACTTCCTATCCTCTTGATAGTGGATTTACCAGAAGACTTGCTTTGGCAATAGCATGTGGGCAGATATGATGGACCCCATATCCAAGCAAAACTTTTATTTTATTTTTATTTATTTATTTATTTTTGAGACAGAGTCTCACTCTGTTACCCAGGCTGGAGTGCAGTGGCACATCACAGCTCACTGCAGCCTCTACCTCCCAGGCTCAGGTGATCCTCCCTCCTCAGCCTCCTGAGTAGCTGGGACTACAGGCACACACTACCATACCCAAGTCAATTTGTGTATTTTTTGTAGAGACAGGGTTTTGCCATGTTGCCCTGGCTGGCACCAAATTCCTAGACTCAAGCAATCCACCTGCCTTAGTCTCCCGAAGTGTTGGGGTTACAGGCAGGCATGAGTCAGCAAAACTTTTAAGAGCCCTTGTGTGCTTCTCTCAGTCCTCCTGCTCTTTTCCTTCTTCCTCAAGAAAGGCATAGCCCATTTTAAGTCCCCTTGTTTAGCCTCTTGGGATGAAAAGATACAGGGAGCAGAAGTGGAACCGGTATTGACTTTCAGCCAACATAAACAATAAACAAGAAATACACCTTTGTTCTTATGAGCCATGGTGGTTTCTGGGATCACTCGTTACCACAGGACAGCTGACAAATACAAGGAAGAAGATTAATGAGCAGCATAAGGAAAACTGGAAGGAACAGAAATAATGTGGAAAATGGAGAAAAGCCCAAACGTATAAGGAATAGCCTCAGGATGTTTTGAGATGATATTGCATCCAAAATCAGGTTAGACTGTGATGAAAATGAGTAATCAAACATTTTTAAAGAGTACATAAAATTTAAAATCTTATCTGAAATAAAAATAGAATGGCCGGACTGTACAATAAAATCGGCACAGTAAATACTAAGTGGTCTAGAACGGGGCTTCTCAGCTTTGTGGTCTGTACCAGTCCTGGGGGTCTTGTTAAAATGCAAATTCTGATTTCATACGTCTTAAATGGGGCCTGAGAAATGCATTTCTAACATATTCTCAGGTGATTCTGATGCTGTTCATCAAAGATTCAGAATTTGAGAACCACTGTTTTAGATTCTTGCTACTCAAAGTGCTTAGTAGCTTCATCACCTGGGAGCTTATTGGACATGCGATACTGATCCTCAGACATGCTTTGAGTAGCAAAGATATGGAGGTGTGCCTCGCAGATTGTGGGCCCCATCCCATTAGCCTCAGAATCACCAGATAATTTGTCACAAATGCAATTTCTTGGACCCCACTCTAGAACCGCTGAGTCAGAGCCCAGCACTTTATTTCTTTAACATGTCTCCGAGACGATTCAAATGCACAATACAGTTTGAGAACCACTGAGTTAGAAACAGTAAAAGGCATCTTTTACAAAAGACATACATAACTAAAAAGACAAAAAGAAAATGTGAGAAAAAAAGTAAAACAACAGATGCTAGACCGTCTGTCAAAAGAAGTCATAGAAAAAGAGAACAGGTACAGTGGAAGTGAGAAGGGAGAAGTTTTTCACAAAACACCAAGCAGGATGAATAAAAGTGGACCCACATCTACATACCAGCATATAAATGTGCAAAGAGATAGTTCTAAAATCATCCACATAGAAAACACTTTTTGTTCAATGAATCCCAGGCAATTCACTTACCCTTTAAATTTATGAACTCTGTAACTTGAAGCTGGTACTTCTAACCTCCTACCCAAGATGAGTAATATGGAATTAAAATAAGCAAAGATTAAAACCTCTCAATGTTCCTCCCACCTACTCTTCAAATTACTTTTAAAACCTGTTTGGCAAATTATTTGGTGTTTTTTAAATTTATTCAGGAACACTGGAATAAAACAGGCGTGATGTCAGTAAAAGTTAGAGCTTACATAGTTTTTTCTTGATGAGGTAAAGTACTTAAATTATATGATATTTGGGTTTTGTTACCTTTTAAATTTATTTTATCTGTTATACCAAACAGGTTTTAAAAAAATACAAGTAATTTTAATTGCCAGTTGTTAGAGAGAAGCCAATCTAGCTACAATTTCTTTAGCAATTTTGAGTCTAGCAACATAAATTCTAAACTATGTAATTTATTTACTCTAAAATACATATACATTAAATTTTAAAAGGTACAAGATTTTAGACAATAAATTTAGTCTATGAAGGATTTTATTTTTATACATTAGAAAAATTGAACATACATTTGTAGAAGGCAGAGGTTACAGATATATGAGAAATTTTCATGACCTTTATGCAATTTGGCTATGAATTCATTGTGACTCAGTTCCAAACTGGTACGCATTCATTATGCACCTAGGAGGCTCTGAGACAGCAACAGTAATGACAGCCACTGTATCCTCGTGGAGCTTACATTCCCCCGTTGAGAACAAGCAGGAAAACAAGTGAAGAAAGAAACTCACTACGGATAGTGATAGATGCTACAAAGGAAATGAGCAAGGTGCTGGGAGAGAATCAAAAAAGTAGAAGGGCACCCTTCCACAGGAGGTCAGCAGCCCGGGTAGGGTAGAGACCCACAGGATGGTCAGCAGCCTTTCATGCAGAGTGAGGGCAGCTCTGGCAGGGGGAGGAGCAAATGTACAAGTCCTGAGAGGGGAAAATGTTTAGGGTGTCCTGGGAAGTCAACAGACACCAGTGTGGCTGGGGCATATATTGAGTGGCAAGGGAAAGGCACCAGATGTGGTTAGGAAAATAAGCGGGGCTAGATATATTCAGGACTGATGACTATGGTAAGGAGTAATTAAAAACCATGGAGAGTTTTAAGCAGAAGGAGACATTTAATTTCTGTTTTTAAAAGATCACCCTGCACACCCATTAGAATAGCTATTATATTGAAAAAAAAAAATCCTGAAACAAAGTAACACATGTTGGCAAGGATGTAGAGAAATTGGAATCTTTGTGCATTGTTAGTGGGAATGTAAAACAGTGCAGCTGCTGTGAAAAACAGTATAGCAGTTCCACAAAATATTAAAAATAGAATTACCATATGATTTAGCGATTCTACTTCTGAGTATATAGTGAAAATAATTGAAAGCAGGGATTCAAACAGGTATTTGAACAGCTATCTTCATAGCATCATTATTCATAATAGCCAAAAGATGAAAACAATCTAAATGTCCATTAATAGATGAATGGATAAACAAAATGTGGTATATATGGGACATTGTTCAGGCTTAAAAAGCAAGGAAATTCTGATGCATGCTACAATAAGGATGAACTTTTAAAATATCACACTAAGTGAAATAAGCCAGACACAAAAGAAACAAATATAGGATGATTCCACTTACATGAGGTAACTAGAGTAGTCAAATTCAGAAAGAGAAAGTAGAATTATGGCCATCGGTGCTGGGGAGAGGGAGGAAATAGGGAGTTCATTATTTAATGTGTACAGAGTTTCCGTTTGGGAAGATGAAAAAGTTCTGCAGATGAATGGATGGTGGTGATGGGCGCACAATAATGCATGTACTGACCTGCACACTTTAAACACTTAAAACGATACATTTTATGTTATATATATACGTATTTATTTGGGGGTTTTTTGTTTGTTTTTGAGACAGAGTCTTGCTCTATCACCAGGCTGGAGTTCAGTGGCACGATCTCGGCTCATTGCAACCTCTCTGCCTCCTGGGTTCAAGCGATTCTCCTGCCTCAGCCTCCCGAGTAGCCGGGACTACAGGCGTACGTCATCACGCCCAGCTAATTTTTTTGTAGTTTTAGTAGAGACAGGGTTTCACCATGTTGGCCAGGCTGGTCTCAAACTCCTGACCTCAAGTGATCTGCCTGCCTTGGCCTCCCAAAGTGCTGGGATTACAGACGTGAGCCACCGCACCCAGCCGTGTCAAGTGTATTTTACCACAATAAAAAATGCTAGTGACCTTAAAAGATACATATCACTCTGGTTGTTATGCAAAGAATGGTTTGGAGGGGAACAACAGTGAAGTGGAAAGACCAATTGGAAGACAGTGGCAGCAGCTGAGGTGAAAGGGACCTGGAGGATTAGATTGGGGAGAGGGAGACCCTCTTCCCATTGGTGAGGCCATTTTAATAACGGATTCTGTAATGACTATATGAAACAGGCATCTTCTACATCCACACTGCAAGGAGGTTGAACAAGGATGTGGACATTCTTATTCCAACGAGTTCCACTTTCAGTCAATTCAGTTACCAACCAACAAACAAAGCTAATACTCATCACTGTTTTGCGTGTTGGTGTGGGTGTGTGTGGGGGTGCATGCATGCCAGTGCTTTACAGTACCATGCTCTAAAAAATGAGCAAGTCTTCATGTAAATCCACATGTGCTATTAGCTCAGACTTCCAGATTTTTTTTATGTAAATGAAACCTTAAAATCACAAATTAGATAAAAACACAAATCCCACCAATTCTAAACTTTTATATGACATGCGTTAAAATATTCCTAAAGACTTTATTTCCACAAATTACCAACATTAACTCTTCTGTGTGAATTTTACTTGATACAGTTTTGTATAGTGTAAGTAGATAGACATTTTATTTGACTTACATGATATACACAAGCAGGAAAAAGAGTGATTACTATAATTTTAACTATTATTTGTGCAAAATATCCTTTCTCTAGATTGAACACTGGAAATATACTAAAGGCTTTCTAGATATGTTTCTGTTTAATTTCACAGGAAGCTCCTTGGATTTCTGCAGTACAAACTGCTCCTTGATACATTGTAAAGATGTGAGAGCAGCTTCTATACCAAGCCCCAGGTAGGGAGGCTTGACATATTGACATACCATAACACAAAAATACAAGAGGATTTTTTTTTCAAGAGTGTGTTTGACAGACTGGGGCCAAAGTGTGAAATGACTACGTTTATCTAATACCTATGTGCAATATTTGAATATCCTCTTTCTATCCTCCCGATCTGCTTAGGAATGACTTTTTTTTTTTTTTCTTTTTTTTTTTTTTGACAGAGTCTCGCTCTGTCGCCCAGGCTGGAGCGCAGTGGCCGGATCTCAGCTCACTGCAAGCTCCGCCTCCCGGGTTTACGCCATTCTCCTGCCTCAGCCTCCCGAGTAGCTGGGACTACAGGCGCCCGCCACCTCGCCCGGCTAATTTTTGTATTTTTTAGTAGAGACGGGGTTTCACCGTGTTAGCCAGGATGGTCTTGATCTCCTGACCACGTGATCCGCCCGTCTCGGCCTCCCAAAGTGCTGGGATTACAGGCTTGAGCCACCGCGCCCGGCCGAGGAATGACTTTTTTAATGTTATAGATGAAAGCTTGACTTAAGGGATACTTTCAGTCTGTACTTTGGCTTTTCTCTCCTTCCTTTACAAATTATGAAAACTTTTAAGTGTATTACCGGGTGAAATATTTCAGAGTGCATTATTTAATTCTGTTCTGTTCTGAAAGGAACATTATAAAGCAATTCCCACTGGCACATGAACAAATAGCTTCCATTTGTTAAACAAAGCCTTTCTGGTTTTTAACTCTCTGACTTCCTGAAAGTTATATCCAAGGAAACAAATTTGAAATGCTGTATTCTCTTTGTTCAGATGGAATTGCTACTTCCTAATGAATTAATGTTCAAAAATTTTGGCATCTTGGTCAGCAGCCAAAGTCCTGCAAACTTTGCTTGTAACGGCAGCAGAAAATGAGATGACAAAGAGGTCTCCGCAAATCCGCTGTAGATCACTGTGTATCCTTGGACCATGTATGGGGAAAATCTTGCTACTAATTGGAAGCATACACACACTTAATGATTCTGCAAGCTGGGAAGCTGAAACTTTTCAAATGTGAGCAGGAAAATGTGCTAAATGACTTTTCAGTTGAGGGGTTTTAAAAACTGGTATTTTCACATGACTATTCCTGCACAGCAAATAGCTTGCTAGTAAAATTAATAGTTTCTAAGAGCTCTCAAACAAAACAAATTAGAAGTAACATTATTGGGAAGTTAATTTCTGATTTGTTCTCAAGGAAAAAGCAGCTCACTTCATTATAATCTTCTGCAATATGAGACCAGGAATGGGATTTTATTTTTCTTGTATTTACTTGGAATTCTAAATTAAACCATATCATAGTTTTCAACTAGGCCTAGCTCATTAAGTATATTTCCCCTTGCTATGCGTAACAGCAGTTCCTCTTCAAAGAGCTCATACTAAGTAATTATGTTCTTAATGAGTCAAAAGCAAAAGTTATTTTAGTCCTAAATATATATATGTAAATTGCTTTTAAAACCGTCTGATTTAGAATTTTAGACTAAATATTTGAAAATATAAGAGATGATTCTATATTAATTTTTAAAACTACTAAACTGATATTTTTACTTTCTATAAAAATGTAATGTGAAAATCATAGACTTTATTGTTTACTTTAGCCAAAGTATAGGAGAGCTATTGCAGACATCATATTTTAGGAAAGCACTTTACATATATATTTTTTTCACACCCATTTGTTCACCCAAGGAGCATTTTGCATTTTGGCATCAATGTCACGTTGAACAAGAAAAGCCAGTTGCTTCAAAGCACAAATTAAATGGCCATATAAATGTCCAGAATTGTGTTTTACAGGTTTTCCAATGAAAGTAATAATAATTGCATTTGGTTCTTATTAAGGCCATGCAAATGTTGTATTCCACTGTGCCTCAAACTTTTATGTGTGTATGAACGTCCTGGGGACCAACATGTAGCAATTACATGGATTAGGCCTGGCACAGGGCCTGAGAATGTGCATTTCTAACAATGCTTCAGGGTATGTTGTCCACCACAGTCTATGAAATGCTGTACTTTACCCACTATCTAAAATTTGTACATGTTTTGACATAGATGATGTTCATCATCAATTGTTAAGTAAAGACAGCAGATTTCTAATAGTATATATTGTAGGATACCATTTAGGGGGAGAAGAAAAGCATTTCTTATACGCCAAGAAGAGAAGGTGAAAACTATTTAAAACACCCAGCCAGTCAGAACTATTTCTGCCCACCAGCGGAATGGCATGGTTTCTCTCTAGCCTGAAATACCCGTTGTTTAGGAAGATGCCTAAGCAGGCTTGGGTGTAGCAACTGAGACACTCCAGCAAATGGTCTGGAAAGAACCATCAAAACAGACCAAACATTGAATTGTTCCTGACAAGGACAGTCACAGGATCTGGAGCAGGAGGAGGGCTGAGTGAAGAGAAACATTAGCTGAGAGACAGACAGACAGACACAGACAGAGACTGCCCAGCCCCGCGATGCAACAGGTGGCTTTCACTCTTGTATAGCAAGGCATCCTCAGGATGAAGTAGCTGAAGGAATTTTGAAAAGGGAGATGTGTTGCAAGCATGCTGTGTTCTTCTGTAACATTTTCCAGCCCCTGACTCTACCCCCGGCAAAAGGAATCTCAGGATCAAGGACTAGGAGCTGTGTTCCATGTCTGCATCTACACAAGTGACTAGACACAAGGGAGATCAAGACAGCGGCAGAAGCAGGAAATTGAAGCAAGATGTGACCAGGAAAACTGCCCAGCCTCCAAGAATCCCTGGGGATATGGTGAGGAATGAAAAGTTTTCCAATGTAAAGGAGGTCCTGGGGTGAATTACATGTAAAATTCCCAGAACAGAATGACTCCCACCAGTTATAGGACTTGGGGTTATTTAAGCAATTGATATTTATGCAATGCAGACAAAGAAAATAGTTGGAAAAATAGACACGAAAATGTTAACTTTGTTTTCTTTGAATGGTGGGATTGTGGATGATTTTTTGTTGTTGTTGTTGTTGTTGTTGTTGCTTACCTACATTACCTAATTTAGGAAATAAAATGGATTCCTTCAAAATAAAAATATTTTTAAATCTCACCCCCTCCCTCAATGATGCCACACTCCAGGAGAAATGATATTCAAGCTGAGATGTAAAGAATAAAAAGTGTTATCTGAGTTAAAAGTGGAATGGCTGGGAGAGGTTTCCATGTACCAAAGCCCTAGGACAGGGGAGAGCTAGTTGCAAGGAAAGAATGGAGCAGGTCAAGTGGGGTTAAAAAAAAGCAGATGACCCAAGCTAAGACTACACCAGCAGTCATGGGAGGAGCACAGAGAGCCTCAGAGGCTAAAAAAGCCGTGTTATTATATTCTTATTGCAATGGCAAACCATCAAAATATTTTAAGCAGGTAGTGACATGATCTGGTTCATGTTTTTTAAATATCAGGGTAGGAGAAGAGATGGAAGTGAGAAAGCTGGGGAAGAGTGGAGGCATAAGAGCCCTTTTCAGTTCCCAGGCAAAAGGGAACAATGGAGTTAGTGCCAGTGATGGAGTTAGAATTGACAGGTTTTAGAGACAGATGGGCTAAGAAATAGGAAATTAAAAGCAAACAAGCAAGCAAAAATCAAACACATACACACACATAAAAACAGTCTCCAGTGTTCAGCACTTGAGCAAATAAGTGGTAGAAGTACCCTTTTCTGAGATGGAGACTTGGGAGAAATGGGTGTTAAAAGAAACAGCAAAAGTTCAGTTTTAGAAATACTAAGTTTGAGGTGCCTGTAAAATAGCTAAGGAAAGATGATTGGTAGAAGATTTGATAAATAAGTCATGGATGAGCTGGAAACCATTGGTCTCTAAGTAAGGAGCGTATATAATTTATCATCCAAACTAGGACACTTCTGAGAGTAAAAGGATATGCTATTAAGAATTTTGCTGAGACAACAGGCATAACTATGGGAGAGTATTAAGGGAAAAGAGAGAGAGACCTAGAACTGACCTCTGACGAATTCCATTATTTATCATTAGGCAGTAAGCGAAGAAGAAAGAGCTCAAATTCCCCAAACATAGTTTGGAAATTAAATCCCCAATGCAACAGTGTTGCAAGGTGAGACCTTTAAGAGGTGATTAGATCATGACGATTCTGCCCTCATGAACGGATTAATACCATTATTGTGGAAGTGGGTTAGTTATCATGGGAGTGTTTTGCTAATTAAATGAGGAGTTCAACTCTCTTCTCCACCCTCTCTCATGCCAGTGCTCTCTTGCCCTTCCACCTTCCACCATGGGATGAGACAGCAAGAAGGCCCTCAGCAGATGCCAGCACCTTGATAATAAACTTCCCAGCCTTCAAAACTATGAGAAATAAACTTATTTTATTTATAAATTACTCAGTTTGTGGTATTCTTTTATAGCAACACATAATGGACTAAGACAAAAGGAATGCTTAACTGCATCAAACATAGTTAGCAGCCCTAATAA
Source organism: Macaca mulatta (assembly GCF_049350105.2). NCBI lineage: Eukaryota > Metazoa > Chordata > Mammalia > Primates > Cercopithecidae > Macaca > Macaca mulatta. The sequence continues at coordinate 103,204,262 of NC_133417.1, read as the reverse complement.
GATTGCTGAAAAACATTCATTGGATTTGGCAATATGGAAATCATTGATAATCTCAGCAAAGGTAGTTTGGAAGAAGAGAATGAGTTGAAGAGTGAATACAAACTGAGGAAGTAGAGACAGTAGAGGCAGTTACGTACCACTCTTAGAAGAGTCTGGAAAGGAGAATATAGATATCTAACAGTAGTGGCAAGGGAATATGAGGCAGGGATAGGGACAAGTGAATTTAGCATAAGAGACTGAAAGATTATAAAAAAGATCCAGAAAAATCTTTCTAGTAGAATAAGTGTACCAGAATGTTCATAGTAGTGTTGCTCACAGGAGCCAAAACCTGGAAGCAAACCAAGTATCCATCAACAGAAGAGAAGATGAATACACTATGGTATATTTATACAGTGGAATATTATACAGAAGATGGATGAACTGCAGTAACACAGAAATGTGGCTCAATCTTGGAAATATATTTAAAAAGTAAATCCAAAGCAATTACATACCTTATTATGCTCTTTATAAAGTTAAAAATAAACCTTTAAGATTCTAAATAAATGCAATAAAATTATGTAAAATCAGAAAAAGGAAATGATGAACATGGAATTCTGGGTGATGGTCATCTCATGTCATCTCATGTCAGAGATGCAGGGTGATGACAAGATGGAGTGGAACCTGGGGTTAAGATGAAGATCATTGCAGGTTCCCAGGTTGTGTTTCAAGAAGTGGATTTATAGATGATTACTACACTGTTAAAAAAAAAAAAAAAAAAAAAAAGCCATGAATAGATCAACGTTGGGAGTATTTTATGAATCACGATAATAGGTGATTAATATAGTTGTTTGCACTCAGGCTTGATGGCCAGGGTGCAAGTATAGGGAAGAATTTAATTGATTAGTTCTATAATGATCTAAAGACACTCACAAAATGCTTCCATAAAAATACACAGCCATCTCCAACATAACAGTTGAGGCAGAGGAAAAGATATTGCTACAAAGACAGAAGCTAAAGAGAAAAATTATTCTGTCTTTACAAGTAAGGTAGTTCCAGCATTTTCTGTAGACAGTAGAGAGATGTTATGCCATCCTCAATTATGAGATTTCCTCTTACCTTTTTCTGGGCATCAGAGAATATTCAGTCTACCAAGATGAGTTGTTTGGGGGCTATTTTTGAAATCTGCTATTCTTCCTGCTTCAATTAAAGCAGCAACTTAATTGTTTCGTGTATGGTCTTTTAAAAATTATTTTATTTGTGATCTTTCTATTGATGTAAAACAATATACCTATTGTTATTTTAACACACCTCACATGATTCATAATCATTACATTAATAGCCAAATCCCCAAAAGCTTGCTTGGCAGTTTTATGGAGAATAGATTTTGCCCAGTTGAGTGCTATGTTTTTATTTCTCCTCCCTTCATGTATCCTATTTATCAAAATCAAATTGCGTTTTAAGAACATCTCTCAAACTATTTGTAATTCCTCCCCAATTTTTTATCATCGGCATCTCATTCCAGTAGAGTACTTTCCACTTTCACTTCTGAATGCTTCAGAAACATATGGGGAAAAAATTGAAACAGACACTCAACAGTAAGCAAGTCAGAATTTTGTTAGACAAAAGCAAATAGGGTAGGACAGGCTCAAACGACTCATTTCCCACTGCTTAGCTGGCAGCTGTGATGCACACTTGTGAGAAAATTCCCAGTAGCTTGGCTTTTGTTCTATCTTTATGACAATCCCAAAACACTCTTTAAGACTGTGGGTAAGGGGAGATCGCTGATTTCCTAGGGGTTATATTAACCGAATGTTTTCCCTAGAATCAGCTTTGGCCCCTTTCTCTCCTCTAGGAATTCTTTTGAGTAGAATCCAAGACTATATAATGCAGTGCTCTAATCAGCACCAGAAGCACTGTGACCACTCAGACTGTTTCTGCAGACTGCAGAGCACCCTGAGAATAAGACAGACAGCTGGCAGCTAGATTTTCAACTCTTCTACTGGGTTCTGATTAATTCATTGATTTGTGGACCTATTAATCTCTTCATTTACTTAAGTAATTATAAAGTCTAGCATGAATTTGGCCTATTAAGGGTTTGGGTCTAGAAGATCTGAGTTAGCTGGTTACACTGTGAAGATCTCACTATGGCTCCCCCAACCCACATTTCAACGCTGTCTTCCTCCTCCACGTGGATCCTCCTCTTGACCAGAGAGGTAATGATGCTGCAAGCCAAGCCTTGTGATTTGCAAGATCCAGCATCCTGGAACTTAAAAAGCTTGGCCATAAAGGATATTAGGCCCAGAGTTCCTGCTATGACAAAGGATTGGAAGGAGAGTAGAGAAAAGTCAGGCCATCCCACCTCCGCAGACACAGTCTGTTCACACCCATGAGCAGCACTTTCAGATAGGTGAAAAGAACAGCTTATAGGCTGTGTCTGGTCAGCCCCATTCTGGCTTAATCCCAGAGAAAGAGGAGCACCATAGAACTTTCTTTAGTTATGACAGTAAGGACCAAGGCACCTGTGCCTTGCTTCCTGGGTGAAATCTAGAGAATGGAGAACTTCAGGGGCAAAGATCCCTACAATAGCAAGTCCTGGAAACAGAACACTTCTCTCTGGGTTTGCAAGAACAGAAAGCCCCACAGCACTCCCCATGCCACCCTGCATGGGAGAGAGATGTTTACATGGAGTGCTAGGGCCTTGGTAAGCTAGAAAGTCCATGTGTTGATGATAGGACATGTGATGAGGCAACCCAATGTTTCCCCTGGCAGCAAAGAACAATGCAAGTGGGATACTGAGAAGCAGCAGGCAGGTGTGGATCTTACATTACTAGTGAGAAGTCACAGACTCTGGTGAGAGTACACAGCCCAAATGGCACATGGATTGGGTGAATTGAGCTCAAAGGGAGACTGGGCTGCCTTAATAGGTACCAGTGGGGGCTGTCGCTGATCACTACAAACAGTGGACCACTTGCATTGCCAGAAGATGCCAGGAAGACCAGTAGGACCATCCTGGTCTAGAGGTCCTACCTAAGAACACAGCAGGGACAGCAAGGTCCCCTCCACATGCAGATACAAAAGAGAAAGAAGAATAGGGAAGAAAAAACCCAAATTGACTGAGAACATCTTGAATTTGAATAAGAAAAATCACTGAAGGAAAAAAGTTTATCTGGAATTAAAGAGAATGGGTTTTCTGAATCAAGAATAACATCATCTCAAAATAGAGATTGGGTCACTATAGAAAATTAAGTTAAATTCTACTTGTACACTCTTGGGCATCTGACCCATGAAACAGTATCTGCTACACAGATAATTAAAGAAATATTCCTTGCATTGAAGGAACCCATAGTCTAACAAAAAGAAATATACTTTGTGCTTATAGTATTTATCATATTATTGTTCCTTGTTCCTAAGCTTGGTGTGGCACTTCCTCACAAAATCCATGAGAGCGGAAACTACTTCTGCCTTTATTCACTATCATGGCCCCACTGCGTAGCACAGTGCCCAGCATACTGTAGATGCTCAACACTTATTCATCATATTTATTAGGGTAAAGACTTTGTTAGTTATACTGAAGAATATTCATTGTTGATTACTGAAATAATTATTAAAGAAAATAATTGTTTTAAGTGACTTTTATGTGCTAGGCATTCCACCAAGACATTCACACATATTATTTGACAAATATATAATCTTATCTTCAGTGCTGAGTAATATGAGTTGAAAAGTGCCATTAGAATTTGATCACAATAGGATTATAACTTAGGAGTCCCTGTATCTCATCTTGGTCTCCTCCAACACACACTATAGTCATAATTATCTTTCTGAAATGCATATCTGACCATTGCCCATATGAATTTATAGCCATAAACTCAGATAAACAGGAAACACCGTGTTTCTTTAACTGTGTGTAAATTTCATTCTGAGCCCATAGTCAGACATACTGTGGAGAAATTCAATCTCAGTCATAAATGTGCCTTCTTCTTTTTGGGGGTCACACAAAGACCCTTCACGGTGGAAGTTTCTTTCATCTTTAGCCAACAGGGTTCACTACTGAAACACCCAGTGTCAGCCCTCCTGTCCCTCAGAGTTGAGGAATCGCTGCTCCTGTGCCCAGGAACAGGCGAGGAGCCCCTGTGATTAGCCAACCTCGCCTGGAGTCTCTCTCATCCACTCACCACTAGTACGGGTCCACGCATTAACTCTCAGCAGAGTCAGAACTCATGGACCACAGGTCCTTCCCAGACTTGGGGAAATTATTCTCTCCCCCACTAATACCCTTACAGGCCCTTCTCCTCTACTCAAAGTCAAGTATCATTTCTCCTGCAACCTTAGCTTTTCAAAATCTAGACATGCCTGTGTCATTGAAGCAGCTTCTCCTTCACTCACCTTCTGTCCCCACCAAAAGTCCCAAAGCAAGAAGACCAAAAGACTAGGATATCAGAATCATTGAATAAAGGAGTAAATAAAGGGAGAAAACACATTTTTAAGATTATGCTACCATTTGATCATATCACTTCCTTGTTTAAAATCCTTCAGTAGTTTTTCATTGCTCCTAAGAAAAAGACCAAACTCCTCTATATGGCCAACAAGATAGCTTCCCTCATACCCACCTCAACTGAACAGGGAGACCCAAAGGAGTCTGGTCTCATCCCACCTCTGTAGCTTTATGGTAAAGAAAGCTGTCAAGTACCCAGTGAGATGATTTTTTCCCAGTTTTCAGGAAACTGTAAAACACCAAAGAACTAACTACCTCACACTGTAAGATCAGAGACCCAGAGAACTGCCCATTGTTAGGGCTTTCTGCCTACTCTCAGGGCTGACAGAAATTGCTATTTCTGCGTATAACCTTAACCCCACTGTCACCACAGCCAAGTTTTAATAATAAGAGGACTGAGTAAAGAGAAAGTTTGCATTTTAGAGGACTGCAGTGTCTGTGGAACAGACTATCCCGGCCGGGCTCGGTGGTTCACACCTATAATCCCAGCACTTTGGGAGACTGAGGTGGGTGGATCACCTGAGGTCAGGAGTTCAAGACCAGCCTGGTCAACATAGTGAAACCCTGTCTCTACTAAAAATAGAAAAAAAATAACCAGGCTTGGTGGCGGGCATCTGTAGTCCCAGCTACTCAGGAGGCTGAGGGAGGAGAATCGCTTGATCCCACGAGGCGGAGGTTGCAGTGAGCCGAGATTGTGCCATTGCACTCCAGCCTGGACAACGAGAGCAAAACTCTGACTCAAAAAAAAGAAAAGAAAAGAAATATACTATCCTTTCCCTAAGCTAACTCTAAGGGGAGTAAAGGGAGTTGTTACGATCCCCAAATCCAAGGGAGGCCCAAGAGAATGACTCACAAAGAATGGTGGTGCCTTTACTCCATAAGTTAAGGGCTAATGATGATTTATTGCCTCTCTTGTCTGAAAGCTGTCTCATCACTAAAACCCTAGATCATCTGATGCTGCTGAAACTGCCACTTCAGGGCATTGAGGGAGTTAGCGGGGAGGTAAGGGAAGAAGCCATTCATTTCCTGTGGGCAAGTAGACCAGAGGAAGGTGGCTGGGTTTGAGCAGTCTTGCTAGTGCCCAACTAAGATGTCCCACTGCTGGTTAAGTAAAACCCAACAGCAAGAGATCATGGAATAGAACATGTAAGGTGGGGATTAGGGAGTAGGACAAAGAGGTTAGATCTCAAGCAAGATCTTCCATAGGTTCTACTCAAGAACCACACAAAGGCCTTCCTTTTGGACAATGCTTGCCTCACAGATGCATCCAATAGGAAGTCAGTATTAGCCAGAGGAGAGGCCAACTGAGTCATCACACAAGGAGATCTCAGCCTTTGTCTACCATCTCTTCTGCCTCAACACCAGAAAGAAGCATAGGAAAGGGGAGAGGGGGAAGGGTGTGAGAACTGACCATATCTGCCTTCCATTTCTTTGTGGTTTTTCTTGTTTTTTTGTTTTTTGTTTTTTGTTTTTTTTTTTGAGAGATGGAGTCTCGCTCTGTCGCCCAGGCTGGAGTAGAGTGGCACAATCTCAGCTCACCGTAACCTCCACCTCCCGAGTTCAAGTGATTCTCCTGCCTCAATTTCCCAAGTAGCTGGGACTACAGGCGTGCACCACCATGCCCAGCAAATTTTTGCATTTTTTTAGTAGAGATAGTGTTTCACTATATGTTGGTCAGGCTGGTCTTGAACTCCTGACCTCATATGATCCACCCGCCTCAGTCTCCCAAAATGTTGGGATTATAGGCCTGAGCTACCACGCCCAGCCATGCCTTCCATTTCTTAGTTTACATATCTGCTCACATCTCCTTATGACTCTAAATTCTTCTGCCTCCTATTCTACTTTAAAGAACTCTTGTGATTATTGGACCCACCCTGATAATATAGGCCCAGCTTCCTATTTTAAGGTCAGCTGATAAACAACCTTAATACCAGTCACAACCTTAATTCTCCTTTGTGATGTAATATAACATGTTCCAGGATTAAAATGTGGACATCTTTAGGGAGCCATTATTCTGCCTTCCAAAGCATTTGTATTAGTCAGGGTTCTCCAGAGAAGCAGAACCAGTTGGGTGCATAAAGGGATTTAATGAAATGGCTCACATGATTGTGAAGGTTTGATGAGTCCAAAATCTGATGGGGGAGGCTGGGAGGCTGGAGACTCAGGAAAGAATCACAGTTTAAGTCCAAAGGCTGTCTGCTGCAGAATTTCCTCCTCTTGCTGGGGAGAGGTTAGCCTTTTGTTCTTTTCAGGCCTTCTGCAGATTGGATGAGGCCCAATTTGGAGGGTAATATATGCAGAATATAAGAGAGCAGCTGCTTTACTGAAAGCCCACAGATTTACATGTAAATTTTATCCAAACACACCCTCACAGAAAAATCCAGAATGGTATTTGACCAAAGAGCTGGGCCCCATGGCCCAGCCAGTTGACACATAAAATTTACCATCAGATTGTTACCTTACCAAAGAGTCAAAATGTCTCAATAATTCATTTATACTTATATCTACTCACTCTCATCAAACTTGCCCTCTCTGGTATAGCCAGAAAGCAGACATTCTCATTTCAATCTTTCCACCATAGTGTTTCTAACTCCAACTCACCCTTTGCAACTTTCTTGAGGAGTCCTTTTTCATGTACTTCCACAATAATAGCTTCTATTTATTGAGTGTGAGAAAAGAAAAATATCTCAGAGCAGTCTGAACTATGTAAAGTATGCAAAATTTATCAGACATAAAGACATAAGACACAAGCATGGGAATTCAGTCACCTCCACCCCTACACTCAAGCCAGAGGCAACTGTTTAAAGGCATTTTTTTCCTGACTAGCTGCCTTACCCATTGTCTTTATGTTCCTGGAATTTGTGATACAGAGAATGTATAGCCAATCAATAACTTAAACTGTTTCAATACAAATTATTGGTAAACAACTTAGGAACTGCCTCTTTTTTCCTTTAGAAACCCACTTGTAACTGCTATTAATTCAGGGCAACTTGAATCTATGCTCTGGGCTGGCCATCCTCAAGCTTTGAGTTCCAATAAACCCTACTTAACTGTATTCTCTGAATCTCATTATTTGACTTAGACAAATGTGTGTCCAACTGTGGATTATGTGCCAGGCACTGCTCTGTTTTACATGCATTAACTATTGAGCCAATTAGCTGCAAGGCCACTAAACTGACTGCTTTTGAAGTCAGTTTTGAAGAGGAGAAAACTGAGGTGCCTGGAGGTGAAGTAACTTACCCAAAGTTATTAAGTTGAGCAAGCGGCCACAGCTATGAAACCTCCTTTGCAAAATTATGACAGTAAGAGAAATTTGACATAGTTGACTTCATCTTGCTTCTGACCTTCAAGCTGTCGTTGGTCATTCTTGGGCATAGACCAAGCTAACTTTGGGAGGAATTTAGTTTATAGTTTATCTATGAAGCAAGGATGATAACAGTCCCTCCCTAAAAGTACTCTTCTCCCTGTTCAGGGGCTAACACTGCCTTAGTAAGACTAATGAAAGTCCATAATACTAGGATTATGGGAGGGACCTGAATTCTGCTAAGAGATAGGTGTAGTTTCTATACTCCCTTACTGCTCAGGAACCATTGTAGCTAGAAGTCACAAGATTTGAGACTTTCCCAATTGCTCCTAGATATAACATTACTATTATAGAACCTAAGATTTTTTTTTTTTTTTGAGATGTTTTTCAGATGGATCCAACTCAGCTTTGAGACTCATGACTCAACTGTGGTCTAGTCCTGTGGCCCCACTCAGAGGCATATTCAGCACACAAGGACCATTTTCCACACCCCTATGGATTTATCTCTAACCAATCAACAGCACCCATTCCCTAGCCCTCTGCCCACCAAATTGTTCATAGAAACTCTAACCTTCAAGCCTTCAGGGAGACTGATTTGAGTAATGACTCCAGTTTTCCCATGTGGCTGATCTCTAGTCAATTAAACTCTTTCTTTATTGCAGTGCCTTGGTCTCAGTGAATTGATGGCTGTGCAGCAGACAGGAAAAGCCCGTCGGGTGATTACTGAGCAAATGGCAAAACTGGGATCCAAACATAGTGGCTTTCATAATCTTCCTCTTAATTTCCCGGCTAGAGAACCCAAGCAGAGAAGGTGCCCATGGAGTATATGAAAATTGCCTGTATTCCTTCCATACTTAACATAGAACCATAAAGTAGACTGCTAAAGAAATGTGCCCGTAGTAGGGGTAGTGGTAGAACTATCTAGAGTTTCAAAACTGTTGAATCTGAATACGTTTTGATGAGCAACAGCCTCAAATTCAGTCACAATCATCATCTCTCCCTGATTTTTCTATTTCCCCCATCCTCACTTCCTTCAGGCATTTATGTTACCTGCCTGACCTAAGAAAGCAATGGAATCTGCAACGCCAGTTTCAACTTAGATAAAGGCCAAAACTACCTTTATCTTGTTCACAGTTATGTCCCAGTGCCTAATACAATCATTGGCACATAGCAATGTCTAGTCATCAAAATAGGATCCAGTTAGAAGTGACAGTGAGCAAACAGGGTCAGAGAAATTATACTGCCTAGTATCAGAAAGTCAGAAGGGAGCAGACCTAGGACTCTTTATCCTCAGACTATAAAGCCCACATTTTAAAAGCTCACTACAATATTATGTGTAGATGATGTTTGATTCTGTCTGTTTATAGTTTTGGTCAGTTATTTCAAATAAAGCTGGGATATATAAATAAAAAAGAGAGATTGGCTTAGGAGAATAACTTATCTTTTGACATAATAAATCAAACTTTACAAAATGCATTGGTACCAGACACAATGGTGCTTGCCTGTAATCCTAGTACTGTGGGATGCTGAAGCAGGAGGATCACTTGAGCCCAGGAGCTCAAAACCAGCCTGGGAAACATAGCGAGACCCCTTCTCTGCAAATAATTTTTTAAAATTATCTGGGCATAGTTGGCATATGCCTGTGGTCCCAGCTACTCAAGAGACTGAGATGGGAGAATCGCTTGAGCCTGGGCGGTTGAGGCTGCAGTGAGCCATGATCATGCCACTGCACTCCAGCCTCGGTGACAAAGTGAGATCCTATCTCAAAAAACAAAACAAAACAACACATTGCTATCATATGTGGCATTTGGGGCCAGGAGAACTCTGCATAGTCCTATTCTCTAGGAACTTACCTCTAGAGAAGCTGACTTGGATCAGTTAAAATCATGAGCTATCCCAATCATGAATGAAGTTTTGCAAAATAAGGTTAACGAGTCCTATACCCACAAGATTTCAAAGATTAGAAGTCTATACAGACTTCCTTATCTGTGTGCACTTTCCTCAGACAACTGGCCTTTGAAGGAAATAGATAAACCAAGCCACAGACCAGACAATTACCAGTTTGCCAACTTCGATTATGATTTATTAGACAAGAAAGTAGAACAGTGCTACTCAACTATTAAACAACCTCTGATTTACAAACGTCATTGTTCTGGCCTAACACACATTATGGAGATGGGATGAAAAGGGAACAGTGGTGAAGTTAATGGAGGTTCTACACGTTTTTCAGTAAATCACACAAGAGCTTGTAGCAAAATAATAAGCTATAAAGTTATCAGGGTGGATGTAACACACAGATAAAATGGTATATGTTAACAAGGGCCAGTGGGCTTTCCCCAAAAACCTTTAAAATAATGCATGCAACAGATTTAAATCCCCTCTAATCACAGAATCTGGCATATTGTTTAAAATAACACAAGGCCCAGCAGGGTGGCTCACACCTGTAATCCCAGCACTTTGGAAGGCCAAAACGGGTGGGTCACTTGAGGTCAAAAGTTCGAGATCAGCCTGGGCAACATGGTGAAACCCCATCTGTACTAAAAATACAAGATTAGACGGGCATGGTGGCACACACCTGTAATCCCAGCTACTGGGGAGACTGAGGCAGGAGAATCTCTTGAACTTGGGAGGCAGTGGTTGCAGTGAGCTAAGATGGTGCCACTACACTCCAGCCTGGGTGACAGAGTGAGACTTCTTCTCAAGAAAACACACACACACACACAAAATATAAATTTAATATAAATTAGATCTAATAGAATGTTCTACTTTGTAGCATTTTTCAGAAATGAAATTATTTAAACAGTAATTTTAATTTCCTTTTATATGTCTGTTTTCTTTATTGATAGAGATCCCCAATCCACATGCCCCTTCCTTCTTAGCATCAGAACTCGTTTTCTTTGATTCAGCAATGCACTTAGCTACAAGGCCGAAGTTCCAGTTCTCTTTGCACCTAGGTTTACCTGTGCAATTCAGTGGTCAGAGATATAAATTGAACTCCTGTGTGGAACATCTGGGAAGGCTTCTTAGTGGGAACTGACTCAGCTGGGAGAAGGAATATTTTGTTCTTTCGTCCTTTCTCCTTTTTTTTTTTTTTTTTGAGATGGAGTCTCACTCTGTCCTCAGGCTGGAGTGCAGCAGTGCCATCTCAGGTCACTGCAACCTCCACCTGCCAGGGTCACTCAATTCTCCTGCCTCAGCCTCCAAAGTAGCTGGGAGTACAGGCACCAGCCACCACACCCTGCTAATTTTTGTATTTTTAGTAGAGACAGGGTTTCACCATGTTGGCCAGGCTGGTCTCGAACTCCTAACCTCAAGTAATATGCCAGCCTCAGCCTCCCAAAGTGCTGGGATTACAGGAGTGAGCTACTGTGCCCGGCCCCTATCTCCTTCTTTCTTGCAGCTGGTACAAACAGAATGGATAAGATGCAACTAAGACAGTGGGGTAGGAAGAAGGAGACCAGGGAGATGCCAGAACAGCCCTGAATTCCCTAACTCCAGACTCCTTATTTCTGGGAGAGAAAGAAACCTTGCTATTTAAGCTAGTAGTATTTCTCAATCACCATAGCCGAACCATATCCTAAGTGATAGACCACAAGGGATCATAATCTCCAGTATCAAGGTAGAGTATGTACAGCCTGGCCAACATGGTAAAACCCCGTCTCTACTAAGAATACAAAAATTAGCCAGGTGTGGTAGTGCATGCCTGTAATCCCAGTTACTTGGGAGGCTGAGACAGGAGAGCTGCATGAACACAGGAGGCAGAGGCTGCAGTGAACCGAGATTGTGCCACTGCACTCCAGCCTGGGGACAGAGTGAGACTCTGCCTCAAAATAAATAAATAAATAAATAAAATTAAATAAAATAAAATACGTCATAATTTTTTGGAGGGGGTGCATTTTCAAAGTGGCTAATCCTAATCTTTATATCATTTAAATTGATTTAAAGTGGTTTAATTCTAAACTCACTGAAATCTCTCCACAAATAGTAGTTTAGCAAATCAACAGGAGACTAATTTGGCAGACTGGACAGAATAACCAATTCATTCTTTCAGATATGCATCAAGTTTCTTCTTTGTCACTACACCGATTTCTGACAAAAAAAAAAAAATCAGAAAAGTCTGTGAAGAGAATCTCTATGGGTTTCTCCATTAGCAAATGAATCTGTCTACAAATCTTTCAAATTCAGATTCTGCAACTTTACAAAATTTCAGGATTTTAAAATTTTGAATGTATATTACTGTACCACCACTAACAACTTGTAGAATACACAAACTTATAGAAGCACAGTCAGTTTTTCTAACACTAATTTACTCGAAATGTTCCATCCTTTGTGAAAAGTCTATTTAAAACTTGAAACTGAGTCAGTCAACATAGCAAAGGTCCCCCACCCTAGTTCTGGCTGATCACCTTTGTCGGATGTTGTTTAACTTATTCTATCCTGTTTCCTATGATTTGGAAGTTAGATTTCTAACTAATGTTAATGAGACTCAAGTTTGATTTCTTTCTTTCTTTCTTTGAGGGGGAGGGGGACAGGTTTTTTGAGACAGGGTCTCACTCTGTCACCGAGAGCACTGGAGTGCAGTGGTACAATCTCAGCTTACTGCCGCCTCAACCTGCCATCCTCAGGTGATCCTCCTGCCTCAGGTCCCTCCAGCTGGGACCACAGGCATGCACCACCATGCCTGGCTATTTATTATTATTTGTAGAGATGGGGTCTCCCTATGTTGCCCACGCTGGTCTCAAACTCCTGGGCTCAAGTGAACCTTCTGCCTCAGCCTCCCAAAGTGCTGCGATCATAGGTGTGAACCACTGTGCTCAGTCAGGCTTTATTTTTACATGATTTTTACTTCACAGATGGTGCCATGTATTTCACCCTGCATCATATCGGGAATACCTCTTGTTTGGTTTTCTTACTTTTAGTAATGCTTAAGATTAATCAGAGTTCAGTTCTCTACCACCATTTCTTTTTTTTTTTTTTTTTTTATAGGGAGTCTCGCTCTGTTGCTCAGGCTGGAGTACAGTGGCACAATCTTGGCTCACTGCAACCTCCACCTCCCAGGTTCAAGCAATTCTCCTGCCTCAGCCTCCCGAATAGCTGGGATCACAGGCATATGCCACCATGCCAGGCTAATTTTTGTATTTTTAGTAGAGACAGAGTTTCACCATGTTGGCCAGGCTGGTCTCGAACTCCTGAGTTCAGGTGCTCTACCAGCCTCGGACTCCCAAAGTCTTGGGATTACAGGCGTGAGTCACTGCACCCGGCCTCCACCACCATCTCAATGACTATTACCTGCACCAGATATTTTATTGGAGCCTACAAAATAATTTTTTTCAAATTCTATTATTCCTTCTGCATTTATTAGCCAGAGTTTTTCTGCACTGAAAACTTTTTCCTCATCAACCAATGCCATTTGATTGTCCTGAAAAAAATAGTTTATACCAGAAAGCTGAGATGAATGGTTCATCATTTTCCTTTAGTTATCAATGTTCAGAGTAATGAGCTGGGTCCTGGCTCCTCTTGTTCTTAGCCTAAAAGACTTCGAGTACAGCTTATTCATCATTGTACTGGCCCAGTGCATGTTAATGAGTGTTTAGCTACTGCTCTCTACAAGACCTGTTCCCTGACTCTATTAAATTTTTCTTTATGTTTGAGGAGCACATGGGAGCAAAATAAAGCAAAAGGACCAAGTTAGGGCCAATTTTGATTAAAATTGTAAAAACAGGCACTTCCCTTCTTCCCCTGTTCAATACCCTGCCTGGTCATCCTCCCTAATTCTTAGATGTCTTAAAATGCCACTTGGCTACACAGAGCTGTTCTAAGCCTGCTCCACTCGATGAGGCCTAATGCCTCTAAATTATTCCTCTCCCCATCTGGGTACAAACGCCTGTAAGTCCCATATTCTTCTTTCAGTTGCCAACTACTACAGGAGTCCCCAGCCCTCAGGACATGGACCCCAGTACTGATTGTTGGCCTGTTAGGAAAAGTCCCACACAGTAGGAGGTGATCAGGCATTGCTGCCTGAGCGCCCCCTTCTGTTGCACCAGCAGCAGTATTAGATTCTCATAGGAATTTGAACCCTATTGTGAAATGTGAGGGATCTAGGTGGCTCCTTCTGATAATCCGATGCCTGATGATCTATCACTGTCTCCCATCACACCCATATGGGAACATCTAGTTCCATGAAGCAAGCCCAGGGCTCCTACTGATTCTACATTATGGTAAGTATGTAATAATGGGAGAAGTAAAGTGCACAATAAATGTAATGCACTTGAATCATCCCAAAACCATGCCCCCGCCCTCATCCCTGGGAAAACTGTCTTCCGTAAAACCAGTCCCTGGTGCCAAAAAGATTGGGGACCGCTGAACTAGTACAACTTAATGCACATGGGGTTTTAGAATGGGATACTGAAGAAACATGATACTATCAACTTAAAGTATTACAGTAAGAACGATGGTTGATGCTGACTGGTATAAAATGTTTCCAAAGTCCTTTGCTATTACACTTTTCACCTCACATTGTAGATATAGCCTGTTTTACCCTCAAGTAGACTGTGGACTTCTCAAGTATAGGATTTCATCTATTCTTGTTTGTATCCTTTAGCACCTATCATGATTCCTGACCCACAGTAGGTGCTCAGTAAATATTTTGAGTGAGAATGAAAAATGAAATATTTTCCATGAATAAAAGCTAGTACTATATACTACAGACATGCCATCTATACCAGAGCTTGGTATCGAATAAGAGAGGCACATCCACCTTCTGATCACGAATACCTCAGCCACAGCAAGTCTAGGGGCTGGCAGAAAATGGAGGGGGTGCCTCAGAGTGTCTGCATCTGTTAGGAACCGAACAATTCAATTGTAGCTATTGAAAGAGGATGATGTTTCATACCATATAGGTGTTTATTTAAAGAAAAATGTTGGCCGGATGCAGTGGCTCATGCCTGTAATCCCAACACCTTGGGAAGCTGAGGCAGGAGGATCCTCTGAGCCCAGGAGCTTGAGACCAGCCTTGGCAACAGAGATAGACTCCATCTTTGCAAAAATTAATTTATTTTTTTTAAAAAGTCAAATGCCATTTGCAGTAGCTATAGCACTCTAGTTATTGGCCATTGGGAAAAATTCAAAGTCATAATGAACCATTTCTTTAATTTTATTATTATTCTCTTTATAATTCAGGGGATTTTTTTCTTTTTAAATTATCATTTATTATAGGTTTATTATTATTCTACATTTCCCAATCTACACAAGCCTATAAGACAACTAAAAGAGATGCGAAAACAATTAATCACATGAAGGCTCAGCATTCAATTTCCTTTCATCCCACAGTACCTTTCACAATAAATCTTGAACATGATGTATTTTCATATTCTCCCTGAACAAGGCAGATAGCTTTTGGAAATTTTAGTTTGATTTAGGAGAACCTAACATGTTTTGCCAACCCTTTGTTCATATAGGTAAAGGTACATTGTTCATGTTCATTTTCAATTACACTTGGAAATGTAGTCATCATTGCTAAACTAAGTGTATTTCAATTTGTAGATGTTTGAATCACTATCATTCTCAATATTTGTTTTAGTTGAGGTTAGCTATTCAATTCATGCAAATCTTTGTTGAGAACCCTAATTTACACAAACCTAGACATTCATTTTATTACCAAAAAAAAAAAAAACAAAACTGTGACAAGGATAATACCACAAAGATTGTGATTTCTAATTGTAACTGTGCAAGGAGGCTGCTGCTCTGTGCGTGTGTAGATTTAAATCCTTAAAAAAACTTCAATATCTCTTTGAGCTGACAAGTATTTTTATCTGACCATTCCCTGATAATACAAACACATAACCTTCCAACTATTTAATCTCTTACACTTTAGACATATTTATAAGACAAAGCTTTTGAAGCTTAACTTTCAGATCTATGTATTAATAACTCACTTCTTCTCCTTGTACTTCCAATACACTAGTGAATCATCCCACAGTGCCCTTCAGTACAAGCAATAGGAACAACAGTCTATTTTCCTCTCTGCACCCCATGTGATGGATACTGGGGCTCTGTCTCAGCATTTACCAAACAAAGATTTGCCTCCTTTCTTCATCAGACCAGACCTTTCTTGATTATTTTTCCTTTATTTGATCAAAGTGAAACAAAAATTGTAGGTCATCAAAAAAGAGATCAGTCAAAAAAGACAGCGCACTGGCCGGGCGCAGAGGCTCACACCTGTAATCCCAGCACTTTGGGAAGCCGAGATGGGCGGATCACGAGGTCAGGAGATCGAGACCATCCTGGCTAACATGGTGAAACCCTGTCTCTACTAAAAATACAAAAAATTAGCCGGGCGTGGTGGCGGGCGCCTGTAGTCCCAGCTATTTGGGAGCCTGAGGCAGGAGAACGGCGTGAACCCGGGAGGCAGAGCTTGCAGTGAGCTGAGATCGGCCACTGCACTCCAGCCTGGGCGACAGAGCGAGACTCCATCTCAAAAAAAAAAAAAAAAAAAAAAAAAAAAAAAAAACACCACTGCACTTTCCTCTTAATCTCTATCAAAATCAATGTCGGGTTATATTTGTTTACTTTTTTAATGTGGTTACTGGAAGATGTAAAATTACCTATGTGGCTCACATTTGTGGCTTGCATTGTATTTCTGTTGGATAGTGCTGATCTGAATCCTACTCATTCTCCCTTAGCCCTGCCCTTCCCTGGAAGGTGGAATCCTTTCAACTTTTGCAAGAGTGCCCAGTCGGTTCATGCCCTGTTAGGAATCAGGCAGCACAGCATGATGTGAGTGGCAGGCAAGTGAGCATTACCGCCTGAGCCCTGCCTCCTGTCAGATCGGCAGAGGCATTAGATTCTCATAGAAACGCACATCCTATTGTGAACCGTGCATGCGAGGGATCTAGGTTGGCACTCCTTATGAGAATCTAATGATAAATGCAATGCTCTTGAATCATCCTGAAATCATCTCCACCACCCCCTCCTCCCACAAGTACATAGAAAAAATGTCTTCCATGAAACCTATCCTTGGTGCCAAGACCGCTGCTCTATGGAGTCCTGAGCTTTAGAATTGACCTGGTCACTCTGTTGTTGGACAGAGGACAGAGGAATTGCCTACGGCTTGTAGCCAAGCCTATGTGGACACAAACCTACCTGGGCAATGTTCCGGGTGAGGAGATGGGAGTAGCTCTGACCCCTTTATTGCTTTCCAAGGGACAGAAACTGTGGCCCCATTATAACATCCCACTACTCTATCAGGAGCACAGGGGAGAGCAGCCTTCTTTTTTAGAAACACAGGAAGCAAATGAGCATGGTTCCTAAACCAAGAAGGAGGCATAGGTAGGAACTTAGCCAAAGTCACATGTGTTCCTTCTTCACATAGATCTTGTCTTGGAAGGGAACGTGGATGTGAATAAACCCAGGCAGAGAATAGTCCATCTCCATTATCCTCTAGTAAAATCCGTTTCCATCACAAACAGAAAAGGTCACCTGGTGATGTTAGGAAGCTCAAGACCCCATCAAAAAGGAATTTTCTAAATGTCTTACATAGAAGGCTCACTAACTTCCAAGGCTGAAGAGACCAGCACTATGTCACCTGTGAACTGGGCTATAAATATCTTGGTGAAGAGAAAATAGCGCATCCATTTTTAAAGATTTGCAAAAATACTAATTATCAGGATGACCTGGGGGGAGCTTTTCAAAAGCCTGGTCTCCACCCTAAACCCACTCAGTAAGGATCTCTGGAGATTGGTCAATGTAAGCCAATGTCCAGAGCCTGCATGATGCTCACCCTTCCTACTAGGCAAAGAGAAATTCTTACAGAAATGAAATGAGGCCAGATTCTGTCTCTTGATTCTCTAGTGAGTTTTTATGCTGTACGGGAAGAAAGGGTGGTGTGGGACATTGTGCTAAGAACTGAAATGGGGACACATGTTAAGGAACATGTATACCATAAAATGATTCATGGATTACATTCAGCAAGCTTATAATGTATAATATATCCAAACAATATTAGTTGTTAGATACATTTAGACATAAATTCTATGTATTGTTCTCACAGTATTTTAAAAATACACTAATGTGTCATTATGATTCTGTTCTTAAAAATTAATACCTGAGGATGTGGTATTATTGCTGGGAGATATTAGCTCCTTGTTGAAGAACAGAAAACTCAAGTATAAGGTAGTATGAGCATCTATTGTTCTTATCCATTAGGTTCTCTCTTTCCACGAGGAAAATGCTCTTTCCTGATCCATGTGATATGGGAGTAAGTGTCAATTATAATTATAGGATCTTTCCTGACATCTGTCCACAAGAGTGAGCAAATGATCCAATCCTTGGCTTCCCAATTATGATATTCCATACTGCCATCGATCCAAGGATCAAACAAGATCAAACCCCAAAGTAGGGGATCACACTGTGATATCGAATATATGGATCCTGAGTGAGTCTTTTTCTTCTCCCTGAGATTTTGACCTGGGAGAACCTTGAAGCCTAGAGCATCTCAGAATCCTTTCCATTTGTTCCCAATTAAGTAGGAGCCATGGTATAGAGGACTGGCAAAATTCAGCTCCAGGGATGGACACAAAGTTTCATAACTATATTCTCATCTGTCTGGCCACAGTGACCATGCCCATCAGTGTAACATGCAGGATTTCTGTTTGGTGACTAGGGTAAAAGGGAACCCCTCCCTTGTTCTGGACAATATGGTGTATCGCTGGGACACCCGAGGCTGCTACAGCCATTCGACTAGCTGGGAGAAGTCAGTACAAGAATGTGGTCAACACATGAAGGACAGAGCCAAAAGAAACATTGACATGGAGACAGACTGGATCAAACCTCTGCAGCGCAACCTCTAGTTATGTAAACCATGTAACTCCTTCATTATTAAAGCCAGTTTAATTACATTTTTCTTCATGTGCAACTCTAGAATTGCACATAGAATTAAGTGCTAAGAATGAGAAAATAAACCTCTTAAAGACAGACTTGGCAGAGAGGAAGCAGGCCAGCAGAGGGCAGTGTGCAACCCGGTGTCCCAACCTAAAGGTTGGTTATCCCTACCCAAAGGCTGTGTCAGCTGCCATTTATCTCCTCAAATTACACCATAATTTCCCTCACAGTAAAGAAACTTTTTCCTGTGCTGATGACTAAAATGCATGAAAAGTAGAAAATCTTTTCTATTATATTTAAAGTAGAAAAACTAAAGATAGCAGAGAGTATTGCCTGTTTCAAGAAAGAGGAGAGAAGGATCTCTAGTACTGCTGCGCTCATCAGACATCATGGTCTGATCCCTGTAGGCATTTGAGTTTACAAATCCTGCAGAAACTGCCACACAACTGATTTAGGGAGCAGACGGAGAGTCAGGGAGGAATATGGTATTTAAACATAAGTCCAGTTTAACTGAGAGGGGCAGAAAGAGTATTCTGACAAAAAGGAATATCACGTGCAATGACCCCATGGCAGAAGAGCATCAGCATACAAAGGCAGCAGAGCCAAAGAGGCTGGAATGGAAAGATCATTGAGGAGCCTATAGTTGGTTGACTCTAAAGAATCACTCAACAGCATTTATTCTCGAAGCTTAAACATATGTAATTGTAACCAATTGTAACCATATGTAACCAATATGTAATGGAGGTCTACAACTTAAAAAGACAATGTATTCTAATAGTTTCTATTGATTTCTTCAGACTATGTTTAGTCACTTAACTAAGGCATGCATAGAATCAGGAGGCTATCATGATCAAAAGAGTATCGCCATGTGAGAATCTTTTTTAAGTTATTAATATATAACTGCTTCAAATCTTCTCATTCATGAGTTTTTATTATATCAAAGTAGCTCATGTCATGTAGTATGCTAAATTTTTTTCCATTACTCAAGCCCACCAAGAGGCATCAGGATCTTTTTAAGAATACTTTCAAATACAACACCGAGAATATCATACAAAACGCAGTTCAGATGTACCTGTTACTGTAGAGGTTTTACAAGATGAATGATATGTGAAAGTGGGACATAAGGAAATGTATATTTATTTGTGTTTTTCTTTAACGGCATAAATTCCAGGAACAGAGCACTAGGAAAAGAAAATTGAATTGTGCACTCTTTAAAAAACTAATTTTTCAAGGGTTAAATAATAAACTTTAAGACGATATCCAAGAGGTAGGATAATTATGGTTCTGTGTTAGAGTTACAGCCTCTGTAGACACATTTTGAGTCAGAATTTCTAACAGCTTCTGTTTCCAGTACTTCTTACCTCCTGAGCCAGGACTAGCCTGAATCAATTTTTTAAATGACCACGATTAATATCAGATGTTTACAAAATCTTACTAAGCAAAAATCCATGTGATTTTATGTAAGACAGTGAAAGAGAATCAAATATAACCCTAGATTTATTAATATATTCTCTTTAGTTGTAAAGAAAAAAAGATGGGACATGGTGTGATGATATAAAAGACAGAGGGAACTTTCCAAGTGAAGCATATTTCTGCATGGTGAGATAGAGCTAGACTTGTTAAGAGTGAGGACTAGGAGTGAGACTGCCTAGTTTATACCATTTATTACCTGTGAAACTTTGTACAAGTTATTTACCCTCTCTACATTTCTATTTTTTCATATGTAAAATAGAGATGATGATAGTGTCTCATCAAGTTGTGAAGATTACATAAGCTAATCGTGTTTAAACAGAACAGCATCTGGTGCATAAGAGGGTCTTCATAAATATTATTATGTCCCTGGTACATAAGTGTTGTCATTTGCAAGATGTCTAGTAAGATGAAGAAATATTATAGGTTTCCATAGCTTGCTCTTTCTAGGAAACTGCTGATCACTGTCTTAGAATTCACAGACTTCTCCTGATGACCTGGAACTTTGTTGGAAGCTTCAGAATTGATTCCCTAAGCTATTTACCTGCAATATTTCCTAAAGGTCAGTTTCTGAGAATGTCTGAACAATACTTGAATTTTACAGTTCCATGTATTAAGTAAATTATTTTTGTTAAATGATTTCATTTTTGAACACTTATTGGCACGTGACACAATACAATGGCTGATGGCCACATTTCCCTTTTGCTTTATAACAAAACTCTTCTTAAGGTAGGACAAGGAGCTGCTTCTTTAGGCTTAGGAATTTCCCTGCACAAACAGAATGTATGTCAAGGCTAAAAATTGGGTTACTGTGCAAACAGGGGAAAAGTGATGTGCACATTACTTATTATCCTATTTTTAGATAGCAGCCTGCCACACTGCTGCTAGAGTTATATCTGAAACACAGATGGGATTGTGTTATTCTACTACTTAGTCTTCAAATGGCACTGCCTAGAAAATGTCCAAACTCCTTAACAAGTCCAAGGCTCAAAACAATCTGGTCCCCATCTGCCTTTGTAAGCCTGTCTCCAGTCATTCCCTTCTCTACATCCATGCTGATTTCTGAATGCATCTTGCACTTGCTTCTACTCCTTTATTCATGTGGTTCCTATGATTAGAACACTTTCCTTATCTGGCACATTCTCTCCCACCAAGCTCAACTGATATGCTATGTGTGTCAGGCTTCATGCTTACTTCATCTCTCACTCGCTTCCAGGCAAAATTAATCATTTTCTCTCTGGATCTTGTAAAGGCTTTATTTCAAGTACTGTGCTGGGGATACAATGGGAAGTCAAAACAGACAGAGATAATGTGCTCTGCCTTTGTGGAGCACACAGTTTAATGGAGAGTAAGACATTAATTAATATCCCAAATATAAATTAAAACTATATAAGAAGAGAAATATGGGGATATAAAATCATTTAGGATTTTTAAAGGATTTTCTAAAAGATCTGAAGAATAGCAGTAAACTAGGTGATGTGTGTAGGAAGAATATTCTGATTAAAAAGAATATCATGTGCAAAGGCCCTGTGGCAGAAAAGAGCTTCAGTGTGCAAGGGCTACAGACCCAAAGAGACTGGAATGGAAAGATCATTGAGGAACATAGGCCCTGAAAAATCACAAAATAGCCTTTCTTCCCAAACCTTAGTCTCCTCCAGTTAATCAACCCTCTTTGTCATCTGGAAGAAGATAATGTGAGATTTCAAGAAAATTCAATATGGAATTAGTCGTATTTTCAATATCCTATTGATACTGAAAATTGGCCCCATGAA
The DNA here is from genome assembly GCF_049350105.2 of Macaca mulatta. Taxonomy (NCBI): domain Eukaryota; kingdom Metazoa; phylum Chordata; class Mammalia; order Primates; family Cercopithecidae; genus Macaca; species Macaca mulatta. Next base: position 103,182,364 of record NC_133417.1, on the reverse strand, counting down.
CTACATAATTCATATTTCATAAATAAAATTCATAAGTGATCTTCCAGCACTACTTCCAGCATTCATAAATGAAATTTTTTTTTTTTTAATTTATAAACGAAAGCGGTTTATTTGACTCACAGGTCCACATGACTGGGGAGGTCTCACAATCACTGCAGAAGGCAAATAAGAAGCAAATCATGACATACATGGCAGCAGGCAAGAGCTCATTTTATTCTTTTTAGGTCTTTACGTACTGCTTCTGACTGGCTGTTCGTGAGGTACAAAAGCTGTGCCCAGAACCGGGAGTTTTCACTGCTCAGAAGATAAGGTAACAGCTTGTTTTTACTGGAAGGAGTAAATCAACAACTTTCTCCTGACTTCCACCGCCAGTACAACCCTGCCCAGCACCCCCAACACACACACGCATACCCAATATATCTTGTAGGGTGTAAGTAAACTAATTGTTAGGGAAATCAACAGCCCCTTATTTATTAGGTTACATTCTTCACAAGATTTCTAGTATCATTGATATTAGAAAATTGAGCATATTGTTCTGAAAGTAAACTCTTTCAAATATTCCTGAAGAGACTGGTTTGCTGAAGCCTTTTCATAGAAAAAAGAAGGGGGGGATACATTTAATCATTCAGGGTTCATTAAAAAAAAACAAGGTTTTTTTTTCTCTGTTTTTTTCTTTAAGACAAATAGTTTTATATTTGAATTCTGCATATATTATAATTATGGTTAGGATATGCAGTGATTTGACATTTATTCCAGTTACTCATTCAACACATATGTATTAACACAACATGGACTCCTCATTATGACAGTTATGATCACAAATATTTTTGATCTATATATTTTATTTCTTTAATTCACAAAACTGAAGTCTCATAGAAAACAAAGTAATTCCTATAAGACTTACACATCTGTTTTATCCACTTGATCTTCATATGCAGAAATATCAGGTATTAATTTCCACTTTGTGATTGAGGATATTAGCATGCCATAACTAATTATAGCGCAGGTCCCAGAAATGACGGATGAGGCGGCAAGAATTTTGAAGATGAGTCCAGAATCAAAGCACTCTATCACTTTTGATAGAATCAGAACAAAACTTTCCATTCCGTTTATGTGAAGTAGGTTACAGAGTAAAGCAAAAATGTAACCAGTTTCTCTCTCAATTCTAAAATTAGGGTTTTTGTGTTTTTACTAAATGCCTTTGTTGGAGCTTCTCTCTACTCAGGACAAGAAGTCCCACGTTGATGTAGAGAAAATGGAGTCATGGCAGACAGGGCTGTGCCAAATTTGTGCTGGTAACCCTGCTTATCACTATAAAAAGACCATCATCTGTTTGTCCACAGGCAGCCTGTGCTCAACTAGACATCCAAGCTCATTGTAACTATTCCCTGCTAAGTTCAACTTCAGGTTCTCTCTGTTCTCTTTAAGGGAAAACTTACATGACTCTTTCCTTGTATTGCAGTAGTTTATACTTCTGTCTCCATCTGTCAGGTCTTTAAGTCCTTATAATATCAAACACTCAACCAGAAATTTATGGCTGTGGGGATATTGAATTGCCTCCAAACAGAAATAGGAGAGACGGCATATTGAATTGCCTCCAAACAGAAATAGGAGAGAGAATTTTCCTCCGTTAAATCACTGTTTCACAAATAGTTATCTTTGTGATTTTGGAGAACACACACTCAATATTTTATTTACAACCAAGGGTCACCCTGCTTCTTATGTTTGTGTGTGTTTAGAAACACTTTAAGAAAACAGTGCATTTGCAATAGGATGACCCCTTTAAAATCAGATCCTCGAGAATTTTGAAATTATCATGAGTAGAAGCCGGAAAAAAACTAAAAACTGACATTTAAAACCTGTAAAAATATTTTATCTTGCAAGACATAAGTCACTTCAGTTCTCTTATGAGACTTGCTATTTCTTTGTTTTTGATTAGGAGTGAATGGGCTCCCTTAGCTATAAAAATAAAAAATAAGTATTAATCCATTGTCTTTGGGGATAACTCTGAAGCTCCATAAACACTGAAGCTGGCATTAGGAAAGAGAAACTATCAGCTCAGTGCACTGATATAAACTGGATGGAGTCTCTGCAGACATTGTTGCTTTTTTTATGGGACAGGCAGTCAGGAAGAGAAAATGTTTTTTTTCCTTTGAAACTTAGAGTATACTACACCTAAAAGATTATTCCTCATTTGTGTGAAGAGATTGTATTTTTGTTTGAGCAGAAACTCTGAGATGAGAAGCTAAAATCAGAAAACCTGGGAAAAGCATGTATAAAGCCTTCTTTGAATCAAATTAGAAAAGGGACTCAGAAAAGACTGGACAAAACCTAATGACTTGCAAGCAGGAACACACTGTTAATGTTCTTTTTGTGCTGCTTCACCTGAGACAACCCAGACTTTGAGAAATATGCTGATTTTAGATCATTATGTTCTGAGGTCATTAATTTATTGGCCAGAGTATGAGGTCACACCCACACCCAGTAAGTAGAGTTAGGACTGTCCTTGAAGAAGACAGTGGATATCCCACTGTCAATTACCTGTGAAGAGGCAGTTTCACAAACCCTTAGCCTTTGGTGAGAGCAAAACCCTTTTACCTATTTCTTGCCCCATGGCTATTTATAATACACCTACAAAAACAAACAATTTCTGTTGCTTTCCTGGTAATGAGGATCAAGTCACTGTCAGCTGCCTGGAGGTAGGCTGGGGAGCAGCCCTACCTGTTCTAGAGCTAAGCATGAGTGTCCTGGTAAGACTTCCTAGGAACACGAGTCTGGTTCTCTGGATTCTAAAGGTCGCCCCATCCAGTAGCAGTTGTACATTTTTCAGTGCTAAACTTCCATTGGATTATATCCAAGTATATGGTTTAACAAAACAGTAAATACAATAATAACTAAAATGAAAAACTCGCTAGAGGGGCTCAACAGCATATTTGAACTGGCAGAAGAAAGAACCAGTAAACTTTAAAACAGACTAGTTAATATTATCCAGCCTGAGGAATATAAAAGAAAAAGGGTGAATTAAAATATATATAGTCTCAGAGATCTATGGGACACCATCAAATGTACCAGTATATGCATAAGGAAAGCCCAAAAAGAGAAGACAGAAAAGGGAATAAAGAATATTTAAATAAACAATGGTTGAAACTTCCCAAATTCAATAAAAATGATTAATCTGCACATCTGAGAAGTTTAACAATTCTCAAATAGAATAAACTCAAAGACAGCCACACCTAGACATATCATACAGTTAAATTATGCTAAATTTGACCCTGAGGCTGTCTTCATATCTTTATGCCCTACATAAGGAACTGCATCCTAACTTAGTACATAAAGACTTAACTTAGAATATATTTTTGGTAACAACTGGCTGCGTCTCAGCCAATAACAACAGTCAAGCTTCAGCCAATCCCAGACAGCCAACTGATCAGACCATGTCGACATAAGGCAAATGCCAAGCTATACATAATCAAGCTGTTTCTGTACCTCACTTCCATTTTCTGTCTATAAATACTCCTTGTCCATGTTATGAAGCGGAGCTCTCTGAACTACTGGTTCTGATTGGCTGCCCAATTCACAAGTCATTAGTTGCTCAATTAAACTGTGTTCAGTTTAATCTGTCCAACGTTTTTCTTTCAACAATATTCACACTGTCAAAAGACAACAGCAAAGAGAGAATTTTGGAAATAGCAAGAAAGTGATTCATTATATACAAAGGATTCTCAATAAAATTGACAGCTTACTTCTGATCAAAAATTGTTGAAGCCTGAAGGCAGTGGGATGATGATATTCAAAGGATTGAAAGAAAAACAATCTGTCAACCAAAAAATTTACATCCAACATAACTAGCTTCAAAATTGAAGGAGAACTTAAGATGTACTCAGGCTTTAAAAACCTGAAAGTCATTGGCAGTTAACTCCTGGCCAAAACCAACCTATCTTAGATTATTTATACCTTGTGGCCTAATGGGAACTTTATGCTCCCATTATGGCTCCCCTTATCTTAGAGTTGAAACATTTGATCCTCAATTTATTCCAAACTAAAAATGGGACTGTATCTCTGAATTTGCTTCGAATATATTTTATACATCAATGGGAATTGATAAACACTTATTAAACTTTAAGGTAACCAAATAGCAGATTTAAAAGTACACCTTCTCCTATTTTCAACTGAAACGTGGATGCAATTCTGTCTCTCTGAATCTAAGCATATGTCCGTAATGTAATTTGTGTTCTTTCTCTAAATGTATTTATTGGTCCATCAGGTAAGAATCAAGAGAGGTCACTAGGAAGGTGGAAAGAAGTTACTAACTATAACCATTTTCCAAAATTTACATCAAATTTTCAGTAACTCCTAATAGTTGCATAGGCGAATACACCTCAGAAAAAGATGCTCATCGTTTGACAGCTCTGAGTATAGGCTTTGCTCATCTTTAGCAGAGATGATGCTTTTTTAAAAATCAAGCACTAGCTATATTCATTTGCTCATCTGGATATACTGACCTCGGTCTGATTATCTTTGACAATTATGTTCAAATCAGCCTCCTCTACTCCTAGAAATCCTACCACAGGGCTCTTTGTATGTTTCATTTTTTTTCTAACTCAGTAGCTCCATTAACCTGTCTGGATTACTTGTCTTTTAAAACCAAAATACATCGTCCTCTATAAATCCTTTTCTGATATCCTGAAAACTGGTCATTCCCTCCTTGGCAGTTCCATTTCCACTTTTATTTCTGAAAAGTACATGTCATATTATCCAGTAATTATCTGCCCACATGGCTGCCACTACCACTAGACTCTGATTCCTCCAGGAATAGCACCTCTCGTGGATCTCTGTATCCCTGACACTCAACACAGTAAGCAGCAAAGTGAAGGGCTCAGTGAGGACTGGTTTGATGAATCACCTGAAATACGTCATTAAACTTCACTAATGAATTATATATATAAAAGCCTATAATGCAGTAATTGGAGATTTTTTTTTTTTTTTTTAGATGGAGTCTTGCCCTGTAGCCCAGGTTGGAGCGCAGTGGCGCGATCTTGGCTCACTGCAACCTCTGCCTCGCGGGTTCAAGAAACTCTCCTGCCTCAGCCTCCCAAGTAGCTGGGATTACAGGCACATGCCACCATGCCTAGCTGATTTTTGTGTTTTTTTAATAGAGACAGGGTTTCACCATGTTGGCCAGGCTGGTCTTGAACTCCTGCCCTTGTGATATGCCCGCCTCGGCCTCCTAAAGTGCTGGGATTACAGACATGACCCACTGCACCCAGCCAGAGATTCTTAACGTAACAGTGTCTAACACCAGCAACCTGAAAATAAGATACTCTCTGAGAATTCACCAATGTAAAGAAAATCCTCCGCTTCTTCATGACTACTAGTGATATAGAAGGACATGAGTAGTCAGTCAATGCATTAGGGTACTTTGTGTATATTTTATTTACTCAAACACATGAAGCAATACCCTTAAGAAATAATGAATATTGGCCAGGCACGGTGACTCACACCTGTGATCACAGCACTTTGGGAAGCCGAGGCAGGCAGATCACTTGAGGTCAGGTGTTCGAAACAACCCTAGCCAACATGGTGAAATCCCATCTCTACCCAAAATACAAAATTAGCTGGGCGTGGTGGTGCACGCCTATAGTCCCAGCTACTTGGGAGGCTGAGGCGGAAGATCACTTGAACCTGGAAGGGAGAGGTTGCAGTGAGTCAAGATGCACTCCAGGCTGAGTGACAGAGCAGGAAAAAAAAAAAAAAAACCGGAATCAGTGTTAACCTCAGCAATTTGATCACTCATGCCAATCTATGTCAGATCAGCTCTCTTTACAAGTATTTCAAATGTGCCAATGTGTGTCTGAAAATAACAGTGAATTCAGCCTTTGTCCCCGAATGCAGTATATACAGTCAAGTAACTTACAGCACCTATGTTAGTCATTTTATCTCCTTTTACCTAGTACAACGTTTGGCATAAGGTCAATGATAAATGGGTGTTGAGTAAGTTAATTAAACACAATTGTCTTGATTTAAATGAGTATTTCCTGCATCTTTTTCTTGTATTTACTCCTGCTTCTATTCCTAGTCAAAGGCATGATCCTCTCTCTCAACACATCTTGTCACTGAGGAAATAAATCCTTTTTTCAGAATGATTTTCTGTAGTTATTCCTCTAGAGATCAATTCAACCTCCATCTGCAACACTTGATGTCTCAAATAGAATTGCTTTCCTAGTTTTCCATTTCAGAATTTGCACTGAAATAGTAACAAGTATAATTTGATCACACAGAAATAGTCTCTTTTCATTAAACTCACATCCCTTGTGAACCTTCTTGAGTTTATTCTCAAGACCTTTCTAAATGATTTTCTGCAAGACAATGATAAAACTTCTTATCTCCTAATTTTTCTTCAACCTTTTCTTTTCTAAAACCTTTAGTATTTCTTTTTCTACATCAACTCTTATTTACATTTATTTTCCCAAGACCCACACATTGGTCTAAAGATCAGTCTCAGTAATGTTATCTCCTCTTGTCCTACTTTTAAATACTATGGAGTCACCCTTTTGTCTGTGGTAAAATACATTTCAGTGTAATCAACATATTGGAAAATGAAGTGCTTCCTCACTCTCCTCTATACAATGGGTCATTTGGAAAGAATTATATCTGTTGTATGAGAAACAATTCTAAATATATTCATTGGCCATCTTAGATGAATTCATGCTGGTAGAATATCAGTTTCTTACTATATTAGTTTGCTTGGGCTGCTATACAAAATACCATTGACTGAGTGACTTTAACCACAAATATTTCCCACAGTGCTGGAGGCTGGGAAGTCCAAGATCAAGGTACTGATAGATTCAGTTCCTAGTGAAGGCACTCTTCCTGGCTTGTAGACAGCTGTCCTTTCTCACTGTGTCCTCACATGGGTGAAGAGAGAGAGAGAGTGTATGTTCTCTGGTGTCTCTTCTTCTAAAGCCACTAATCCTTACATGAAGGACTAACTCATGATCCCATCTAAGCCTAATTATGTCCCAAAGGCCCCATCTCCAAATACCATCACACTGGGAGGTAGGGCTTCAACATATGAGTTCTTGGTGTACACAATTCGGTCCACAGCACTAACATAACCCTGTTAAACAGAATAAGTCATAGATAAAACTCAGCCATCTCATTCTTCCTTTAAAGTATACATCTTTCTGATTCATATTAGAATTGTTATCAAAATTTCTGAAATGGTAGAACTTTAAAATAATTGACAATACGACTAATGATCACAATGAGCAGCACAACTCTCTGCCAGGCACTCTGAATCTTTTTTTAAATTTCATCTTGGCCAAAGTAGGCAGGTCAGTTTCAGAGGTTTCAACTTCACTTTCTCCACTATGCTATTTCTTATAGCCAAAGGCTGCAATGTGGGTATTATTCCATCTGCTAAATATATCAATCCCAATTATACATTTAGAGAGGCTGGGCATGTTACCACTAGGTAGGTCTGCAGAATGTGAACCTGACTTTAATCAGGACTGCATTTGTTACTGGTCTCCATAGGTCTCCACTTGGGGGTCTCACGATGAATCTGTTCTCCAGATAGGAATGTCAACTCAGATCCCGAGTCTGCTCTTCAACTGTGTGCACTCTTCCACTGCAGATGATAAAGACATCCTTATTATTTAAGAAGAAGATTATAGAAGAATCTTCTACAATTAGATTATAAGGATGCCTCTGGCTCCCACTTAGAATTTATTCTTTTTGTTTCCGTATACCTCTTCTGTGGACACCACTTATTAATCTACTTACTAATCTCAGTCAACTACTTATTAATCTCAGTTTCTCATCCCTCTGCCTGGGAGCAATAAATCATAGCAATAACCAGCTACCTCCACTGTCTTTATAGGCATTTTTGCCCTCTATCTTTTAATTACCTGAATTATGGCATCTGCAAGGGTGTTCTCAGCCACAGGGACATTTTCTCTGATCACCTCCAGTGAAACCTTTAGAAATTGGACCACCACCATGCACCAGAAATAATCAATGCCCTACACATCATCCAGGGTGGTGCCTTTTTGCCCGATGGGAGTAAGCAAGCTAGCTCCCAAATATTCATCTTATTGTCAATTTTCTTGGACCTCCCCATGTCCAGTACCATCACTTTAGTTTAGATCCTCAAGAAATAGATGCATCACAGTTCTAAGAAAATTTTGGCCAGGATGGGAAGACTTCAAAGTCATCCATTAGAGGAATCTGGTGTCCTGCACTGGTACCACTAACATGTTCAGTCATAGGCTGGGAGCAGCCAGGGTGAGCCTTGACTAGTAAGAATGTGGTACTAAATTAGCTGGGTTTGTCAGTTAAGATCTGAAACAGGAGGTCTAAGTGACACTTTTTTTTTTTTTTTGTGGTTGCTACAATAGGAGAGAGTCCTTGTTTGGAGAAATTTACACTGTTATATTTAAGGATATTGGGCATTATGTCTAAAATTTGTTTTTAAATGTTCCAGAAAAATGATAATAGTGAGAGATTAAACAAATGTAGCAAAATGTTAATAGTTGGAGAATACAGATGAAGGTTACATGAGAACTTTCATGCTGTTCTTGCAACTTCTCTGAAAGTTTAAAAGTATTTCAAAATAAATTAACTTTTAAAAATGTTTTAAATCTAAGTTGTTTTGTAAACCTAACTCAAATGAAAAATAAAATGTTTCACACTTAAGTTAATTATATTATAAGGAAGTGAGTCCACATTCCTTTTACATATAAATTAAATTGGAGGAAGATACAAAGTGAAGAGAAGACTTTTTAAAATATTAAAGTAGCTTTTTATTCTAAAGGAAAAAGCCTTGTTTTACCCATATGAAAGCATATATATATATATATATATATATATATATATATATATATATATATGACAATACTGGAGGAGAGAGAACGTCTTCAGAAGGTAAGAAGAGGGTGAACCCAGAACACGTGAAGAGGAGTATGCTTTCTACAGGGGGATGGAAACTATTGTAACTAGAGACAAAGCAGACACAGCAGGTCAAAATGGTGCTGGAGGGTCTATAATATTTTTTGGAAAGTTTCTATATTCTCAACGAAAGATGAGGCAATGTTAGACAGTAGGTAGGGAGAGGTATAAGAGGAGATTTGTGAAGAAGGTAGCCTTGAAATAATCATTTGGGAATGACTATTTCAGTAGGAAACAAGCACACTAGGAGGAACAGGGCTATGGCCAGATGGTGGTCAGTGAGTGGTCATCTAAGATTTGTTCTATGTATTGGCTTCTTATTGATGCTGTATTACCACATTACCACATACTTGTGGCTTGAAACAACAGAAACGTTTACAGTCTGAGAAGTCAGTACTCTGAAATCAGTTTTGTGGAGTTAAAATCAAGGTACAATCAGGGCCACATCCCTCTGGAGAGTCTAAGGGAGATGCCATTTCTGCGCTTTTTCCAGCTTCCTACATTCCTTGATCATAATCCCTTTCCCTATCTTCAAATCCACCAGGGTAGCATCTTCAAATTTCTCCCTCTCCCGGACCTCTGATTCTATCTTCACAATTCCTACTTTGAACTTCAACCTCCTACCACCCTCTTATAAGGATTCGTGTGATTACATTAGGCTCACCCTGTCATCCAGGATAATCCCCCCATCTCAAGAGCCGTAATTTAATCACATCTGCAAAGTCCCACATTCACAGGTTCTGGGGATCAGGACACGGGCATCCTTGGTGGGGGCATTACTCTGTCTATCACATATGATGACTGAGAAGTGAATACAGTCAAAAAAGTTGCGTTTTTCTACAGCTGATGGGAAAGAAGCCATGGAAGAAGCAGAGAGCTTGGTTTTTACCACAATTGTAACTCTGCCAACCCTGGAGGGAGAGAGGACTAAACAAGCTAAAGATAATTACAATGATAGACCTTAAAATCTAAGTTGGATAAGAAAGAATGAGAAGACACATTGATGGGGGTGAGGGTGATTCATAATGAGACAGCAGTAAGGCCAATGGGCTAAAGGTCTGGATGGTGTCAAAGCATTGCTAAATAAGATGCCTCAAGTAGACTAGTAGATGCTAGGACTCAAGACTTCAGAAGCATAAAATCATGAGGTCAAAGATGTGACCACAGAAAAGAAGTGCTGAGGTGAGGTGAAAAAACACTGATTGGATTCAAAGGGGCCACTCAGGAATTGCTGTGATTAAGAAAGCTGGAAAGAGGTAATTCACTGAATAAAAGGAGTTAGGTTGATATTTGTTGACAGATGCAGGCCATGGAAACTAGAGTAAAACATTTGTTTCTAAACATGCTTATTCCAGCTAATCCTGTAGTTTTGCCTTGTTAACATACCAAAAGCCAATTCCTAAGTATTACTAGATAGAAAATTAAAATCATTCCTGTGCTGATCTCTTTCGTGAATTGCTAATAATCTGGGTTACTTGGTATTTTGGGCTAAATTGTGCCCCCAATAATGCCTACGGCGAAGCCCTAACACCCAGTACCTCGGAATATGAAGGTATTTGGAAATAGGACACTTAAAAAGGTAATTAAGTTAACATGAGGGTGTCATAGGATGGATTGTAATCCAATCTGATTGGTGTCCTCATAAGAGGAGGAAATTAGGACACACACACACACAGAGACACCATAGGTGGGTGTACAGAGTGACAATCCTGATGACATGGCAAGAAAGTGGCCTCCTGTAAGGCAAGGAGAGAGGCTCAGGAGAAACCAAACCTGACTCCTTGACTTCTGACTTCTAGCCTCCAAAACTCTGAGAAAATAAATTTCTGCTGTTTAAACCATCCAGTTGGAACCACCATGCCTACTTTGTTTTAGAGATTATTAGCTAGAAATTGTTCCTCGTTTTAACACTACTTTAGAAATTTCTTCCTACCTGGAAAGTTCTTTTTCTTTAGGATCTCGGAATTCATTTCCTCTTACTTAATTCCGACTTCTCAGAGTCTTAGTGAAAGCGAAGTGAGGAGTATTAATGGGAGCAGAGAGAGGTAGTGGGCAAAATCCCATTATGGTCTGGACTTGACTTTGATCTGCATGGAGGCAGTCTTGGTATATGGAGACTGTGTTGTGAAATGCTCCTTGGAAAATATGCACGAGTGAGTCTTCCACAGGCTGTGTCTGGAAAAGTCTGAGTGCAAGCCGGCAGTAATTTAAGACCAACTTAGGAGTCCAAGTTCTTTCTAGCCTGCCTCTACCACATGTTTTCCTTGTGACAACTGATTTTCCCTTGACAGGCCAAGGGGTTTTGTCATTTTTGAGTTAATATGTTTTTGCTAAAACATTCAGGAAACAAGCAGGAGTAGGAGAATAGGATGTACAGTTCTAAGCAAACAAGCAGTGAAACATAAAAATTAAGTGCCTTATGAAGGAGAGCTTGGCAAGATGATCCGCATTCTCCCACCAAAGACATTAAAAAGGCAAATGTCTCCATTTGGAAATGTTACAATGGGAACATAATGTTGTGTTCTTGTGTAGTCTAACTCATGTTTTTTAGCTACCATGGCATTAATTTGTGGATAGGTTTCTACTCTTTTGGATCTTCAAGTATTGGTAGAAACCATGAAAGTTTTGGTCACCAAATAATTTGTGGAGTTCCAGTAGGGAAAAAAAGAGCAGATATTGGTCAGTAAACACAAGCTGGGTAAAAGTCTTCACATTGTTTATTTCCTATGTCACCCGTCTGATTCATCTTTGGCAGCAGAGGCCTTTTGTAAAAGTCTACACCTGGTGTCCTCAATTGAGGCAGGCCACCTGCCCCAAGAGGAGCCAATCCACTGTAACTACTTGGAGAGCAACCTTCACAACCTTCACAGCCTTCACAGCATCCATTAGGTAGCACACTCCATCTTTAACTTGTCCTATGAGGCCTTCCTGCTGTTCCATCAGCTCCTGCACCAAGTGCAGGGTGGATGCTCTCATCCAGAACATATCTGGATTTAATGATGCTCCCTTTGACAGCCAAGACTGTGCATAAACAGTAGTCCTGCCACGAATGCCTATCACTGCCAAAAATGCATGACAAGAGGAGAGCGTGTGTTAGAATGCTTACAGCACAAAGGGGTACGTGCATGTATTTTTAAACAAACAGCAAAATTTAAACTGTAATTATTACTCATGCCTCCTTCATATGAATTTCCCTCACTGTGAGAAAAAAATCAATTTTAATGTGTTTCATGAAATCAGAGAAGCGAAACCCCTCATTTTACCAGTGAGACCCAAAGAAGTCTTTGTTCAATGTCACACAGAAGCTCACGATGTTTGCTTAATATTTGATCAAAGATGCTTGTTAAAAGTTCACATGGTCTTAGGATTGCAGGTTCTAATGGAGTGAGCCTGGGTCAGGACCCAGAAATCTTAATTTTAACAACCACCTCCCCTTCAGTGATTTGAATGCAGGTGAGAAATACTTGGAGAATTAATTGCAGGTCTCAGTCACTTCTGTCTTCAGTGGCAGCAGCTACCCGTGACTTCAGTAGCCTGAAGGTCTCTTGCCAAGTACCTTCACCATAATATTCTTGTTTTAAATTAGAAACAAATCTTTGGAACTCATATTGAGCTACAGCTGCTACAAGCATGGCTCACAGGCAGCTAAAGTGTTTGTAATTATTCAGGAGGCAGCAAAAGGATGTTTATAATAAACATTTTATTTAGAAAAGTATTAAATCCTGGAGATGAAATAGTAAAATAAATAGCACTTAGAAAATTGTAAGGCCTAGGCTAAAGTGACTGCCTTTTAAAGGCAGACAAAGCTGGAGTTGAGAAAAGTCTCCCTGATTTCCTCCAAAGCCCTATATTTACCCAGTGTCAGCCAGTCCACATAGGAAGGGACAACTTGGCAGGGAGGGACCACTGGCAGGTGACAGTGGAAAGACACTAATCTGGGAGTCAGGAGATGTGGCCACTGGCTTTCACTGTTCTACTAACTAGGTAGGTAGGCTCAATTAGGTCACTAACACTATTGAATCTTGGTTTTCTGTCTGTAAAAAACAAGCCTGCAGTGGCTTCTAATCTGACAGCTCATGAGAACTACCTGGGGGTACAGATTATTTGACTGTACTCCCAGAGATTTTCATTTGATAGGTCTACCTCCCCAGGCACAAAGATATTTTCAGATCCAGTAGGTTCCATGGAAACTCACATCCGCTTCAATGTTCAAAGATTCCACCATAGCCCAGCCTGAAGGTGGAGTGGGGAAAAGACATGAGCAACAAGAACCAGAAAACTGTGCCCAGTGAAACTGGCTTCAGACTCAACCTGAGAGCAACTGACCTGGTTTAGAGGTGACATATTCTAGAAAGTGCTTTCTGCCTTAACTAGGAATCCTGAATTCAGTACACTGAACACTGTGAATGACCTGTTTATTTACATAAATTTACCTTAGAAATTGTTCATGAATTCTCCTTTAGATAGGTTATTTTAATTTTTTAAGTTGACAGATAATCTTGTATGCTTTTATCGTGTATAACATGATGTTTCGAAGCATGCATATATTGAGGAATGGATGTTTTGATTCTTATAGCATCCCACAGCACATCCTATGTTCTCTTGAACACAAATCAAGGTATAAAAAAATCTAGCGGTTGGATCATTTGGAGCTCGATTCTCTTTTAAATTCACTTGTTTCTAGTCATGAATGGATCTCAAATGAATTCAGCCATTTTTCCCTCACTCTTTTGAGGGAAAATGAATGCAGTTATTATAATTTTCACTAGTGAAAGAGTATCTGATGCTTAGACTCACATAAAATTACAATGGCCAAAGTAACACACATAATAAATCAGAAGACAAGGGTTACCTTGTAGCAGTGGTTCCCAGGGGGGACTGGTTTCATGGAAGATAATTTTTCTACAGCCAGGGCAGGGAGGGGGGCCTGGTTTTGGATGAAACTGGTCCACCTCAGATCATCAGGTATTAGTTAGATTCTCATAAGGAGCATGCAACCTAGATCCCTCGCATGCGTGGTTCACAATAGGGTTCGCACTCCTACGAGAATCTAATGCCTCTGCTGATCTGACAAGAGGTGGAGGTCAGACAGTAATGCTCACTCACCCCTTGCTCACTTTCTGCTGTGTGGCCCGGTACAGCATGGACTGGTACCAGTCCACGGCTGTGGGGTTTGTGGACCCCTGGCTTATAGAATCACTCAGATACTTGGGCAAGTATGCTATGTACTAGAATCACTAGAACTTTTCTACAAATGTTCATTGAGAAATACTGTCTGGAAATCTCTGTGCTACAGGTGTTAGAGGAGAGTCCACATTCTACAATCTTCAAGTTATGTGACTGGGGTAGAGGATGAATATAGAAAGGCAACTACCAGTACCTACTTCACTCACCTAAGTTGCTTATACTACAACATGCGGCATAAATAGAGGTGTGCTGGAGCTGGCTAATATCAGCCTGCAAGATTCAATTGTTAAATTTTCAGGAATTTTGCAAGTCAGTTGTTAAATATAGCCATAATTAAAAATTAAACTATATAAATGTATAATAAAATTATATTACAAGTAATGATGATGAATACTCAAAACTCATCACTTCCTAATAATTTTACTACATTTTACTATTGTCTATACTCTTGGAGTGATTTATATCCATTATATCTGTTGTATGGTGGAAATACAACAAAATAACATACATCTCTTTCCAGCCTCGAATTCAGTGACATCATGTTGGTAGCTTGAAATCAGCCATGATGGTCAGGTTTACACCATAGAAAACAGCAAATGCTACAGACCAGGGCTTGAATTACTGTTCTGTTGATTGTCTAAACTGGGGGTTGGCCAACATCTTTGACAGAAGTTCAGAGAGCACATATTTTAGGCTTTACAGGCCATACAGTCTCTGTCGTAACTACTCAATGTTACTGTCATAGTGAAAAAGCAGCCACAGACAATTTGTAAATGAATATCATGGCTATGTTCCAATAAAACTTTATTTACAAAAAGAGGTGGCAGCCAGATTTGACCCATGGACAGTGGAGCCCAAAGGTTGAGGTCAGCTGAAAGAAATGAGGATGGTCCTGTCACATAGAAACTGGTCCTGTCACATGGAAGCTGGTCCTGTCACATGGAAACTCAAGAGATGCCCCTCAAGGCAGAGAGGGGTTGGTCAAAATACACTGGCTTCTTCCCTCCTCCAGCCCTCCAGTTGCTCACCAAGGTATGCCATTGATCAAACCCTAAGAAAAGCCAGATGACGGTGATGAGAGGAAGCACTGTCTGCAGCTGTCACTCCATACTTAACAAAGTGATGGAGAAAATATTCATGCACATCACATTTAAAAGGATGTTGTGATATAATGCAACCATTACATCATAAAGAGCGCAAAAAAGTTGAGGAAACATTTTTCCAGTATTCTAAAACTATTTTCCAAGTCAGCAAATTCTTCTCATCTCATTGATGAAACAGCATATATCATGGCAATTTCACTTTCATCTGAATTGCTAACATAAAATATCAACAAACACGTCAGAACTTCTTTTAAAACATATTTGTTTTAAAAATAATGCGTCTCTAGACTTTTTGTCAGGTGATTGGTCACATATAATTGGCTGACATACAATCACTTAGGTGTTTTTTTTCCTTCTTCCTTTTTCTTTTCTTCCTTTGTTTTTTAACCTTTAGACTCAGAACACTTACCTCTAGCACTTGTTTTCCTAATTTTCTGTACAAATTAGGATAGTTTATACTACAAGGTAACAAACATCCTAATTCAACCTGCCTTTGAAATGAAGGGAGTTCCTTGGCTTAAATAACTGGAAGTCTAGAACACTAAGCAGGTTTCAGAGTTGATAACGTCTGTGTCTCTGGCTCCAAGTCCTGCTGTTTCGCCCTCTGGTGCGTGTGGCTTCCTGCTTATGAAGTGACTGCAGCACTTCTGGGCACACATCAGCTGCCAACAACATTCAGAGGAAGCTTAGAAAAAACAAAACAAAACAAAACACTCTCCCAGAAGAGAAAAGATGCACTTTCCTCATAATCTCTAGCACAGCACTCTTTAGTGCTTATTGGCACAAATTAGGTCCTATGTCAATTCCTGAACCAGTCCTCAGAAATGGGGATAAGCTTATGTATAGGCCCACCCCTGGAGTCTTGAGGCAGGCTGGGTTGAACACCTGAACAAAAGGGAGGAGGGAGGATTTGGATGATGAAAAGGCCACTGAAGAGATCCACTATTATTTATTTCTCATTTACCTTTTCTTTTGGTTCTCATTTTCTCTGCAGCTTAATCTCAACTGAGATTGCTAAAAAGGAGGTGTGTTCATAGCGGTTACGCTAAGTAAGCATTGAAAATTACCCCGTTGGATATGATAAAATAACTCCATTGGTCTGTAAAAAAGACCCATAGCTCATTGATCAGAGCTTCAGTTAGTTCCAGAAAGGTCCAAAGTTCATAGCCCTTAATTGATTTCAGTCAGTTAGAGCCAGTTGTGATGAAATTCAATATTATGTTTTATATCTCCTAGATGAGAGTAAAATATTTTCTTGCCCAATGCAGTGGTGAGCACCTGTAGTCCCAGCTACTTGTGGGACTGAGGCAGGAGGAGTGCTTGAGCCTAGAAGCTCCAGGCTGTGGTGCACTATGATCACACCTGTGAATAGCCACTGCATTCCAGCCTGGGCAACATAGCAAGACCCCATCTCTAAAAATTAAAAAATAAAATAAAATTATTTTTATATCATTTTGAACCCATATCAATCTGCGTTCAGCAAGAAACACAGGAACCACACTAACATTTAAATACAGAGAATTTAAGTCAGAGAATTGGATACACAGGAGATAAAAGAGTTGAAAAATCAGAGGAAGATAAGAGATTAGCAAAAGCAAGAAGCTACTACCCCAACCCTAGGCTGGGGGAACAAAGGAAAAGTTGGTGACAGTAGAGCCCAAAGGCTGATGCTGTCTGAAGTGAGGACCTTGATGGTCCTGTCACATAGAAACTGGAAGAGATGTCCCTCAAAGCCGAATGCAGGGAGTGGTGGTCAAAATACCCTGGCTCCTTCCTTGCTGCAGCCCTCCAATCTCTCACCAAGGTGTCCCATTGGTCAAACCCCAATATAAGCCAGATAAGTGGGAAATTGAGGACAACAGGAAGCACTGTCTGCAGCTGTCACTCCAGTTCCCATCCTTTGCCTATAGAGCAGAGAAAGAATGGATCTGATCACAAATGGATCTGGTACAGAAGGTCTTGGAGGTATGTGTGTAAATGTACATTTACAGAGACACTCCTAGAAGTTCATCTACACAGAAGAATGTTATTGTTTTTCTGGGTTATAATAGTCTTATTTTCTTATATTTAATTGTTTTTATTCTCTGATTTTTCTTCAATGAATATATATTACTAAAGTTATTTTTTAAAGATTACAAATTGTTTTAAAGAATTACATTATTAAAAAAGGAATTGCAAATATTTGGTCAACAAGTCACTCTGCTTTCATAAAATTTTCCGTATTGTTGTTCATGTCCATGTTGCCTGGGAGGGCATGTAGGTGTAATCCATCATGAGAAATAAAGTCAAATTCTCCAGGGTGGAGTATTTGCAAGGAAAAACAAACTTCCTTTTGCCACTCTTAGCTGCTTCTCAAGAATAAAATATTAACATGTCAATGTGTTAACAGAACTGATTTTTTTACTCTCAGAAAAGATTCTATCTCTTCCAGGGATAAAAAGTGGAAGTAAAATAATGGTTGAAGAAAAAGAATATTTCATTCTGCCACAGTTCTCATGGTTCAAATATTTGCTCCCTACGGAAGAGTAAAGTGTAATTGCAGGATTCTCACAAGGCTGGCAGGATGCAATTGACAGAAAGGTGCTGATGGACAAAGTTACATGCAAATATATGTAAAGGAGACAGTTTACTGCAGATGAATACACAAATAGGGAGGGTCATATAGTAGCATGTCCAAACTTCCAAAGCCCTGTGAATATACCACGTTACTGGGGGAAAGCAGGGAGGTAGTGTGGAATCCAGTGGGCTCATCGGGAAGGCTCTCCTTCACCATTCTCATAGTGTTTTTATAGTCACGTGGCGCTGTCTGCAGATGCTGGCCACCTGCTTGCTTGAACAGTAGATATAAGTAACTACTAACAATGCCAACCCATTCCCAAATGCCTCTTAAATGATTAAGAGACTAGATGAACTGAAAATCAATTTTCCCGGCATGCTACTCCCTGGTACAAAGTATCTCAACATTGACTGCCCATTAAATTAAGCAGGGAAGCATGTTTTAACACCAATACCAGGATCCCATGCCTAGAAATTATCCACATGTTCTACTTGTCAATTGCAGCCAGGGTTTGAGATCACTCCCGGTGAGGA
Organism: Macaca mulatta; assembly: GCF_049350105.2. Lineage (NCBI taxonomy): Eukaryota > Metazoa > Chordata > Mammalia > Primates > Cercopithecidae > Macaca > Macaca mulatta. The sequence goes on along the minus strand of NC_133417.1, from coordinate 103,164,035 downwards.
CCAGGCCAAAGTCCACCAAGGTTTATTTCTGAAAGTGTTCCCTGATGCACATACATGAATCTCCTGCTAGGGATAGGATCATAGCTACTCTGCCTCTCTGCCTCAAAGCAAAGACTAAATGGAATTTTCTAGCTGTTAATATTAGACACTTTTAAAAAGACATTTTGCTTAACTATCACCCACTCAAAAGGAGAATTGAAGACAACAAGGTCAATTTAGCCTGTGGCTAGGCAGCAGCCTAAGACCTCTTTCCGCAACACAGAGTGAAGTTCAAGAAGGACAAATCATTTACCTAACTTCTCTACAAGTGTCTTGGCTTTGTTAATTTTTAGTCCCAAGACACATCTGTAATAAAATTTAGGCACATATCTATAAACACAAAAACCACAGATAAATTTGCTGGTTTTAGCCCAAGTCCTACTTTGAGCAATAGGACCTTAGCTATATAATTTTCCTCATTTGCAAGGAAAAACAAACCTTCCTTTTGCCGCTCTTAGCTGCTTCTCAAGAATAAAATATTAACATGTCAATGTGTTAACAGAACTGATTTTTTTACTCTCAGAAAAGATTCTATCTCTTCCAGGGATAAAAAGAAACTGAAAAGGGGTGATATGGTTTGGATGTGTGTCTTCACCAAGTCCCACGTCTAATTGTAATCCTCAGTGTTAGACACGGGGCTAGGTGGGAGGTGACTGGATCATTGGGGTAGTTTCTTGTGAATGGCTTAGCACTAGCCTCTTGGTGCTGTTCTCAGGATAGCAAGTTCTCCTGAGACCTGGTTGTTTAAAAGTGTGTAGCACCTCCCCCTCCCTCTTGTTCCTGCTCTCCCCATGTGAGACACCTTGCTCCCACTTTGCCTTCTACCATGACTGTAAGTTTCCTGAGGCCTCCCCAGAAGCTGTGCAGGTACTAAATCATGCTTCCTGTACAGCCTGTGGAACAGGGAGCCAACTAAACTTCTTTTCTTTATAAATTACCCAGCCTCCAATATTTCTTTATAGCAATATAAGAATGAACTATACAAGGGGGTCATTTGGTTTGCAATTTAAATGTCTCTTCTCCCAGGAAAAAGTCCCAGTTCCCTAAGTTCATGTCCTTTTCATATGGTTCTGCCACCCCCTCTACTTCCCTATCAGACCACATTTCATCCTGTTTTATACTGTCCTGGTATTACCCAGTAAAGCAGGGATTCTGTTCTCCTGTTCATCCTTGTCTCACCAATGCCAGGCAGGGTACACACTGCAGGGGAGATAGATAGCTATTCTTCTACTTTCATCAAGTGACTCTCTTCTTTTTATTTTTATTTATTTATTTATTTATTTTGCATGCTTGGAGTCAAATATCTTAATATCTCTTTTTAAAAACCACACTCTACTTAATACTTTAGGGAACATGATAGAAACATGAACTCCTTCAAATCCTCGTCACTGTTGTCATACATAGTAACACCTTCAGAATTGACTTGGGAGTTTAAACCAGGTCTACTAATTTATAAAAACAAATCTTAACAGACAACTGAGTAAGACTGAGGAAGGTAGCCCAAATTGGAAAGAAACTCCAAGAATTTATTTCTAGGGAAAAGAAAAATAAACTTGAAGGAAAGTAAGTCAAAGAGTGAGCACAAGCATCAGAGGTGAATTGAAGGGGAGCCTGCTGACTGACACGTGGGAGAATTGTTAGATGATGACAGGCCATTTAGGCGGAGATTTACACTCTTAGTGGTTGGGAGTGCTTGGAAAATAATCAGCAGTCTGTTATCACTGAAAAAAATAATGTTACAAGATGTGAGCCAATAGTACAAAGTAATAATCTCAAATACCTAAAAATCTTCCTGATTTTGTCTTAATATTGTAGAAGGAGATGTCTAATGGAATGTATATTTTTAGAATCTCATACTTTTCCAAATGTTCTCACTTTTCTTCAAGCAAAGCAAAGGTACATTTAAGCCATTATTTTAAAGAAAAAATATCTTGTTAAAAATACATTTTTCCCAGCTTCTACATCAATTTCCTACAGCCTTGAATAAATAAATGTTTGGCTAATGTTATCTCTTTAAAAAAAAAAAAAAAGAAAGACAAATTATCTTGTGTTTCTAGGCACTAAAAGCCTCCACTAAGTAAATTGCGTCTTTAAAAATTTGCCCCTTTTCCATGAAAATGTAGGAGGAAAAAAACCTACTAAATCTCTTTCAAACAGTTCTATAGAATTTTCTTTCTCTTCTTGCTGTCTCCATTTTGTGAACACATGCTTGACTCCCAATACCTCCATCTGTCTTGCAAAAATGAAGATCTGGTACATACATTCTTCTCCTAGGTATTTGTCAAAACTCAGAGACAAGGCTGTACTCTCTTTCACACGCTGTCTTTCCTGCACTCCGTATTCTGTCACAGGCAGGATGGAAGTGCTCTTGGTATTTCTCCACTTTTCTCCTCCCCATCTCACCAGCAGATCTTTATATTCCCCCTTCCTGGTGGCAGAAGAGGAAAAGAAGGCTAGTTTCTACAAATACAACGTTTAGCCAAAAAGAAAAACTGTGTCAGTAAAGCAGACTCCCCTTGCTGATAGGGGAAGTAGTCAACTGAGAAATGCTGTTGGAAACCGTTGCTTAAGAACAAAAAATAAATTCAAGCACTCAAACAACCAGGAGACAAGTTGATGGGTTGTGAGCCATGCTGAATTAGAAACTAAAACATTAGGAGACAGTACTAAACAACACGCTGTTGGGCTTAACCTCAGTGGTCAACATCAGTAAGGTCAATACCAGTTTATTATCAGCTCTTATGCTAGAAGTCCTTGTTTAAGGCAAAAGACTGACGTTTCCTGCCGGGCCTGGGAATTATGTACACATGAAAAGCAGGTCAGGTCGCAGCGGCCTGACAGCTACCCAGTATAGTAGGATAATATGTTTAGGGATTAACTGAGGTTTCTCTCCCTATCCCCTGTTTTAAAAAACAAACAATAATCTTTAAACAAATTAGTTATGAAAATATATCAAAATTGTACTAAATCTTGCTTCAAGGGAAAAGTCCTTAGCAGACCAATTGAAAGATTCAGTAGGGTATTTTGGAGGAATAAACAATGACTCTATGGGTGTTTCTCAACCTCAGCACTATTAGCATTTTGGACCTGATAATTCTTCATTGTCAGGATGTACAGGATATTTGGTAGCATCCCTGGCCTCTACCACTGAATGCCAGTAACACCAACACCCCAAGTTGTGACAATCAGAAAATACCCTCAGACATTGCCAAATGTTCCCTGGGGGACAAAATTGCATTTGGTTAAAAAGCACAGTTAGATTAACATTGTTAGACTCAAAAAACAAAAACAAAAAAGAATGGTTTGTTAAACGTGATTAAATTCTTGACAGACATCAGCTGGCTAGGTGAGTGACTGGATTCCCAAAACAAGTTTTGATCCCATTAAAATCCCTCAGGAAATTGCTTAAATATTTTTTCAGGAATGCTATTTCCCACCCCCCTCGAAGGAGACTGTGAATTACATCACACAAAAGTTCTGTCCCAGATGAGCATTGGGGCAATTTTCTTTTACAGTCTTCATGGACACATTTATTTGTGTTCATTACCCTCTCCTCAAGCATTTAAGTGATAACAATGACAGCTTTTCATCTGTGCTGCCGTTGAGGGAAGGAAGCATGAAAAAGTAAGATGGATGAATTTCTAAATATTATTATTAAATACCTAGCTAAAGCAATCATGGAAAGTTAGTCCATGAAAGCCAGACCTCCTCTTGTAAGAACTCGGCTTTTTGAAAGACCAAACATGTATTAAACTCAAAGTTTTAGAATCTGGAGCACTGAGAGTAGAAAAAGATGCAAGATGCAATATTCCCACCAAAAGGAAAAAAATGGTAGAAATAGAGATCAAATTAGATACATGGAGTTATTTCTGAAAGGGCTCTATCCCTGACCTCAACCAAAGTTAAAACACAGATATGGCAGAGGGGGTGATACATCAGGAAACACACCCAGATCCCAAAGCAATAAGGGCAGGTCAAAACAAACTCTAACAGGCTACGAAGGGCTGAAAAACTGACTCTGTAGTAGAGAGCTAGTAGACTGACCACCCAAATCAAGTTTCAAATGAGAGTCACAGCTAGACCTTGGAGAACTTACAGCTTCACCAAGAGCTGGGTCAGCTGAGTCAGCAGAATGAGACCTCTCCTCCACAGGTCATGGGAAAAGTATGAGGGAGTTAAACCAGTGGTGGATACCCCAACAGTGGATGCAGCAACAGCAGAGTGGGAGGGGAAAAAGCAGGGCAGTGGAGAAGATAGATCTCAGAGAGTACATGATTTAAAAATTTTAAACAGTTCTTGATAGCAAAAGACAGCACTAGATTTGTGAAGCTAAGAAAACTATACTGACCTCTCCCCTTCTGAGGAGTTCAGGAAAATACATCTCACCTAAACACTAGCAACAGAATGATTGTAATTGAATTCCCCATAAAGTTATAAGCAAAAAGTGAATAAAGAGTAGAACAATATTACTGCAAACAACAAAGTCATCCAGAAATTTATGTACAAATATAAATATATAATATTTTAAGCAGCTTAAAATAATTTAAGGTAATAGTAGAAGCTACAAAAGTACAACCTAAATCATAACTTTCAAATCTCAGAAATGAGATGTTTGGGCAAAAGAGAGCTGACAGAGCAGAAAAATCATAAGGTAAGTCAGGAATTAAGACAAACTAGAAGGAACACAAGAGAAAACAATTGTACCATAAAAGAAATAGGAGATGAAAGGAAGAAAGTTTTAAAAACCAAAAGGAAATGAAGATAAAAAAGATTAAAAGGATCTGAAAGAAAGTAATATAGAAGACAGGCAAAGAAGCCTCAGCATACATATAATAGGAGTTAACAAAATATCTATAATTCAATAAAATTTCCTAAAATAAAAAGAAAGGTACATATTTGAAGGGCATTTTGTCTACCTGGAAAAAAAATTATACCAGGCAGTCAAACATCAAAACATTGTCTAATGAAACTATCACCCAAAAGAATAGGGGATGTGAGGATTCAGACTAACAGACCAAGTCACTTATAAGGGAGAAAAATCAGATTGACCAGACAGTTTAAAACCGCAGTATTTTATGCCAGAAGACAATTGAATAACATCAAACTGACTCAAGAAAAGAAAATATGACCCAAGTATTTTTATTTTATTTTATTTATTTTATTTTAGAGATGGAGTCTCACTAGGTCACCCAGGCTAGAGTGCAGTGGTGCGATCTCGGCTCACAACCTCCACCTCCTGGGTTCAAGCGATTCTCCTGTTTCAGCCGCCTGAGTACCTGGAATTATAGGCGCCCACCACTATATTTGGCTAATTTTTGTATTATAGATAGAGACGGGATTTCACTGTGTTGGCCAGGCTGATCTCGAACTCCTGATCTCAAGTGATTCACCTGCCTTGGCCTCCCAAAGTTCTGGGATTTCAGGCATGAGTCACCGTGCCCAGTTCAAGTATTTCATATGTAGGTATATTGACCTTTCATATAAAACCACAGAAAAAGTGTTGTGAACATATAAGAATTGAGTAAATATTGTTCCCATCAATACTGCCTAAGAATTCTAGAAAATGAGTTTTTCTAGAATCTGGAGAGACAGGCACAAAATGACTGTTGTTGAGCATTAAATACATATTTACCTGTAATACTCACTTTTCTTTAATTTTTATATTGTTTTATAAATTGCTACTTTACTAAATTTTTGTTTATGGTACTTTCCACATTGATTTTTGGAGGCTATTCAGATACATAATCATATTATCTGCAAGTAGATATAGCTTTGTTTTTTCATTTTAATTCTTATTTCTCTGATTACTTTGTCTGATTTAAATTTATTGCCTACTACCTCTAACATAATGTAGAGATGCACAACCTTGCAATGTTTCTCATTTTAGCAGGAAGTCCTATTATGCTTGTCTATTAAGTAAAACTGACTTTAGTAGTCTGAAGTATACATATTTTATCTTGTTTAGAAAGTATCCACCATATTCTATTTTATTGAACTGTTGTCTAATATTGTCAAATTATTTTTCTGCATCTATGGAGATAATCATATAATTTTTCTCCTTATTTGTATTAAAATGATAGATAATATTAGCTGATTTTCTCATGATGAGCTTTGCTTTGCAGGAAAACAACTCATTTGGTCATAATGTATTATCTCATTAATTGGTCATTGGGTTCTTTTTGACAATATTTAGAATATTTTAATTGATGGTGATGAGTGCTATGATCAAATATAAGTGTTCTCCCCAAATTCATGTGATGAAAGTAACCCCCAAGGTGAAGTATTAAGAGGTGGGGGGTCTTTGGGAGGCTATTAGGTCATGAGAGTGGAGACTCCTTGAATAAGATTCATGCCTTATAAAGGAGGCATGAGGTTGCCTGCTCGCCACTTCCGCTATGTGAGGATACCACAAGAAGTTGCCCTCTATGAGGAATTGTCCTTCACTGTACACCAAATCTGCAGTGCCTTGATTTCATACTTCTCAACCTTCACAATGGTGAGCAATAAATTCTCTTGTTTATAATTTACCCAATCTGAGGGTATTTTGTTAAAGCAGCCCAAAAGGAACAAGACAGTAAGAGTGACCTGTAGTTCTATTTTTTGGAGCAAATTTTGTCAGGTTTTGGGATCAATTTACTTCATAAAAAGAATTTGGAAGATTTATTTTTAAACCATGTTTTGGAATAGTTTAAATACTGTTAGGATTAACTGATCTTTAAAGTTGTAGTAAATTCCTGTGTGAAACCATCTGGGCCTCATAGTGGAGTGTTGTTTGACTTTTCTATTTCTTATCTCTTAATTGGTCCATTTAAGCTTTCTATATCTACTGTTAAATTGCATTACACCATGAATTTACCCATTTCAAATTTATTTTCAGAGAGTAGTGCAAAGTAGTCTCATAATTTTTAAAGTTTTCTCTCCTCTGGACTTTTTTGTTTCTAATTTGTGTATTCTTGAGCTTCCTCTGTTATTTCTTCATTAATTTGGACAGTGGTTTGTCTATTTTGTTGATTTTTCCCAAAGAACCAGATTCTGAACTTATTTTTTAGTACTCCTTTTTTGTTTTGTTTTCTAATACATTATTTTCCCATTTTATCTTTATTAATTGCTTCCTTTTTTGTTTCCTTTGTAATTCTCTAGATTTTTGTGTAAGGTATACCATTCATTTACTTTCATTTTATTGGCATAGTTATTTAATGCTTTTGTAGAAACAGGAGTCTCATTATGTTGCCCAGGATGTGTACTACTGTTCTGACATACTTATGGCAATAAAAGCACATTCTGAAGATCTAGCCTGATATAGAAACTAAGAACATTACAAACACATGAGAGACTGGTTGATTTAATAGTGTTCCACCCATACCATAATGAAGCCATGAAAATAAATGAGTTAAATGTATACAGGTTGCCTGGCAGAAATTTCTACAGAGAGTTGTTTAGTGAGAAAGCAAGACGCATAAAAGGCTATATAATTTTCTCTAAAATAAACAATGATAAGCCTTTCAATACATACTCAAATATAATTAATATCCAAGGAAAAGGACTGGAAGGATAAATACATTAGTTACTTGGAGGAGAAGGGAGAGTAGGTGAAGACAAGAATATATACAGAAAATGTTTTAAAATATGACCAATAAAATAATGACATAATCACATTTAAGATAAATTATAAATTTGTGGAAATAAATATAAAGAGAAACACAAAAAGATGGTCACTAAAATGTGGAATCCTGATACCTCAAAATGGTGTGATTTAAGATGTTTTTAACTTTGTTCATTATATTTTTTTAAGAAAATAAGAGGATAATTAAAAATTTATGATATGGGGAGAGCTTCTCGTAGTTATACATGCTCATCCTAACTGATTCTCATTTTTACCAACATATAATTGTATGTTTTCTATTATTACCAGCTATTTTCCTTATAGACTAAAAATCTGTCAAAGAGAAGTTGATTTTCTGAGTTGAAAAGAGGTGATTTAAAAATGATTTTTGTAATGACTATTATATAAGAATGAGTAATTCTCCTACTAATCTCAAAAATGTTTAGAAATATACTAGCATTCCATGAAAACCTGAATCCCACAATTTTATAGTAGTATGGTAGGCTTATTAATGATTCAGAGAAGTATCAAAAAGATAATTAAAGGACCTGAGAAATAAAATTTATGGGGCAAGTTTAGAGGAAAGTATTGTTTAGCAAAGTAGTTGACAAACTGAATCATTTTTATATCTATAAAACCTCTTATACAGAAGGAGGAGGCCAGCTGGTTTTAATATCCTTTAATGATGTAACCAGAAAAGGGGGTAGGGGGAGGAGGAAATTGCAGCAGATGAGACATGGACTAACTACAAAGACCCTGGTGGCAAGAGTTGTCAAACATGAGATGACTTACTAAGCGAGGTTGTGGGATTACCTCTTCCCTCTCCTAAGGGGTGCTTCCCTCATCTCTCTGGAATGGTTTAAATGCAATCCAGCCTTAAGAAGGGTGAATGCCTTCATGACTTACAGGCTCTCCTTGTGCTGTACGTGAAAGACAAATTTAGACAAGGGTAAGTTTAAAACCAAAACAATTACATTCCCTTCTATCACTCCCCACTCCAGTGTCCAATAATGGGATATTTATTGTAAAAGTTTATGAGGCAACATGGCAAAGACTGGCTCCAGCAGGCAATTTAACAAAGAGAATGGACCGTGGAACAGCATAGCCCTGGCTCTACTACACACGAATTTCAACAAAGAAATTTCATTGTGTCCTGTAAACCTAATTAAAATGCTTTTGCTGGTCTCCTAAACAATTTGTTTTACTTTGGACTATTCTGTTGATATAGGATTTTTTTTTCAAGACAGGGTCCCAACTCTTTCACCAGGCTGGAGTGCAGTGGCGCAGTCACCGCTCACTGCAACCTCAGTCTCCTGAGCCCAAGCTATTCTCCCACCTCAGCCTCCCGAGTAGGTGGGACTATAGTTGCACACCACCACATTTGGCTAATTTTTTTTTGTTTGGTAGAAACAGAAGTCTCATTATGTTGCCCAGGCTGGTCTCAAACTCCTGGGCTCAAGGGATCCTCCTGCTTTGGCCTCCTAAAGGGTTGGGATTATAGGCATGAGCTACCGTACCCAGCCTTGATATAGAATGTTAACAGTGGCCATAGAGCTGGGCCTCTTTGCAAGATGACTATATCTTATTTTGCAACCATATCTCATAAGTAGTCACTTGTATTTATCATTTTGATTCTGAATATTAAGAATTAAGTAAATACTTGTCATAAAGTAACAATGAAGAAGAGATCAAAGATTATTCCGTAGCATAAGCATGGGATAATCAAGTTAACGGTGGGATAAAGATCAAGGATTCTCCGCAAAGCAATGTAGAGAAACCTAGGAAAAGCAGGCCGAGAAGTTAGTGAAGAGACTTAAAGTGCCTTAGAAATATTAATAGCTAGTGCCTATATGACCTAATTTTTTAACATTTTTAATTATGGTAAAAAGACATACACACACAACATATAATGGACCATCTTAACTGTTTTCAGGTGTGATGTTTAGGAGTGTTAAAAACATTGACATTATTGTATGACAGATCTCCAGAACTTTTTTATCTTGTAAAACTGAATCACTAATTCTTAAGCCAACTCCCAATTTTCCTCTCCCCCCAGCCCCTGGCAACCACCATTCTACTTTTTGGTTCTCTGTGTTTGACTACGTTAGATGCCTCATATAAGTAGTATCATGTAGTATTTGTCTTTTTGTAACTGGCTGATTTCACTTCACTTAATGTCCTCAGGTTTAATCCCTGTTATAGCATGTGGTAGGATTTTCTTCTTAAGGCTGAATAATAATCCACGGTATATATATACCACATTTTTTTATCCATTCATCCTTTGATGGACATTTGAATATGCCCTCTAATTTTCAAAAATTAAGCATAAAGTATTTCAGAAAGTGTGTCAGTTATGATGCTATTATTTCTTAGCTTCAAATCGACCCTTCTATAAACTGTTTCAGGCTATTGGACCTGAGACTCTGTGAATTCCATTTCTGCTTTGCAGGCTGACTCCCAGTTAGGTTCTTTGAGTAAGGGGGCGCAGGAAGAGTGCTGCTAGGGGAGGAGGAAAGCACTGTCTCCTTGACTCTATTACTTGTTGTACTCTTGTAGTTCCTGTGTCACCCTGCAGTATACTGCACCAAGCAGGGCGGTTCCCTTCTGTGCAGTAGCAGCAGCTCAATGCAGTTTGCAGTTTTTCTAACACTTGCAGAACCAGCCTTAGTGCACTCCCCTCAGTGGACCAGGCTCTTTCCACCTGCCTGAGTTTTACCTGTACAGGTCCCTCCTCCAAACTTCTGCCTTTCAGAAATTTCAACCTGTGCCTTTTGTCCCCAGCCTTAGTGGAGGGCAGTACCTGCAGCTGCTACCTCTGAGATGGAACAGTGTTTTCTTTTTTCCTTTCCAGTTATCTTTCCATATAACTCTCTATATGAAATTCACACCTTCCAAATAACTGGTCTGGTTTCTCCCTCCTGTCTACACCCAAACCGATAAATCATGCAAACATGCCACCTGAAATTCTCAGAACCTTCCAGAAAGCAAGAACAAGCCTGAGTGTAGCCAAATAACTGAACACATCTGTTTAATCATTCATAAGATGAAAGTGAAGATTACGGCACAGTGTAGTAAGTCTTATTAAAAGGAAACGTAGGTTGTTATGGGAAGTCAGATGAAGGGCCCTCAAAGACAGAGAGCAGTCAAAGACAGCCAAGGGAGGCCACCGTGCACCTGTGCAAGAGTCATTGTTCAAGAGGGGCTGGTGATGCTTCAGGCCTGCACTCTCCACATTCAGATAGGAGGCCTGCACCATCTAGTGCTGCTTCTGCACTCTGCCGCCGCCTCTCTCTAGGTGATTCTCTGTGGTCATCCTTGAAGTTACAAAAAAAGTGTGTGTGTGTGTGTGTGTTCTCCTGTCTTCTTTACGTTCTGAGTTCCAAAGACAGCAACAAGAACAACAAGGAAACTTTTGTCTTGTCTTCCAGCCCCTGGGGTGGGGCAGGGGGCAGCCAGAAGAAACTCGAATAGACAGTCTAGGTCTCTGTGTGCTACAAAAACTCATTCAGATGGAAGGTGTGAATGAGCAATCACAGGGACAAATCCACAGGTGCTTATCAGAATAATAATGACATTTCCTGCAGAAGGGCTATATGCCAGGCATTGTCCTGATTGCTTCATATCCATTAACTTCTATTTTTCAAAAACATTATATCATTATTTTCATTACCACCATCTTACTGATGCTCAAAGAAATTAGACTCAAAGAGAGGTTAAGGAACTTGCCTGACCTCACACAAGCAGGATTTGAATTGTTTTGTCTGATGCAAGAGGTTGCAGTATTCTCTCTACTGCCCTGCTACTGCCCATTTTTATTTTTAAAACTTTTTTTTTTCTTCTTTTTTTTTTGAGATGGAGTCTCGCCCTATTGCCCAGGCTGGAGTGCGATGGCACGATCTTGGCTCACTGCAACCTCCATCTCCCTGGTTCAATCGATTCTCCTTCCTCAGCCTCCCAAGTAGCTGGGATTACAGGCATGCACCACCATGTCCAGCTAATTTTTATTTGGTTTGTTTGGTTTGAGAAACAGGGTCTTACTACATTGCCTGGGCTGGTCTCAAACTTCTGGGCTTAAGTGATCCTCCTGCCTCAGACTCCCAAAGTGCTGAGATGATAGGCCTGAGCCACCGCACCCAGCCTACCCACCCATTTTTATGAATGAAAATAATTTTAATAAAGTATTCTGTCTACTGATTTATCTTCTACTTAATTATACTGTTTTAGATATGTTTAAGAAATTTTTTTAAACCATGCTGTTGGCTTTTAAATATAAATTAACTCTTGCTTGACAGTAGAAACTATTCAGTTTATAATATTATATGTAAATATAAAATTATTTTTACATTAAACTTTTGGGAGTTAGACTAATAGAGATATTCTAGAGAGTACTTAGTCAAAAAAAAGTGTGCATATACCCTATGACCCTACTGTCCCTCCCCCTGGGTATCCATCCCAGAGAAAACATCACACAGTCTAGAAGAATCTTCATTGGAGCTTTGTGGCAGGAGAAAACAAGCAATCTGGTTGTCCATCTTAGGGAAGTAGATAAGTTAAAAAGTAGGTAAGGGCTGTGTGTGGTGGCTCTTGCCTGTAATCCCAGCACTTTGAGAGGCCAACGGGGGTGTATCACCTGAAGTCAGAAGTCTGAGACCGGCCTGGCCAACATGGCAAAACCCCATCTCTACTAAAAATACAAAAAATTAGCTGGGCATGGTGGCAAGCTCCTATAATCCCAGCTACTCCGGAGGCTGAGGCAGGAGAATTGCTTGAACCCGGGAGGCGGAGCTTGCAGTGAGCCGAGATAGCACCACTGCACTTCAGCCTGGGTGACAGAGGAAGACTCCGTTCCAAAAAACAAGAAATAAAAAAAGTAGGTAAATGTGGTGGATGCATATTACTGAGTTCTATGCTAGAAAGCCAAATAATTGCATTTCCCAGAGTCTTTTGCAGCTAGAAGTTAAAATAGAAGTTAATGGATTGATGCTACTCTATCAGATGTATTTGTGTTGCTGTAGGCGCTTCCTAATCATAAGGGCTCTTTGGGTTGTGGCAGGGCAGCTTGATTCTGGCACCAGCAACTTCCCAATACAAGAAGCTTCTTGGTAGCCTTTAGGGTTTTTTTTTGTTTCTTAGACAGTATTTGGCTTCGTCAGTCAGGCTGGGGTGCAGGGGGTGATCTCAGCCCACTGCAACCTCCACCCCCCACGTTCAAGTGATTCTTCTGCCTCCGTCTCCTGAATAGCTGGGACCACAGGTGTGCACCCATCACGCCTGGCTGAGTTTTGTATTTTTATGTAGAGATGGGGTTTCACCATATTACCCAGGCTGGTCTCCAACTCCTAGGCTCAACCAATCTACCCATCTCTCCTTCTCAAAGTGCTGGGATTACAGGCTTGAGCCTCAGCACCTGGCCCCCTTTGGGTTCCTAAATCGATTTTTGAAGGCTCAATCCTTAACCTTCCCAATGATTCTGTAAGCTGATTACCCTGTAATAAGTTTGTTTCTGCCCAGACTTAAGTAGCATTTCTGTTCCCTGCCCTGACCAAAACAAACACCATTGTGTATCTTGAAAAAGAAGCCTTGGGAATAACTTGTCAGGACTGGAGAAGAGCAATCTGCCCCTCTGCAGCAGGGTAAGCAGGCTTTTGGATTTTTTTTTTCTTTTGCTAAAAATAAGACTTTGGTGTCTAGCATGTTAGTAAATTTATTGTAAAAAATAAAGCTTTTTAAAACTAAACATGCAACGATATCGCTTACCAGCTATATACACAAAACGCTTAGAAATATAGCCTATCTACATCAGTAGGCACAAATATGACTTTATTTATACTCATATCCTTGGTGCAAGACTCGCAGGCACCTCAAGTGAAACCTTGAATCATGTTTTGTTTTACTTTATACTCCGAGCTAAAATGGAATATACTTTGTTTGTACAGTTTTACTTCAGCTTATATGAAGCTAGCGATGGAATCTGAGGAATCTCAATGAAGCTTCTCATATTCCCCTGCAGCAAAATCAGCAGCCATAATGCTGTATGAGATACAGACCATGTCACTCCTCTTACAAGGTACTCGCTTTATTTTTCCAGCTAAAAACAGTCATTTTCACCATCTAAGGAAGGAGTGACCAGCCTTTAAAGCTAACGTTACAGAAGGGAGCAGGATTGGACCAGCTGGAACTGGTGCTGGCAATGAAAGGAAGCCCCCATTCAATGGCAACAGTTTTCCAACCACCCAGGCCTCAGGCCCCAACACTTGTAATGTACCTGAACTTTGGGCACCATGGCTAGGCTGCTAGGCTTTTTGTTTGTTTGTTTGTTTTGAGAGAGAGTCTTGTTCTGTTGCCCAGGCTGGGGCAGTTTTACATTTTTAGTAGAGATGGGGTTTCACTATGTTGGCCGGGCTGGTCTGAAACTCCTGACCACAAGTGATCTGCCCGCCTTGGCCTTCCAAAGTGCTAGGGTTACAGGTGAGCCACCAAGCTTAGCCTTACCTCCATCCTTAATGGTGTAGTCAGCTGTACCTTGGGAAAGAAATTGTTGGGGGCAGGGGTGGAGGAAACACCTGTTTTCATTTGCTAAATTACATCTGGAAAAAGGGAAAAGTTTAACCCTTAATATTCTAGAAAGGGAAAATGATAATACCAAACCCTAACATCTTTGCTTTTGTTATTTGTTAAATGCAGAACTTGAGAATTAAAAATCTACACATAAGTGTCCACCCACCCCACTACTTATTAGCTCCAGACATTGGGCAAATCACTCAGTGTAGGTTTCATTGCCTCACTGTGGGGATAATTTCTTTCTGATCTAATCCCAGAACTGGAACTGTGAACGGAAAACACTGTGTATGAAGCCACCTTATGAACTTGTGGAAAATCATATCATTGTCAGGTGTTAGTGTAAAAATATGTTACATTCTTGTTGTCCATGTTGACTACCAAGTTCCCAAAACAACATCTGCTCCCCAAACTATTGCTAACAGACATTGATCATACTTCTTTAGTAAATATTTATCAGACATAAGTGTCTGTTGAATGAACACATATGTGAATGACTACAGCTGCGCTCCAGGAAGTGATTGATTGCAGTCATGCAGGGTGTGCATGCCACAATGTTGCACAGAACCAGAAGAAACTAAGGCAGATGCTTCTTTGCTTCATCATCTGTATCTCTCACTGAGAATACAGCAACTGAACTGTAATCACTTTTGAAATCCCTTGCAGGTATTTTTGCTTGTCACCTCTGCTCTAGCTCCAATGACTTTCCACATTCTGGGATCTGTGGGGATGTCTGATAATCATATGTGGTGACAGTCATTAAATTAGGAAAGAGAGGAAAGTATGTGTCATGACTGCTTCCAATGGATCCAAAACATAAATCTTGCATCTACTATGACACTAGAGCAGTTCAGTAACAGGTGTGATAGTAATACCCAGTGTCTTAATAGACTCACTGATGTTTTTTCCAAAGAGTCATTTCACCAGCGTGGTGCATCTGTGTTAGTAAGTGCACAGCCTTCTAATGCACATAGATAGCAATTGCTGGGTCTGTGAGCAGCATAGAAATACCAAAGAACTGGGAGACAATTTTGTGAGATATGTTATCCAGAAGCTTCTTTCACTTCCTCTTTGTCTAGGGATACTGCTATGTTTGATTTTAAAGGTAGAAGATTCTCAAATAACACTGAAATATGAACTCAATTTTGATTTGTATACTCATCAAAAATCACTCTTCAGATTCACTTAATTACAGTAATGACTAGTTACATGTGTAAAACACAGGGTCTGACTTGACTTTTCTTCCAAAATTTAAAACTTCAAGTTCTTGAAGTTATTTCTGGGCTAATGTTTTATAGAAGATTTCTTAAGACTCTACCATCGCAAAGCAAATAACATCAGAAATGAGAAATCTTGCCAAACTTTTTATATTTTGATGTAGGCAATCCAACTGTCTGGAAAGTGTCCTCCCAAGGATTACATGAGACATATACTCTTTCACTAGTCCAAAAAAACTTCTCCTAATACATTTACCAGTCTTTGGGTGGAAACCGTTTAAGAAAACTTTTTCTCCAATAATAGCATATTCCCATGCCCCAGGCAGGCCTGCTAAATTAGTAACAGTGTGGGGAGGGCAACAATCTTGGGTTTAACCAGTACATCAGGTGATTCCAATGCAGCAGTTCTCTAACTTTCTCAAACTGTAGCCAGCCTGAGAATTTGCACGTCTATGAAGTTCCCAAGTGATGTTGCCGGTCTGGGGACCACTTCTTTACAGTATTTTTTAAATCCTAGTATGACTGTCTGACAAGCCAAAACAGGCTTTCCCAAGTAATTTGACTAAAATTATCAATCATTTAAAAAATCTCAGGCCGGGCGCGGTGGCTCACGCCTGTAATCCCAGCACTTTGGGAGGCCGAGGCGGGCGGATCACAAGGTCAGGAGATCGAGACCATGGTGAAACCCCGTCTCTACTAAAAATACAAAAAATTAGCCGGGCGAGGTTGTGGGCGCCTGTAGTCCCAGCTACTCGGGAGGCTGAGGCAGGAGAATGGCGTGAACCCGGGAGGCGGAGCTTGCAGTGAGCCGAGATAGCGCCACTGCACTCCAGCCTGGGCTGGGCGACAGAGCGAGACTCCGTCTCAAAAAAAAAAAAAAAAAAAAAAAAAAAAATCTCCTTTCTTTCATAGATGCAGTATGTAGTGAATAGATTAAAAAAAGGATATTATCCTAAGAAAGCCCCCAATTGATATTTTAATAATACCATGCTTTTTGCAAACAGCTGAGTTTTGAAACCTCTGTTTTGTTGCCATTTGGTGTCTATGGACACACCCCCTGTGAAGCTACTGAAACCTCTGTTTGGCTTTGTCGCTTTCCATGAGTGGTAGACATGGGGAGAGGATAACACTTGATTCCAGAATCCCCCTAGTTTCAGGTACAAATCTATTAAATGCTATATAAGTTATTTCATGGTAGAATAAGCCTTCAGCAAAGTTGAGGACAAGGATGTGACAGCAAAATTCCAGGGGAGCATGATTCACATTGTTGCAGAACAGTGGTGTCTGGAGTTGTGCTGCACACAGCCTGTACAGCCCACTCAGTAACCCACTCACCAGCTACACACATATATTTAGTACTTTCTTTTATTCGTGGCCATTAGTTGACAGTGCCTAGAGTTAACCATCAAACCCTCTGTCCTAAAGAGACAGCTCTGATAATATGCTCATGACTTCATGCAATGTAGGATAACTACTCATCTTACATTTGAGAACCGACACTTTTGGGGGTGCCTGCCCAGCCAGAGCTCCTGTCTGAAACTGCCTTCTTACTTAGGGAAGTAAACTCCTACAGTCATATCCATACTACACGATCTAAACCTCTGGTCATAGCTAATTAGATTATGAGGCGTATCAAACAAAGAAAAGAGGCTAGACTGACTGACTTGTGGCCAACAAAAATCTATCAAGAATTTGAATTAAGAATGTGGGGACTGAAAGTATTAGGAACTGAATCATCATCAGTGCGAAGCATTAGCAGTAGAGTCCGAGGAAGTGCTAAAGTTTCTGTACCTGGCTGGGATACCACTCTTTCTGAAGTCTGGCAGCTTCTGTTGATCTACAAGACAGTCTGTTCTTCTTTACTGGTTATATTACATTTATCTCTGCTTTCCCCAGACCAAGTTTCCCCGTCCCCCCTCTTTCCTGCCCTGGGAGCTGACGAAAGTACTCTGCATCACTCTGGTTCTCTTGCTACCTGACTTCCCTGGAGTTGGCCAATGGGAGGCACTTGCAGGTCATCAAACGGTGGAAGAAAAAGAAACCAGAGTGTTGTTTCCCTTCTCCCTTCCTTCATGCTTCAGTGCCTTCTCTGCTAGTAGCTGCATTCCTCTACAACTACAACCCCCCATCAGGCTATCTAGAAAGCTTTCAACTTTCATCAAGCTCTAGCAATATTATTTTCTCCCTCCTCCCTTTAGCCCTAGAGGCAGTAATGATTTCACACTGTTGCTGGGCTTTGTTGCCTCACCATCCCTTATTTCTTTAAACCTGCATTTGAGTTTTGGGCCCTCATCCTAAAATACACAATCCTGAATGCCATAATCCACAATGTTGAAATATTTTTTTTTTTTTTTTTGACACAGAGTCTCTCTCTGTCACCCAGGCTGGAGTGCAGTGGTGCTATCTCGGCTCACTGCAAGCTCCGCCTCCCAGGTTCATGCCATTCTCCTGCCTCAGCCTCTGGAGTAGCTGAGACTACAGGTGCCCGCCACCACGCCCAGCTCATTTTTTGTATTTTTAGTAGAGACGGGTTTTCACCGTGTTAGCCAGGATGGTCTTATCTCCTGATCTCGTGATCCGCCTGCCCCGGCCTCCCAAAGTGCTGGGATTACAGGCGTGAGCCACTGCGCCCGGCCAATGTTAAAATTTTGAAAGATGAAAATCCCAAAAATATAATCCTGGAAAAAAATCTTTTTAATTATTTAAAAGACATTTATTTACACTGTAAAAGAAAATTTAGTTGAAAAACATAAAAACACAATAGAAAGTTTCATAGGACACTTTGCACAAAATTGGCAATAACATACATATTTTTGCAAGCACAAACACATAAGTATACTGACAGTCACACAGTTACGAACAAACTATATTTATAAAGAAATAGGCCTAAAAGCTAAATGTATAAACACATATCACTGTGGTTAGTAATTGTGTGCACCCAGCTTTATAACTGCAGTGACATGAAATACTGTGATGCACAACCCCAGTCTTTTGATGAGATCAGTCCAAAACCTGGATAAGTTATCACCACATCACCACTGCACCAGTAACTCCAAGATCCAAGATCCTGAGAAATTTTATCTTTCATAAATACAGATATGCAAAAAGACGTCTCTTCATTTACTGAGGAAGTCTCAACGTTTTCCCATACAGGCACAATGCTTACACACACAGTCAATCTTGTGATAATGCACTTTCATGGAGTCACATTTGCCAAAAAAAAAAAAAAAAAAAAAAAAAAATGCATAAAATGAATTACAACTCTCTAAAAGTCTATACATAATTTTGTACCTCCTGTATTGAAAATGATGTGAAGATGAAATACCTGGCATAGCAAATTGTGAAAAATAATGCTGACAATTTAAAATAATGGAAAAATTTTTTTTAAAAAACCCTCAAAAAGAAAAAAAAAACCTAAAATGAAAATGTGCCATAAGAAAAAGTGGATTACCAGGCTAGATTATGGGCAGTCGCACAGAGAGAATCCATAAGAGCTGGCCAACTTTCACATCAACTGTTTTGAAGTCCTGCATCCCAATGAATAGCTGCCTTTTTTTTTTTTTTTTTTTTTCCTTTTAGAGTGTGGCTCTCCTCAGAGAATACATTCACATTCATTTTCTTTCTTTCCTTCCTTCCTTCCTTCTTTCTTTTTTTTGGGTGGGGGGGAATGGAGTCTCACTCTGTCACCCAGACTGGAGTGCAGTGGCATGATCTCAGATCACCGCAACCTCCGCTTCCCAGGTTCAAGCAATTCTCCTGTTTCAGCCTCCTGAGTAGCTGGGACTACAGGCGCCTGCTACCACGCCTGGCTAATTTTTGTATTTTTAGTAGAGACAGGGTTTCACCATATTGGTCAGGCTAGTCTCAAACTCCTCACCTCAGGTGATCCACCTGCCTCAGCCTCCCAAAGTGCTGGGATTACAGGTGTGAGCCACTGCACTCGGCCCATTCACATTCATTTTCTACATGACTCTACTTTTTTGAAATTCTTCTACAATTTAACATACACCAATGTGAGCATTCCTTATTAAATTTTTTCAGCTTCTGTGTCATGCTTCTATGTTATTTTGGGTACTCGGAAATTCATTTTGTTCACACTCATATACAAACCACAAATTTGGCAGAAAGAATACTGGTGATGGAACAGCAACACCATTGCATAACGTGTCTTTTTATCCTACTATTCCTGCCACACACATAATTATTTTCTTTTGTTTCTCTCTCTCTTTTTTTTTTTTTCTTGTGACAGAGTCTCGCTCTGTCACCCAGGCTGGAGTGCAATAGCACGATCTCGGCTCACTGCAAGCTCCACCTCCTGAGTTCAAGTTATTCTCCTGCTTCCTGAGTAGCTGGGATTACAGGCATGCACCACCATGCCCAGCTAATTTTTGAATTTTTAGTAGAGACAGGGTTTCACCGTGTTGGTCAGGCTGGTCTTGAACTCCTGACCTCATGATCTACCCGCCTCAGCCTCCCAAAGTGCTGGGATTTCAGGCGTGAGCCACTGCGCCCGGCCACGTAATTATTTTCAAACCAGTTAGTAACTTCACTGGCTTCTTCAGGCAAATGTGGCTTTAATTTATTAAAAGCTCTTAGAATGTCATCAGCTGGAAGAAATGCTCATTCAGAAAAATGACACATTTTTGAACTGAAGTTTCTATCATTGCTGTGTCGTGTGGCCCATCCACTCATCTGAATTTTCTGCCAAATTCATTGGACTGAACAGAAAAAACAACTTTTTGGTAACACTTTGAAATTTGCTTTTGGAAGCCTCGATTGCACCTGATTCCAAATCTGTCATTATCATTTGAGGACTCTCTGAAATTCATTTTCTTCTGCAAATTTCACCAACTCTTCAAGTAAGAGTTTATAAAGTGCTTCGCTTTTTCTGTTGATACATGAACAAGCAAATAAGTTACAGAATTTTTGGATCCTACAGGGCCATGAATTGCATATAGCTGACAAAAAAAAAATAGTAGGGACTTTTTATTTTTTTTTATTTATTTTTTTTTTTTTTGAGACAAAGTCTTGCTCTGTCATCCAGGCTGTAGTACATTGGCACAATCTCGGCTCACTGCCAACCTCTACCTCGATTCTCCCACCTTGGCTTCCAGAGTGGCTGGGATTACAGGTGGGCACCACCACACCCAGCTAATTTTTGTGTTTTTAGTAGAGACAGGGTTACACCCAGCTAATTTTTGTGTTTTTAGTAGAGACAGGGTTTCACCATGTTGGCCAGGCTGCTCTCAAACTCCTGACCTCAAGTGATCCACCTGCCCAAAGTGCTGAAATTACAGGCATGAGCCGCCCTGCCCAGCCAAGTAGGGACCATTTTTAAAGTGCCATCCATTAGTCAGAGTGAAGCATGCACTAGTTTTTCTATGTTAGATTTAGTGTTACATATTAAAAAGTCTATCTTCTTCAACAAATTCTAACAAAACCTAGTTGTGTGTAATGTACTTTTTAATATTAGAAAAACCTCTATGTCAGCAAGTGTCTTTGGTTCAGAAGGTCGCTGATCCTGTCAAATTCTTTTTATTCTCTAATGAAGAGTGATTTTTGAAGGCAAGCATGGCACTATGTGAAGGGACATGATTGAATAATTTGGCAGGCGAAATTTCTTGTATTTTCTGCCTGTGTTTTCACTTCTATGACCTTGAAAACCCTCACTGCACTTGTATTTGGAGAGTGGTTGTGGCCTATAAATCTTGCAAGTCTATGCTGCCCATTTGAAAGTCTGGTTATTGCTCAGCCATTCCAATTAAGCAATTTTCTGCTTTCACGACACCAATAATAATTAAGCCAGTGAGCCTGGAGTTCTGATGTCCAAGGCAACAGAAGAGAAGTCTGTCTCAGCTCTCAGAGAGAGAAAATTGTGCCTTCTGAATTTGTTCTCTCCTGGCCCCCAACTGATTGGATGGTGCCAGGCAACATTTACAACATCTTCCCGACCTAATCCACTCAGATTCACACACTAATCTCCTCTGGAAACACCCTCACAGACACACCCCAAAATAATGTTTTACCAGGTCCCTAGATAGTCCTTAATCCAATCAAGTTGATGCCTAAAATTAAGTCTGAAAGTTCACCCCTTGTCAACTGGGCACCCATACACATCTCCTTAGACTGTACTTAATTTCCAAGTAAAGACAATAACAGGGTAATAATTCCACCTAATATGATGCAACTAACATGATGCAACTATCAGGCAGCCAAAAATGCACTAACCCCTTCCCCAGAATTCAGCTTTTAGGATTTCAACATTCAGGATTTTAGTATTTTGGAACTGTGATTTTCAAAATTTTAGACATTAGAGATTTTAGAGTTTAGGGATTTTTATCTTTCAGGATTTCAACATTTGGGATTATGGCATTCTGGAGTGTGTCTTTCAGAATTATAATCAGCACTGCTGAACCTCTGTAAGCATTCTTCTCATTAATGTTTATTTGAACCATATGGGTGAATTCTATTTCCTGCTGGAAGCCAGACTAACACCTTCCAGTACAACTTCCTATTACTACTAGTAGTAGAATTTGTTTAAATTGGTATGATTGAGCTGTGGCACTTGCAAGCAAACATTACTTAACTTAGACATGCTGCCTTTTACAGGGGATTGAAAATTCCAAAAGATATCACTTCCAGGTAAACATGGTAGATGTATCTCCTTTGCATAAAAAATTCCACTGACAGAATTAAAACATTTAACAGGTACCAATCCATAAGAATAAAGGAATGAAAGAGAAGGCAACAGTGAACTAGAGAAGCAAAATTTAGAAGATACTAAGTGGACAGAGAAATAATAACCAAATAAATACAGCACAGAAAACTGCAATCTGGCAGACAATACTAAGAGGCAACAGGCTGATTTCCCCTCGCCACACGTGTGAAAAAGTAAGGACTTAGAAGGAGCAGGGAAAGGTGGGGTGGGAGGTGAGGAGCTGGGTGAGACATTTGCCTTTAAAAGGAAGATAACTTGAAAGCCTGTATATGACGTTATTGAAATTCTGGATCTCCTTCTCCAGTCCCCAGGAGATCCAGAATTTCATTTGCGCTGAAGACATGTAACCAGGATCAGCAGAGGATGAGACTTATGAAGTGTGGCTGAGCTCGGGGGGATTGTGTGGGAGTCTGAACATCTATTCAGCCTCCAGAATTCCAGCAGCCAGAAGGGATCGGAGATTTCTCCTCTGGAGAAAGTGACCTACTCAGAGAGAACACCCTCAAATACTGACAACTGGAAATCTAACAAGGGGCTGGATGCATGCCTGTTCACCACACAGAGATCCCTGCAGGTTGATGAGCCTCACTGTTACACCCTGAAAAATGTCTTCTTAGTCCCCTTTTCCGTGACGAGTGAAAAGCCAGAGCAGAACCACTCTTGGGCCTGGACAGGGGTAGCCCCTTCCCTAGCCCTCCATTTTAGAGATCCCCATATATCATTAGTAGAAAACTTAATTTATTAAAGAACACAGTCACTCTGGACTTATCACAAAGCTAATATAATGGTCCATAACCTTAAACATGCCCTCTAAATATCTTGAACAAAAATGAACTTTTTGACAATATACACAAAAAATAAAATTTTTACTTATTTTACATTCACTTTAACTTAAATTTTCGATTAAAATGTTTATTGTCAATAACAAGTTATGTAAAAATCTTCCTTATAACATAGTGCATTTGCTTAAAGGCAAGAAAAATAATTTATAGAATAGAATATATAAATTATAATATAAATATATTCTATAAATCTATAATATTCTGTTACATATTATATATTACATTTTATAAATAGAATATACAAATTATTTTATTACTCATCCACACATCTATAGATCTGTAGAACACCCAGAAATGAGCTATAATAATTAAATTCAATTGTCTTTGATGCTCTGATGACTTCTAGTCCTATAAAAGCTAGCTTTACATAAATTTATAATTATTATCATCATCATCATCATCATTGTTTGGAATTATACTTGTCAAGATAGGAGAATTGCAGTCTGTTAGCTTGAATCATAATTTTTAAATATTTAGGTATATGATATACAGGCTTACATTTGTTTCTTGTACCGGGCCCCACAAATATTAGTGGCAGCCCTGAACCATAATTCCCAGGACGTCTGAGGAAAGCCTCGATAGAAAAATGAAGAAAAAATATAAAACAAACAAAGCAAAGGAATTTCCCAGGGATAAGATAAATGCAGATGTCAGAAGAAAGCTCCCTCTAAGAAATCTATATGATTAATAATCTCAGAAAAGTAAGAGAAGCCATTGTATCCCATTTAGAAAATGGATCAGGATCATTTTTATTTATTTTTGGAATTCAGAGAATAAGAAATATTCCATGGAAATAGAGAGTGACCAAAATAAAAATTTTAAACTATGTACTGGTCAAAACTCAAAGGTAAAAAATATTTCCGTTAGAGCATGGGCAAAAGATATGAACAGACATTTCACCAAAGAACATACACAGGTGGCAAACAAGCACATGAAAAGATGTCCAACAGTGTTAGATATTTAATTTCCATTAATACAAATTAAGTGCCAAATGCCAATTAAAACCACAATAAAATACAAATTGAAACTACAATGAGATGTCATGACATACCTGTTGTAGTGAATTAAATTTTGAAAAGTGTAAAAAATCAAATGCTGGTGAGAATGTAGAAAAACTAGATCATTCATACGGTGCTGGTGGGAAGACAAAATGATACATTACTCTGGAAAATACTTCGATAGTTTCTCATAAAACTAAACATGCAACTACCATACAATCCAACATTTGTATTCTAGGCATTTATCCCAGAAATATGTAAAACTTATGTTCACACAAGAATCTGTACAAGAATTTTCATAGCAGCTTTATTCATAGTAGCCCCAAACTATCAACAACCCAAACATTTTTCAACAGTTGAATGGTTAAACAAACTGTGGAACATCCATGCTGTGTAATACTACTTGACCATAAAAAGGAACAGACAAATAATACACAAAACAACTTGCATAAATCTCAAAGGAATTATGTTGAATTTAAAAAAATTGCAAATTTATCTGCTTTATGACTTTGTTTATAACATTCTTAAAATAAGAAAATTATAGAACTGGAGAATAGATTCGTGGTTGCTAGGGGTTAGTCTGAGCATTAAGGAAGGGAAGTGAGTATAGTTATAAAGGACCAGTTAAAGGATCCTAGTAGTGATGGAAATGTTCTGTATCTTGACTATATCAATATCCTGGTTGATATTGTACTACGGTTTTACAAAATATTACCATTGAGAGAAAATGGGTAAAGGGTACACAGGCTCTCTCTGTTTTATTCCTTAAAATTGGACACAGATCTACAATTATCTCAGAATAGAAAGCTTAATTTAGAAGTAGAATAAATACATTCTCAAATATGCATAGATTTCCTAGAAAATAAATTGCCAAGCGCCTTCTAGAGAAAACTACCAGCAAGCCAGGCAGCAAATCAAATGAATACATAAAGGAAAAAAATATAAGACATAGTATATAGGAGACTCAACATAACTGATCAGCAGAGAGAAATTCTAAGATGACGGTTAAAGAAATCTCAGATTAACTACTTAGAAGATCATGAAAGCATGTATTATAGAATGGAGAGAAGAAGTGGTGACTTGGAAGGAAGAGATCAAGTGGGAGAGGAGGGAGAGAGAACTGATAGGTTTTATTTAAACATACTATTTGAAAAATAGTATTGACAGAGGATGACAGATCTGTTCCAGTTTGGGGCCTAATTAGTAATAGGTTGCTATGGTCAGGAATGCTTGTTTCCCCAAAATTAATATTAAAAGTAATTACCAATGGGATGGTATTAGTAGGCGGGTGGGGCATTTGGGAGGTGACTGGATCATGAGGGCAGAAGTCTCATGAATAGAATTAGTACTCTTATAAAACAGGTTTCAGAGAGCTAAATAGCCCTGTCCACCCTGTAAGGACAGAGCTAGAAAGTACCATTTATAAACCAGAAGCAGATCTTCATCAGAAACTGAATCTGCTGGTGCCCGAATCTCAAACTTCCCAGCCTCCAGAACTGAGAAGTGCATTTCTATAGTTTATGAGCTATGCAGTTTATGATGTGTTGTCATAATAGCCCAAAAAAGCATGTGAAAAAATGGAAACAGTTAAGTCCAAGAAAAGAGTCATGAAAAAAGAGAATAACACTACAGTATTTGACTAGCAGAGACTAATATTAAACAGCCAAAATAATTCAAATAAATACTGGCTATGGAACAACTGTGTTGTAACTATATTGGGAAGATAGATGGAAGAGAATTGGAAGTGAGAGTTACATAAATACTAAATACTAAATTCTCATCTACTAATAAAATATAACAAATTATGTCTCCAATTAACTACAAGAAGTGATAATTCAAGCATTTTATATTAAAATGTGGAAGTAGTATCACAAGAAATAGTTAAAAATGTTGAAAATGGTTTATTCATTGGTGAGTGGGACCAGGGTGTGTGTGAATGAGGCAGTGGAATGGCTTGGGAGGAAGACAGAAATAGTAAGTCATTTTCTCATTGACTTCAAATTTGTTATATATCCTTAAATTCTATATACCTTTCTAAAACACGTGCTTATTTGACTCAGACAAAGTTAAACTGTCTGAGCTGTTTAACTGTTTTAGCCCCACTATTCTTTCAGTTATTAAAGTACCTCTGTTCTCATTTGCTTTACATACTGGACTTCTATTTGCATTAATTTTAAGGCTTTTTTTTCTGTTAAAATATAAATGAAATGAAAACCTAAATAATATAATCTAACAAAATAATTGTGTAATTAAATAAAATAATAATATAAAATAATAAAGTACACTTGGAAAGTACCACCTTAAGGCCAAATAATAAATGTCTAATTATAGGATGTTACATATGAGAAATAGGCTACTGCAGAGATCATTGGAAGGCGATGGGTGGTTTTTCTTGTCCTTGCTGTAGGTCAACCTACACTGGCAATAGACAGCAAGCCCTACCTAACAGTGAAGTTATAATTCTTCTTAGGAAGGAAAATATTCCCTTCTACCTTTGTTCTTATAATAGCCAAATCTTATTGATGTATTTCCAAATTAAGATCTCTTAATTGCAACTGTCATAAGCTCCATTTAAATTATCTTAAAGGTTATTCCAGCTTTCTTGTGATCAGTTAAAAAAAATTAGCTTAAGAGGAAATAAAATGGAACTTACTGACTTGTGTAACTGAACAACTTAAGAATAAATTTTTAGGCTAGGTAGATCCAGGAGCTCAAATATCAGGCATCAGCCAGCAGATCTTACTCTGTTCATCCTTCAGCTTTACTGCTCTATATTGGTTTTATTTCAAGGCAAGTCCTCTACTCACAGAATGGAACTCCAACCTGATAGCCAATAATCTCAGTAGCCCCAAGAAAGAGCCAGTCTTTCAAGACAACTTCACAAAAGTTCCAGATTAGTTCTAATTGAATCAATTTGAGTCATGTGTCCTTCCATAAATCAAAGCCTTCTAGATCCACATGGAACACTACGAATGGGAAATAAAAAAAAAAGGATCCATGCAAATTCTTTGGCAGCATCATTCCTGCTGGGCAGGTACCAATCCAGGAACTGATGCTGAAAAAGGATACAACTTATCCTGCCCTCTATGAGAGTAAAGGTTGAACAACTTGTGAGGGTGATTCCACTCCCTGCTGCCCCTGGATCCTCAAGCAAGGCCACAGTAATGGAGGCTAAATTTTGCCTCTTGGCTAAGTTGTCTTAGATGATAGCTTGGAAGAGAACTGCTTTCCAAAGAAAGTAAGCGACCTGCCTGAGGAAGGTTCTATTAATTTGAGAGTTGTTGATTTGTTTGTTTGTTTTTTTAATGCTTGAGTGTATAGCATTATTATTTTTAAGCCATTAGGTTCAACTTACAATTTCTTTAAATTTTTATGAATCTAATAATTGTTATATTATTGAATTAAATGAGCAGGAGGCCATTGGCCCAAGGCATTCTCCATACTTTTAGTTCCTATGTAACAAAACACAACTAACATAGGATGTAAACAAACTGAAAACCTAACTGAGGAGTATAACAAACAGCAGAGTCCAGTCAGTGAGCAGCTAAGCCTCAGTCAGTCACAGGCAGTCAGCTGATCAGACCATGTCCAAATAAGGCAAACACCTAGCTTAAGGAATCAAGCCGTTTCTGTACTATATTTCTATACTTTACTTCCACGTACCATCTGTAAACACTCATTGTGTACTTTGCAGAGCACAGCTCTCTGAACCTCTTCTGGTTCTAAGTGCTACCCAATTTATGAATCATTTTTTGCTAAAATAAACTGTTAAATTTATCAAAAGTTTTCCTTTTAACATACTAAAGTTTCACATTTGATCAATAATAAATTAACTGACAAGGCAATTTATAAAAAAGATACCTCCAAAGACTGAACCAGGAAGAAACTGATTTCCTGAACAGACCAATAACAAGTTGAATGAAGAAATTTGATCAGTAATAGATAACCTAGCAACAACGACAAAAGCCTAGGACTTGATGGATTCACAGCTGAATTCTACCAGATGTACAAAGAAGAGCTGGTACCATTCCTACAGAAGCTATTCCAAAAAACTGGAGGAGGAACTTCCCCCAACTCAGCTCATTCCATGAGGCCAGCATCCTCCTGATACCAAAACCTGGTAGAAACACAACAAAAAAGAAAACTTCAGGCCAATATCCTTGATGAACACTGACGCAAAAATCCTCAACAAAATATTTGCAAACCAAATCCAGCAACACATCAAAAAGTTTATCCACCATGATCAAGTAGGCTTCATCCCCAGGATACAAGCAAGGTTGGTTCAACATACACAAATTAATAAATGTGATTCATTGCACAAACAGAACTAAAGACAAAAATCACATGATTATCTCAATAGATGCGTAAAATGCTTTCAATACAATTCAATATGCTTCATATTAAAAGCGCTCAATAAACTTGTATTAATGGAATTTACCTAAAAATAATAAGAGTCATCTATGACAAAGCCACAGCCAACATTACACTGAATGGGAAAAAGCTGGATGCATTCCCCTTGAAAACCAGCACAAGACAAGGATGCCATCTCTTACCAGTCTTATTCAACATAGTATTGGAAGTCCTAGCCAGAGCAATCAGGCAAGAAAAAGAAATAAAGACATTCAAATAGGAAGAGAGGAAGTCAAACTATCTCTGTTTGCAGACAACATGATTCTATATCTACAAAACCCCATATTCTCAGCCCTAAAGCTCCTTCAGCTAATAAAGACCTTTAGCAAAGTGTCAGGACAAAATCAATGACAAAAATTACTACCATTCCTATACACCAACAACAGCCAAGCTGAGAGCCAAATCAGAAAGGCAATCCAATTCACAATTACCATAAAAAGAATAAAATATCTAGGAATACAGCTAATCAGGGAGCTGAAAGATCTCTACAATGAGAATTACAAAACACTGTTCAAAGATATCAGAAAAGACACAAACAAATAGAAAATCATTCCACGCTCAAGGATAGGAAAGATCAGTATCATTAAAATGACCATACTGCCCAAAGCAATTTACAGATTCAATGTTATTCCTATCAAACTACCAATGACATTCTTCACAGAAGTAGAAAAAACTATTTTAAAATTCATACGGAAACAAAAAAGGACCCAAATAGCCAAGGCAATCCTAAGCAAAAAGAACAAAGTTGGAGGCATCACATTACCTGACTTCAGACTATACTACAGGGATATGGTAACCAAAACAGCATGGTGCTGGTACAAAAAAACAGGCTCATAGACCAATGGAACAGAATAGAGAGCCCAGAAATAAGGCCACACACCTACAACTACCTGATCTTCAACAAAGCTGACAAAAACAAGCAATGGAGAAAAGACTCATCTCCACTAGTGCTTAAATATTTTTGTTATAAATGGAGAGGATTTACCATCTCAACAAAACTGAGGTCATTGGGTGGAAGGCCTGGGATGCTGATAGGTGCCTTATCTGTCAAAAGTTCTAGGCCAGGACGTGGCATCTGAGGTAAATTACAGGATGAGTCTACCTAAGCCACGGGTGAACACTGTGAGCCCTTTTTTCATAGTTATTCACAATCTGTGATGTCAATAAGCAAACCTAAGTCCACACCTTTTAGTTAAAATGTATTTTGCCAACCAAGTCAATATGCAAGGTATCTGTCAAGTTTTATCTTTACCGGTGTTTGCTGTTCCATTTGGGTAGAATTCTGGACTTCTTGATGGCAAAGTTTTGTTTCACCACTATCTGTTTATTGAATAATAAAATTATATATTCTTTTCATATTCACTTGCCTGCTTATAATCATTCTATTGACAGTTATGAGTGCTTAAAAGAGAAAGAGAAAAAACGCAGAGCTGGAGGTAACTCTGCTATCCTTCTCTTTCTCCCCCATGTCTACTAGTACCATTCTAGTAGACATGGGGTAGGGGGTGCAGAAAGAGGCAAACGTAGCTCTACCCAGTAATGAAACACTGCCAATGTCCTCTATACCTTGATGCTTGTGGTGGTCCCAGCCTGCCCACCTGCTTCTCACTTGTGTATGCACTGCCCAAGAAAACCTACCTTGATTACTCAGACCTCAAACATCCCTTCACTCAAGACATAGTGGCATAAACATGTTAAAATTATAACTAGTAGAAGACCTAAAAACAGAGGGGTCGGGTTAAATTGGGATACAGAAGGATTACAAATATTATAGCTCATTTTATGTCCTACATGTCATTTTCCCCATGGTTAGCATATAGTACATAAATAATAAAAAGCTCCAAGAGGGTTGATACAAAGTCAGTTTTGTCCACTGCTTTATCCCCAGTGTTTGGCCCACAGTGTTTATGCTGAATGACTGAAAGCCTGGGTGGATGGATAGGTAATGAGCCATTCACACAGTGAAATACCATACAGCGATTAAAGCAAATAGTTGAATCTCTGAATTGATATGAAAATACGTTATGTTGTTAGTGTTTTGGCTGCAAATAACAGAAAAATTCCCAAATCAATAAGACATGTAAAATAAAAAATTCTCATATAAGGAGTTCTTAAGGAGAGAAGCTATAGTTAAAAAAATCCAGGCCAGGCATGGTGGCTCAAGCCTGTAATCCCAGCACTTTGGGAGGTCGAGGCAGGAAGATCATTTAGGACTAGCCTGGGCAAAAAAGTGAGACCTCGTCTCTACAAAAGAAATTGAAAAAAATTAGCCAGGCATGGTGATGCAGGCCGGTAGTTCCAGCACCTCAGGAGACAGAGCTGGGAAGATGACTTTACAACTCACAGCAGTCCTGACTGCCTGGGCTAATCATGCCACTGCACTCCAGCTTGGGCAACAGAATGAGACACTCTCAAAAAAAAAAAAAAAAATCCAGTTTCTATTCCTGTTTCCACGGTGTCAACAGTAGCACAACAGCCTGTCCTGAGACTGGTTCTCCTCATGTTACAAGGTAGCTGCTAGAGTTCCATTTGTCACATGCCAGTATAGCTGTGTCCAGCAGAAAAGGGGTGGTCACTTTTAATTTTTTTATTTTATTTTAGAGATGGGGGTCTTGCTGTGTTGCCCAGGCTGGTCTCAAATTCCTGAGTTAAAGAATTCTCCTTCCTTCCAAGTAGCAGGGACTACAAGCACACACCATTATGCCTAGCCTTGCGTCACATTTTAGGAAAAAGAAAACCTTTTCTACACTTTCTAATTGTCTTCCCCCCATCTCTCATCGACATTGTAAACACTCATTCCTAAATCAGTCCCTGGAAAAAACAATAAAATTGTAACAAATAGCTTGATGAAGCACATGTTCCTGTGGTAGAGAGATGAGTACCTGAACCAAATCAGAATTCCTTATCAAGGGTGAAGGGGAGAAATGGATGGTCTTTGGCTATGCCACAAGCAGTTCCTGCCGTAGATGTCTGTAATGCTGTGAGTAGAAAAAATGACTTGTAAAAAAAATGTATAATGTCATTCCATGGTGTTAAAAGTAGATATATAGATATTTATAAATATACATTTTATAAATATGTATAATTTATTTATAAATTATATTTTTTATTTATAAATTATATTATTTATTTATAAATTATACATATTTATAAACATATTTATAATATTCATAATATATGACATATATTTATAATATAGATATTTATAAATATATATAATTTATAACTATATAGAGAAACACATTCTATTTCTAGATTTCTTTTAATACTTTGGGTTTTGGGTTTGGTACAGTGAAAATATACATATTCCCTATATGGTAAATAAAAAATTCTGTTACAAAATCTAAAATCCTTTGTCCTTTGTTAGATTTATTACTAAGTATTTAATTCTACTGTGAGTAGTATATTATTTTTTTAAAATTATATCCTGTGTTTGCTGTTTGTATCTTTTAGAAAGAGTTTAATAGTCTTACTACTCGTATCCTATAATCTCCCAAACATTCCTCTACCTACTGAAATATGGTTTTCAACCCTAATACTTCTTGCCCAAAGCGGGAATATCCTCCTTAACCCACACCTTACACTTCATAGAATCCTTTCACCTGGAGGATCATTTCCACTTTCTGGAAATACTCTCTTCCCTTCGATTCTGTGACTCCTCTCCTACATCTCTGGCCTTTCTTTTCAGTTTCCTTTGTGAGTTCTCTTTCTTTGTTCATTCCTTAGGTTAGTATTTCTCAACATTGTTGCCCTAAACCCCCTTCTCATTCTGCATATTTTACATTGGCAATCTCTTCTTCATTCATGACTTTACATATTATTTATAACCAAATGACTACTAACTCTGCATCTTCTGCTCTGTTCTTCCAGGAACCATGCCAGAGACTGTTGATGTTCACCAAAACCCATATTCTCCATATTCTCCTCTTAGTTCTCAGGTACAAGCTAGAATGTATTTTTCAGCCATTTGTGCTGTTCAGAGTGATTATCTGATATTACTCTGGAAGTAAAATTACTACTTCTAGGGCTGGCCCATAAAATCCTCCCATGGGCAATATTCATTCTGCCGGGTGAATAAAAGAATTTCAGAGACCTGAACAAAAGTCCTGGATGAAAGGAGCCAATTAGCATATGGAGCAGATTCCTTTTCTACCACTCCCACCCACATTGGACTTTTAAGTGACTATGAAATAAGCTTTTGTTGTGTTTAGTTTAAAACAGCATTCTCCCCTTATCCACGGTTTCGCTTTCTGTGGTTTCAGTTACCCACAATACAACAATACAATACAATTTGCTATTTAGAGAGAGAGAGAGAGAGAGAGAGAGAAACCACATGTATATAACTTTTATAACAGTATATTGTTATAATTGTTCTATTGCTATTGTTGCTAATCTCTCACCATGCCTTATTTATAAATTAAACTTTATCTTTGGTATATATGTATAGGAAAAACATAGTATATATAGAATTCCACACTAACTGTAGTTTCAGTGGATACTGGGGGTCTTGGAATGTATCTCCCATGGATAAGATGGGGACTACTGTACTAAAGGGTTGTCTGTTTCAATAACTAACAGTATTTACCTTAACTAATAGAGACCCACATATTTAATTGCGTCCGCAGCTTTGTTAAATATAACCAGACACAAAACAAGCTCATCATCTTCCTCTTCCCCACCAACCTCCCTCCTAACCTTCTCCTATAGCTCTGATCTCTCTCAGTTATTACCTCATCCACCTAATTTTTAAAAAGGGACATCTGTCAATATTGAGTCCTTCCTCCTCTGTGTTATACAAGGCTAATTGTCAAGAGCTCTCTGGAATCCAACCACTTTTCTCTATGCCCACTTTTGACACTTTCATTCCAGGCATCATCACCTGGCTCGATTACTGCAATAGACTCCTGATTTCCCTGCTTATATTCTTGCTTTTCTCCATTTTGTCCTCCATAGTGCAATCAGATTTGTCTTGGAAAAGTGTAAGTATAATCATGTTACTATTCTCCTTGATATTCTGAGAATAAAGCTCATCCACCTTAGCCAGGCTTAAAAAGTCCAGTATTAACCATTCCTTGTATATCTCTCTAGCCCCAACACCTGTGCCACTTTTTCTTATACTCAATCTTCTACCATGCTGAATATTGTTCTGTTCCTCGAACATATTATAAACTTTGTTCTTCTCTCTGCTACTGCCTATTAATGTGAATAATGGTGGTGACAACATTTAATTTTTATGCTATTGTGTTTTCAGAGTGTTTGGTATAAGTGAGGGCTCAATACTTTTAAAGTGATTGATAGAATAAGTTTGGTTGGACCGCAGACAAAACCCACATGTATATTCCATATAAAGACATGTCAGAGTTCTCTTCGCATTAATATCTATAAATAGAAACACCAAAATCAACTGTACTTTCAAAATAGTAATTATATTAGAAGAAAAGGATGTACATAGCTGTAACAAAGAGACTCATAAGGAAAGTGGCTTAAAACAAAAAATGTATTTCCCACTCACATTACAGTTCGAATGTGGGTTGTCCAGGTTGGCAGAGCAACTATTGTCCATATGGACATTCAAGGACCTGAGTCCTTTTCTCATACAGCTCCTTCACTCTCTTGGGGATTGTGCCACCATCTACATGGTCAAAACTAGGTCACCATGAGTTCTAGCCAGTGAAAAAGGAGAAGAGAACATGGAAGAGACAAGAGAAAAGAGCACATATCAGCCTGGCTTCTAACAGAAAAGCAGAAGCAGTAGGATAGACATATATTGACGTGGTTTGGCTCTGTGTCCCCACCCAAATCTCACGTTGTATTGTAATTCCCAGTGTTGAAGAAGGGACCTGGTGGGAGGTGATTGGATCCATGGGGGCATATTTTTCCCTTGCTGTTCTCATGATAGTGAGTTCTCAAGAGATCTGGTTGTTTAAAAGTGTGTTGCACTTCCCCCTTCACTCTCTCTCCCCTGCCACTATGTGGAGACACACTTGCTTCCCCTTCACCCTTCTGCTGTGATTGTAACTTTCCTGAGGCCTCCTGTACAGCCTGTGGAACTGTGAGTCAATTAAACCTCTTTTCTTCATAAATTACCCAGTCTCAGGTAGTTCTCTCTAGCAGTGTGAGAACAGACGAATACAAAAAATTGGTGCCAGAGAAGTGGGACATTGCTATAAAGATATCTGAAAATGTAAAAGCAACTTTGGAGCTGGGTATTGGGCACAGTTTGGAACAGTTTGGAGGGACCAAAAGAAGACAGGAAGATGTGAGAAAGTTCGGAACTTCCTAGAGACTTTTTGAATGGTTTTGACCAAAATGCTGATAGTGATATGGACAGTGAAGTCCAGGCTGATGAGGTCTCAGATGGAGACGAGGAACTTATTGGGAATTGGAGCAAAGGTCACTCTTGCTATGCTATAACAAAGAGACTGGCAGCATTATGCCCCTGCCCTAGAGATCTGTGGAACTTTGAACTTGAGAAAGAGGATTTAGAGTGTCTGGTGGAAGAAATTTTTAAGCAGCAAAGTGATCAAGATGTAGCCTGGCTGCTTCTAACAGCATATGCTCATATGCATTCAAGAAGAGATGGTCTGAAATTGGAACTTATATTGAAAAGAAGCAGACCTTAAAAGTTTGGAAAATTTGCAGCCTGACCATGTGGTAGAAAAGAAAAACTCATGTTCTGTGAAGAAATTCTAGCTGGCTGTAGAAACTTGCATAATTGAAGAGGAGCCAAACGTTAATAGCCAAGATAATGGGGAAAATGTTTCCAGCACATTTCAGATATCTTCACAGCAGCCCCTCCCATAACAAGCCTGGAAACCTAGGAGGGAAAAATGGTTTGTGGGCTGGGCCAAAGGCCCTGCTGCTCTATGCAGCCTCAGGACATGGCTCCCTGTGTCTTCACTGCTCCAGCTATAGTAGTGGCTAAAAGGGGTCAAGTTAAGCTCAGGCTGTTGCTTCAGAAGATGCAAGCCCCAAGCCTTGGTAGCTTCCATGTGGTGTTGGGCCCGCAGGTGCACAGAAGACAAGACAAGAGTTGAGCTTTGGGAGCCTCTGCCTAGATTTCAGAAGATGTATGGAAACAAACGGATGTCCATGTAGAAGTCTGCTGCAGCAGCAGAGCTTACATAGAGAACCTCTACTAGGACAGTGTGGACGGGAATGTGAAGTTGGAGTCCCCACACAGAGTCCCCCCTGGGGCACTGCCTAGTGGAGCTATAAGTAGAGGGCCACTGTCCTCCAGACCCCAGAATCGTAGATCCACCAACAGGTTGCACCATGCATCTGAAAACATTTCATGCACTCAATGCCAGCCCATGAAAGAAGCTGCGGGGGCTGTATCCCACAGAGTCACAAAGGAAGAGCTACTCAAAGCTATAGGAACCCACTCCTTGCATCAGCATACCCTGGATGTGAGACATGGAGTCAAAGGATATTATTTTGGAGTTTAAGATTTAATGACCATTCTGCTGGGTGTTGGACTTACATGGGACCTATAGCCACTTTGTATTGGCCAATGTCTCCCTTTTAGAATGGGACAATTTACCCAATGCCTGTGTCACCATTTTATCATGAAAGTAACTAAGTTGTTTTTGATTTTACAGGTTCATAGGTGGAAGGGACTTGCCTTGCCTCAGATGAGATTTTGGACTTGGACTTTTGAGTAAACACTGGAATGAATTAAGACTTTGGGGACTTGTCAGGAATGACGGGTTGGTTTTGAAATGTGAGAAGGACATGAGATTTGAGAGGAGCCGGGGTGAAATAATATGGTTTGGCTCTGTGTTCTCACCCAAATCCGATGTTGAACTGTAATCCCTAGTGTTGGGGGAAGGACCTGGTGGGAGGTGATTAGATCATGGGGGTGAATTTCTCCTTTACTGTTGTGATATTGAGTGAGTTCTCAGGAGATATGGTTGTTTAAAAGTGCGTAGCACTCCCCCCTTCACTCTCTCTCTCCTGCCACCATGTGAAGATGTTCTTGCTTCCCCTTCACCCTTCTGCCATGGTTGTAAGTTTTCTGAGGCCTCTCCTAGCCATGCTTCCTGTACAGCCTGCAGAACTGTGAGTCAATTAAATTGCATTTCTTATAAATTACTCAATCTCAGGTAGTTCTTTATAGCAGTGTGAGAATAGACTAATACATATATCAAGAGATTTATTGCAAGAAATTGGCTTCTGAGATTTTGGGTAGGAATCCAAGGAATAATGGCTAGGAAAATCTCAAATCTATAGAGCAGGCACCTTAGGAAGGGCAGGCTGTAGTAAACTCTACAACAGAAACTAAAGTTCACAGATAGAATTTCTTCCTCCTCAAGGAAATCTCACTTCTGCTCTTAAGCACTTTCAACTGACTGGATTGGTCCCAGTGCAAGGATAACATCTTTTTTGTAAATCCAACTCAGATATCAATCACAGGTACAGAAGGTATCTATAAAATACCTTCACAGGCTGGGTGTGGTGGCTCTTGTCACCCCAACATATTGTGAGGCCAACGCAGGAGGACTGCTTGGCCCAAGAATTTCAGACCAGCTAAGGCAACATAGTGAGATTCTGACTCTATTTAAAATTAATTAATTAATTAATTAATAATAAATAAGTAAAATGCCTTCACATCAATACCTCAATTCTCATTTTATCAAATTAATGGAGACTATCGCCTAGCCAAGTTGGCACATAGAACTGACCATCACAGAGGAGAAAGGAACATGGAGGAATGCATAGAGGAGAAGAACACTAGAGGAGAATTACCTACTGTGTTCAGGCCCAGGGAAGGAGGTACCTTCACTTGCACTCACATTCCACTATGAGATCTTAGTCATGTGGATGCACCTAATTGCAAGGAGGACTAGGAAATGGAGTCCAGCCACGTGCTCAGTACAAAAGTAAAAATAGTTTTAGTGGACAACTAAGTGGTCACCATGGCAATGGTCAATTTTGGGAGAGTGGGTCTCAGTTCTTTAGTTGTGCATGTTTGGTCCTCATGCTACAGAACTGAGAATGGACTTTTCTCTTTCCAAATAAAGTCTTACTAATACCTAAAAACCTGAAATCATTGCTGATACATATTGGCTTACATATGCAATAGACCATACAAGGCTATCTCCTTGGCATTGCTTGTCTAGCTGCTATTTTTTCCAGCAAAGGTATGAGCTTTGATCAAACTTCAGTAATTTATGCAAATTTCCATCATATAACCCTGCTAAATGTACTGAGTCCATATTCTATAATTGACATTCTACTACCTATTTTATAATAAACAATTGAGAACGTCTAGTTCTATCAATTCACCAAGAGAGAATGATAAACACTGAAATATTTTGACTGATTAAACCAGAGAGATTTGATCATATAAGAGCAAGCTTCCTGACTTTGAAACTTGTGAAAGACTGTGAGATAACTCTGGGACTGGAAACATGTTTCATTTCTCTTAGCAGCTTTATTTCATTTTCACTCATTCACTTTTTTTTGAATCTATAGACATGACCCTGAAATAACCTTTCTGCTGCCACCCTTCCATTCATTTTCTCCTCATTGTCACTCTTCCTAAAATCTAATTACCAAGCAAGGAAGGAAGAAATAGAAGGAGACAGCCTGGAATTTCACTGAGTTTGGCTTCCTTCCAGCTCTGATTTTTCCACATGCATTCCCAACACTGCTAAAGTTAAGATGCTTAAGTGACTTCCATGTTGGTGAGATATCATTATCACTATGTTCCTATCACTCCGGGGTCCCTAAAACATTATGTGTGGCCATGTATTGTAGTTACTCTTTTAATATGTCTCACTTTCAAATAAGGTGAAAGGTAGTGAGGAATCCAGTTAAGATATGGTGCCTGTTCTCCAGAAATTTACCAGCAAGGGACATGATAGATGTGCACAGAACAAAATTAGGGCCCATCCCTTACTAGAAGAATCTTTAGTTCTTTATGAACATGCTCCCCTCTTTCCCTCCAGGTTTTGTCTCCAGATTTTTCTGAAAATATTACTGAAGCCAGCTGGGAAAAGGAGCAGTTTGGATGAGACTGGGATAAGAAATGCTTAATAAAACCCGATTATCTATTCTTGAAAAAATAAATAGCTGATACCACCATTCAGAACTATTACAGTGAATTCCACATAGGCACTGGAGGTGCAAGCTTTCATGAATTGCTTGCCTTTGAGTCAGGTACTGTGTTAAGGACATTATGTTTAGGACTAGATTTACTTCTCCAAAAAGCTAATTCCATGAGGTAAGTATAATTAGCCCCAATTTTCAAATAAGGACATCAATATTCAGAGAGATTAATTTGCCCAAAATCAAATTGCTAACATGTAGTAAAGATGTTAACTTATCTGTGTTTTTTCTACTGCACATAAACGCACAAGGACTGAGTTAAAAGGAATTGTCTCTGGTAGTATCTTAGTGCAAGATGCTAGTTTTAAAATGTTGTTTAAGCCTGGGAGGCTTAAATAACAGAAACGTATTTCTCAGTTCTGGAGGCTGGGAAGTCCAAGGTAAAGATGCCAGCAGACCCAGTGTTTGGTGAGGACCAGCTTCTTGGTTTGTAGATGTCCATCTTTTCATTGTATCCTCACATGGCAGAGAACAGAAGGCAGAAAGCAGAGAGCAGAGAGAGATGCTTTCTCCTGTATTTTTATAAAAGCACTAATCATTTATGAGGACTCCACCCTCACGACCTAATCACTTCCTAAAGGCCCTACTGCCTAATACCATCATATTGGGGATTCGAATTTCAACATATGAATTTTAGGGATAATACAAACATTCAACCTATAGCAGGTATCTTTAAAAAGAATTATTTCCACTCATTAAAATATGAAAAATAAAGATATGAATTATTAAAGATTTTAATATGTATGAGACTGACTTCAGAATCTATTTTCTAGAGATCACAGAACTACTTAGATAAATTGAGTGCAAGTTTAAAGAGTAAAAATGGCACAAGGACAAAGAAGAGGGGAGGAAGAAAGAGTACCTCTTTTTATCCTTCAGCTGCTGAAAAGCTTGGATGAATTTAGCCTTAACTAGGTTCAGAAATAAATTCCAACACGTACTCAAAGTTAGTGGGTCTTAAGTTATAATGGTATTAGATTCATTTACAAACTAAAGATATTAAAAATGAAATTTTATTTGTATATATTTTTATTTTCATTAAATATGCCTTTTAAACTATCATTACAAAATAATGTAATTATCACTTTCTAAATGAAATGACCTCAATCTATATTCTACTGGCCCTTCAAGACACCAAGTCCTCAGCTCACATAGTATTTTCATTCACAAAGACAATTCTCAAAGCACCAAACTATTTCTACTTCTATTAACATACCTTTTACATTGTACTAAAATTCTACTTATGTATCTATGAATGGTATCTAACATGGCGCCTGCATAGATAATCGTGGATGAATGAAAGAGGGGGAGAAAGAGAGAAATGAAGGGAAAGAAAAAGAAAGAATACTGATTGATCCTCTTGAGGACAGAGACATTGCTAGACGCAAGAAAAAAAAAAAAAATCTTTGCCCATGATCCACTCACACACATGGAAAAGAGCAACAGCATTGCTACCCCTGGTAGCATTCACTGAGCACTTACTATGTGTCGGGCCCTACTCTATATAAATAGTTGCCATCATCCTTCTCATTATTATCTATGAGTACACTGAGAAACTGAGATTATGCAATTAGCCCAAAGTCACAGTTAGTAAATGATGAAGTCATTATTTAAACTTTAGCAACCTGAGTCTAGTTCCCATAATCATATCCAGGACTTTCTACTACCTTCCAAATAAACAGGTAATTACAGTGTTCCATGCCCAAAAAGAACTCTGTTCCAAGTGCGAAAGGAACAGAGAAGGCGTAGTCTGTGCAGGTGGGAAAGAAAACAAGCAGGCAAAGAGAAAAAATTATCTCAAATTATAGAGATCTGAAAGCACCTGGCAAATTCCATGTGTGAAGAAGGTAGTAAGGGGTGGAGTAGGGGAGCAGGGCTAGAGACTGAATGTGGGCTGGGAACTGATTGTAAAAGATACTTTCATTCAACATTTCACAATCAACTATCTACTGAACACCTACTACATGCCAGCACACAGCCATGAATAAAGCAGACAGAAACCCTTTATGGGGCTTACATCCTAGGGGTGGAGGTGACAGACAATAAACGTGTATATTGTGGCATGTGGTAATGAAACAGGAGAAGTTTTCCCTTATCCCCCTCACGGGGTATGCGATGGGGCTGTGGCTCGCTTCTTCTGCGTCCCCCTGCTCAAACCCCTAGGGGGAACATGCAGAGGGGCAAGTCATGGGGCTCCGACCCCACAGCACATCTAGGGTTGAGTGTTTACAGCTCCGGAAGCCCCAGTGGGCGTGTGTTACAGTGCGCTCTTTCAGTTTTGCCATCTGCAGGCGGCTTGTGTTAATCAGCTCAATCAGACCCTCTGCCTTACGCAAGGACAGAGGGCTTTCTGTATCCTGGGATTCTTGCCCTAGTGTACTGGAAAAATTAGATCACATGTGGACTTGGAGGATGGGTGCAAGGTTTTATTGAGTGAAGGCAGCTCTCTGAGAGGTAGATGGGGAAGCCAGAAGTGGGATGGAGTGGGAAGGTGGTCTTCCCATGGAGTCGGGCCACCCAGCCACTAGACTCTCTTCCAGTGAAATTCCCCTCGGCATCTGCCTCTTTCTGCCGTCGATGGCCTGCCGGCATCTGCCAGTGTTTTCTTCTGCTTGTGTGTTCCTCTCGACTTCCAGTTGCTTATTTGTGCGCCCACTAGGGTCTTGAGGGTTTTAGAGTCACAGGATGAGGGATATGGTGGGTCAGAGCGGTCTTGGAAAAAATGCAACATTTGGGCATGAAACAGGAGTGCCTACCTCACTTAGGTCTGTGGGCATAGGCCTGAGGGTGGATCCCTCACCAGGGACCCTGCCCTTCTCTACCCAGCACTGCCCTGTCCCCGTCCTGTATCAGTGGTAAGTGCTACGGATGAAAATCAACCAATGTCTGTTCATATCCTTTGCCCACTTTTTGATGGGGCTGTTTGTTTTTTTCTTGTAAATTTGTTTGAGTTCTTTGTAGGTTCTGGATATTAGCCCTTTGTCAGATGAGTAGATTGCAAAAATTTTCTCCCATTCTGTAGGTTGCCTGTTCACTCTGATGGTAGTTTCTTTTGCTGTGCAGAAGCTCTTTAGTTTAATGAGATCCCATTTGTCAATTTTGGCTTTTGCTGCTGTTGCTTTTGGTGTTTTAGACATGAAGTCTTTGCCCATGCCTATGTCCTGAATGGTACTACCTAGGTTTTCCTCTAGGATTTTTATGGTATTAGGTCTAACATTTAAGTCTCTAATCCATCTTGAATTAATTTTCATATAAGGAGTAAGGAAAGGATCTAGTTTCAGCTTTCTACTTATGGCTAGCCAATTTTCCCAGCACCATTTATTAAATAGGGAATCCTTTCCCCATTTCTTGTTTCTCTCAGGTTTGTCAAAGATCAGATGGCTGTAGATGTGTGGTATTATTTCTGAGGACTCTGTTCTGTTGCATTGGTCTATATCTCTGTTTTGGTACCAGCACCATGCTGTTTTGGTTACTGTAGCCTTGTAGTATAGTTTGAAGTCAGGTAGCATGATGCCTACAGCTTTGTTCTTAAAAGAAGACATTCATACAGCCAACAGACACATGAAAAAATGCTCATCATCACTGGCCATCAGAGAAATGCAAATCAAAACCACAATGAGATACCATCTCACACCAGTTAGAATGGCAATCATTAAAAAGTCAGGAAACAACAGGTGCTGGAGAGGATGTGGAGAAATAGGAACACTTTTACACTGTTGGTGGGATTGTAAACTAGTTCAACCATTATGGAAAACAGTATGGCGATTCCTCAAGGATCTAGAACTAGATGTACCATATGACCCAGCCATCCCATTACTGGGTATATACCCAAAGGATTATAAATCATGCTGCTATAAAGACACATGCACACGTTATGTTTATTGCGGCATTATTCACAATAGCAAAGACTTGGAATCAACCCAAATGTCCATCAGTGACAGACTGGATTAAGAAAATGTGGCACATATACACCATGGAATACTATGCAGCCATCAAAAAGGATGAGTTTGTGTCCTTTGTAGGGACATGGATGCAGCTGGAAACCATCATTCTTAGCAAACTATCACAAGAACAGAAAACCAAACACCGCATGTTCTCACTCATAGGTGTGAACTGAACAATGAGATCACTTGGACTCGGGAAGGGGAACATCACACACCGG
Organism: Macaca mulatta; assembly: GCF_049350105.2. Lineage (NCBI taxonomy): Eukaryota > Metazoa > Chordata > Mammalia > Primates > Cercopithecidae > Macaca > Macaca mulatta. The sequence continues at coordinate 103,121,375 of NC_133417.1, read as the reverse complement.
GGCCTATCATGGGGAGGGGGGAAGGGGGAGGGATTGCATTGGGAGTTATACGTGATGTAAATGACGAGTTGATGGGTGCTGACGAGTTGATGGGTGCAGCACAGCAACATGGCACAAGTATACATATGTAACAAACCTGCACGTTATGCACATGTACCCTAGAACTTAAAGTATAATAAAAATAAATAAATAAATAAATAAAAAAGAAAAGCCATGATTGTGGATTTCGATATGAATAAAACTCCCAGTTCCACAAAAAAAAAAAAGAAAAGAAAAGAAAATCAACCAATGTAAGGAGACACAGAGTGAGGGGTGGGTGCTATTTGAGATAGGGTGGTGTCTGATAAGGCATCTGCACAGAGAATGCAAATGAAGGAAGCTTTTATAAGCAGGGACAGTCCATGAAGGAGTTTAAGTAAGGATGTGATTTGATAAGATTTCCTTTTCTGGAAGCCACTTTTGGCTAATGGCTTGGAGTGGCGACAGGGAGTTGAGGTTGAGGAGAGCTAGAGGACCACTTAGAAAACTATTGTGAACTACTATATTACAATAATAATGAGAAATTATGATAGACTAAACCACGGCGGCAACATGCCTGTGGTTTTTAAATAAGAATAAGCTCCTCGTAGAACCTGGAACGCTGAGGAGGTCTCTTTCCAGTAACTTGGACCAGAGACAACTGTAAATGTGCTGAAAGCCAGAAGATGTTGGGGAAGCTGGCAGAGAAAACCTGAGTTATGTATTGCTCACCCTGCAGCATCCATGAGTGACTGAAGGGACTATCTGGACCTTTTCCTCACTTCCAAAAGCAAGTGCTACGAGAAAGGAAGAAGAAAACCTTAAAGTGGTCTTAGCTTACAACAGTGATATTATCCAATATCTTTTTTGTCCTGGATGAAAATGGGAAATAAAAGATTCTGATGGCTCCTAACTCCTTCCCACTCACACAGACATTAACCACACCATGGTCAGTCCCCCACCAGCATGTGTGCCCACCACAAAGGTCACTGCCACTCGACACAGACGCAGTGAGGGTAGGTACTGCCATACAGCAGAGACAGGTGAAGGCTGGAAGCCTGGCAATGGAGAAAAGAGCAGGGGTGAAGGTGGTATGCAGACAGGAGTAAGGGACAACGAGGGCCTGGGCTGTGCCTGAGCTAGCTTTCTGTTAGAAGACTAAAAGAACTGAAAGTAGGCTGGGCTCTGTGACTCATGTCTGTTATCCCAGCACTTTCAGAGGATGAGGTGAAAATCACTTCAGGCCAGGAGTTCAAGATCAGCCTGGGCAACATAGCAAAACCCCATCTCTTCAAAACAGTAAAAACTATGCTGGGCACAGTGGCCTATGCCAGTAGTCCCAGCTATTCAGGAGGATCACTTGAGCCTAGAGGTTCAAGGCTGCAGTGAGCAATGATCACGCCACTGCACTCCAGGCTAGACAACAAAGCAAGATGCTGTCTCTAAAAAATAAAAATTTAAAAAAAGAAATGAAAGTCAACAACCTATAATGAAGACAAACACCAAAGACCACCGTAGAGAAGGGCAACGAGGGCTTCAGGACAGTGCCCAGCCTGGAGGCGGTGAATTCTTTCTTTCTCCTTCCCTAAAATTTTTAGAGGGCTGTGGGTCGGATTTTAGGGAAAAATGAAAGAATTCATTAAACTAGAGTTCTGCAAATAGATAACAGGTGTGCTACAAGATATTGATGTTTGTACTTTTTTTCAGTGATGACAAAATTGAGTCATTTCCAAATTTACAACAGTTGAAATTATGCTTGACAAGTATTTTTGTAAAGGTCTCTCTGAATGTTTCCTGAACTCATGAATTCTTATCTTGCTGGTAAGCTTGGATGAATAGCAATCTACAGAGAGCCCTCTATAAAGGCTACAATATAGCACAAGTCCAGGTGTGTAACACAAAATATAATTTTCCTATGTGCTCCATGAGGTACAAAGACAGGTGGCACTAGGTTAAACTCTTGTTTGTTTTTTAGAAGGAATGTGATTTATGACTAAGTTTTGTTTCCCACAGTGTCCTTGTTACCTAGCAGAGAGCCTGGCACCATAAAAAGTTTACTAAAAGCTTGTTGAGTGGAAAAGCTGATTTAAGAGCCCTGGGAAGCTGTTTCAGGGTCTCTAGTGGCCACCTTGTCAGCTGGAGGTCCACTTGGGGGCTGGAGATACCTTCAATCTGCAGGTTATTTTTTATTCTGAAGAGCTAAAAGGAACTGGAGCAGGGCAGAGAAGAAGGAAAAATCAAGAGACAGAGAAATAAAGGGGCTTCCAAAGCAAAGCTTTCCTTGAGCATTGTCAGCCCAGGCTCTCCAGAGAGGTAAGATGGCTGGGACTCTAGAGGGATCTAGCAACCACGTGGTGGACAGTAGAGTTGCACGGTACATACACTTAGCTTTCACACATTCACCTACTTCTGCTCCACAACAGGGAGTGAGAGAGTGAGGGTAGGAGTTGAGGAGAAGGAGTAAAGAGAGGAGACTAGAAAGAAAGAATAAATGAGAAATCGCTACATTGTTTTCCAGGCACTGAGCACCTCCAAATGGGAGATATATATCCGTTGTTCCCTTAGCCATTTGGTACCCACATGCCTCTCACAATATAAACATCTTGCTGAACTAATCTCTTCAAACATTTAATTTTTTGTAGAGTAAGGCATCTAAACGTAGGTATTTAATCTAGTGCTAAATTATAGAAACAGAAATCCATTCTAATACTTTGTCAGACTTGTAAGAGATGGTGTTTGATCTCTACCATGACACCTTCCTAATGGATTTTCAAAGGTTTGACCTTAGGGGCTGGGCTTCATGTCTAACCTCAGGAGACATTTGGCATTGTTATGTTGCTCAGGGACCTATTCCTCATGAAGCCCTAGTTTTGTTCATTTTTCTCTGAGTAGCTATGTTCTCTTGTTGAGGTTACCCTCAGCCCAGGGACTGAATCATGACTGATTCAAGCCATTCATGGTTGTTTTATTCTCTTGCCAGGTAACTGGTTTAAATATGAATGTATAATGTAATTCTGTCCAGTTATAAGCGAGGGGAAATCAACTGGGATGATTCTAGAAAGGTTTTCATTATTCTTAAAAAACAAAACAAAACAAAAAAGCAAAAACAGGAATATTTCCCCTTTTCTACCTCTGGATATTCTTGTCTTCATAAGATTACTTGGAACTAAGCAGCCACTGTGGGAGTCAGCAAAAGAGGATGACATAAATAAAAGTGTCTCTGTTGACATTTGAGGCAAACTTAGAATTGCCCTGCCTTCAAACTTCTAGGTATGCAGTATAGTAAGTATTCTTATTACTTAGGTCACTTTTTGGTGTGTTTTCCTTTTATTCCTTATAGTCTATGGTAGATTAAAGATGTCCATAAATTATTTACTTCTCTTATTGAGCAGTATTGTCCAGTTCCTCTCCCCTTGAATCCAGGTGAACCCTAGTGGCTTGCTTGATCAATAGAATACAATGGGAGACTTATGAGCTTAGGTCACATGAAGCTTTGCAGTTCCCATATAGTCTTCTTTTTATTTACTTATTTATTTTTTTAGAGATGAGGTCTCACTATATTGCCCAGGCTGGTCTCAAACTCCTGGGCTCAAGCAATCCTCCCACCTTAGCCTCCCAAAGTGTTGAGATTACAGGTGTCAACCACCATGCCTGGCATCCATACTGTTTTCTTGAAAGGCTCCCTCTGAAAGACAGTAGTGGCAATGTAAGAAATTCAACTATCCTTAGACCGTGATGCAGTGAGAAGCCCAAGCCACATGGAGAGGAAACACATAGGTACTCTAACTGATAGCCCAACCTGACTTCCTAGCCAGTTTCAAAGACAAATTGCATCGAATAAGTTAAGCAGGCAAGAAAGACTTTATTCAAAGCTACTGCAATAGGGAAGAGAGATAGAACTGAACTCTGAATACAACAGTAGCAACTGGGGGGTTAGAGCTAACAGGCAGGATAAGGAAGTCAGTGGATGGAAAAATAATAAGGTGACCTTGATAAGCTGTAAAGGTAGAATATTCTTGCTAAATTTGCTTGGCAGGATTCTTGATAAAACTAGGCTAGGCAGACCAAGAACGAGAGGCCGAGGATGAGGTCTGGTAAAGAAGATGGCTTGGAGAAGCCTGACTGAAGTTTGTTCAAGTAGGGATTCCTTGTCACCAACAGCCACATCAACTGCTAGTCACATGAGTGACACCTGGGATATCCAGCCCAGTTAAGTCTTTAGATGACTCTAGCCCAAGCTGCCATCTCACTGCAACCACACAAAATATACCAAGCAAGAACCACCCAGCTGAGCCCCAACAAATTATAGAATCATGAGAGATATAACAAATTGTTTTAAAACACCAAGGTTTACTTTTTTTTATGCAGCAGTAGATAACCAAAGCACAACCAAAACCATTCCAAGTGATACAAATATCTAGAAGATATGAACAAATTTATTTGCACACAAGTATCTTCTGAGGAATTCAAATGTTGAAGTGACGTAATGAAAAGAGTACCAGGACTACTCAAAGGACCTGTATCACTGCAACAGGAGAGAGGGTGCTGCTAAGGCTTAACATATAAACAAGGGTATAGGTCCATTCTTACACTGCTATAAAGAGATACCTGAGACTGGGTAATTTATAAAGAAAAGAGTTTTAATTAGCTCAGCTTCTGGTGAGGCCTCAGGAAACTTGCAATCATGGCAGAAGGTGAATGGGGAGCCAGGCATCTTACATGGTGGAGCAGGATCACGAGAGAGAGAGGGCAGGTGCCAGGTGCTGCACACTTTTAAACAACAAGATCTCACAATAACTATCATGAGAACAGCACTAGGGGGATGGTGCTAAACCATTAGAAACCAACCTCATGATCCAATTCCCTCCCACCAGGCCCTACCTTCGACATTGGGGATTACAATTCAACATAGGATTTGGGTGAGGACACAGATCCGAACAATAACAGGACTCACAGGGTGGCAAGAAATTTGAACTAGACATGTTTTGGAGCCTTCTCTGTTGTCATATAAGAATTGAGGAGCTTTAAATAATAGTTGGAAAACTCACTGAATCATTCATTATACAATCATAAAATAATGAGAAACTTACCACAGAGGTAGACCAACAATAAATGAGTGAATGGATAGGATATAAACAGAGCAGGAAACTGGTAGTCCACAGTGATTGTCATTTTTGCTGCCACTCCCTTTGCTACCCTACATGGCTGTGCTGTGCCTGGCCTGGCCCTATCCCTTGAGTGTGCTCTCTGAGTACACTTATAGGCACCCCTTTCCACAGCTCTCTCCTCAACCTCAGGCATGGTCACAGAGACCCTCACTGATGCTCTCAAGGCACTTGGTGTCTAGTGCCACAGCCATTGTCCAGCCATTCCTTATCTGTCCACTGCATGCAAGTTGGGCCTGGTGCTACCACTGAAGGAAACCCTCAGTCCCCATCATCCCCCCTTTTTCTGAAGATGACTTTCTGTCTCTTGGGTTTGTCCACCCTTGCCTGGTCTAACCCTCAGCCATTTACCTTTGGGACAATCCAGGCTAATCCAAATCAGTGATCTAAAAACCCTTCAACTGCTCTACCCAGAGGACTGACAGGTAAGGATGGCAGGAGGGAAAGGAGGCCCGCCTCCAGGGAGCAAGGTCAGATTTCTCTTTTCTGGGGTGGGGGTCGGGTGTGAAAGGAAATAGTTCACAAGAAGGAGAATAACAGTTTTTATTTTCTTTTTATTAATATCTCATCCTATCGCACATGGTATTTGAGAAAGGAGAACTTGGTATTCTTGTCCTTGGGAAAAAATCATTCTGAACTCCTGGAGTACATTTAAATTGTTTCTTGAACTAAAATGATGAAAGTATATTTCAGAGGACAGATTTGAAGGTAAAAAGTTCACAGAAAAGGTTTTCCTTATTTATAGCCCAGCCTTCCTCTGAAATGAACAGTATTTCAGTTCACATCAAGATAACTAATAAACCCGAGAAAGCAATAATCCTAACAAAGATGATACTTAGAAGTGCCTATTTCATTAAAAAGCAAAATATACTACACAGCATCAAGTTGTCCTATGTGTCCATTTTGTAAATTCAATCTTCCCCAAAATATAAAAACATCATAAGATTCAGCACTTCAGAAATTAAACACAATCAGCTAGACATGAAAGCAGGTTTTGATATTGATAGATGAAAGTGCCAGTTTGAAGCAGTAACATTTAACACAAACTGACAGCAATTTAAAAGCGGTCATTTCCAGAGGTATAATCATTCAACCATAGTTTTTTGTAATATAGACAGAGCAAAATAATATGAGAATTACGACTGATTGTTCCATCATGAAGGGAACATATCCACAGGGAAGTTCACTGCAGTTGGAGTCAGAAGCCATGGCACTTGATGGCATTGCAAATATCACCTGGGGGAGTAGAAGCCATGGCACTTGATGGCATTGCAAATATCACCTGGGGGAGTGGAGGCAAGTTGCTGGCCCAGGAGCTCCTTTCCTCACCCCTGTGTTGAAGATACTATCACCCACACTGCCTGCCTCCCTGGGGCTCAAATGGGAAATATGTGAAAAATATGTGCAACCTCTTTTCAATATATAAATGCTAACTACCATTGTGGTTATTGTTTTCAAAGCCAGTTTTGATAGTACTTGAGATATAGTGCTTAAAAAATCTTAAGAAATGTTAAATTTCTGTACTATATAGAAATAATAGTTGACGTTTGAGTCCTAAAAATTTTTTTTATGGATCTATTTGTTTTGCTGTTGTGAATTATGTAGAAGGTGACAAATGCTAATTGGGATGGAAGACCAACCAAGAGATCAAGCTATCTCTGCGAATCAGGTAAATAATAGCAGTAATTATTGAGTAAATCTTGCATTCTATTTATTCTTTCAATTAACATTTATTGAGTTTTTGCTTCATGCTAGATGTGGTGCTAAGTTTTAAACATTCAAGGAAAAGTGGCACAATTTTTGCTCAGGGCTCTTACAGTATACTTGGAAAGATAGTCATGGCCCAATATGATAAGAGCAATAAAGGAAGTGGGTATGTGTAAATAAACATAGTACAGAGGTAATTGCGCTCCAAGAACTTAGAGAGCTTAAGGTTACAATGCTATGTGTAGGAGTGTGTATGTGTGTTTGTGGGTGTGAGTGTGTGTATATGCAAATGTGTTGATCATGTCCCAAGAGGACAATAAATAAAACAAAACATTTTCATGAAGAAATATTTGTTTCAGCAAAATGTTTCCATGTGTTAGCTCAAGGATGCAGTATTTTTTAACTCTTTCATTATGAAAAATTTCAAACATAAAACAAAAGTAGAGAGAAATATATGATGAACTCCCATGTATCTATCATACAGAATCACAAAGATCAACATCCTGCTTGTTGTGGACTGAACTATGTCTCCCCCTAATTCACATGTTGAAGCCCTAACCCCCAGCACCTCAGCATGTGACTGTATTAGGAGATAGATCCTTCAAAGAGGTTGATAAGTAGGTTAAAATGGGGTTATTAGGGTGGGCTCCAATCCAATCTGACTTGTGTCTTTATGAGAAGAGGAGACTCGGGCATAGGAGAGACACCAGGGATGTGCATACATAGTCACTGTATGTGGCAGAATCACCGCATCATTCATTATACAGTCAACAAAGGAGGAGGCCATGTGAGGACACAGCAAGAAGGTGGCCATCTGCAAACCAGGGAGAGAGGCCTCAGGAGAAACCAAATAGAACCTTGCTCACTTACAGGGCTGTCAGCAACATGCGAACACCTATGTCAGTCTTGGATAGGATAATAGCCTGGCAGCAACTCCAAAGAGATAAAGGTCAAGGTCAGAGCCCACAGCATTAGGCCAAATGGGAAAGGTTTGAACTGCAGGAAGGTTGGCCCTTGCCATACTAGAGCCTTATGAATTAGCCAAACACATTCTCAGGGCCTATAGGCCAGAGGCTATTTCCACGATGTCCTTCTAGTTCCATCTCTAAAACCATGGCAGCATTCAAGACTTGTGAGTAAAGAAAATGAAATAGGAGAGGAATGGAGCCCAGATGTTGCACTTGCACTTCCGACCAATATGATGTAACAGAGACCAGATTTATCTTCCTGTGTGACACAACTAAAAAACCAAAATATGCATATATATATGAAACACTGACATTAAACATTGCAAATCTCCTATGACATTGCACATCAGGTAACAAAGAACAGTGATATATAAGAGATGGGGAATAGATGAGCCCCATGAGTGCCCCAGATTACTGCCTAAAGAAAGTTTTTTCCAGACTGTGATGTAGGGAGCAGGAACCGAGGCAGAGCCAGTGATCTCTCTGTGTTGAAGATATACAAGGCTGGGAATCTAAGGAGCACAAGGTGGCTGAAATTCAAAGGACATGGTACTGGAAAGGTCATAGCTACACAGAGAGAGAACTCGAAGGGTCCCCCTCAAGTACTCAGTTGAGTAATGATCAGAACACGTATTTAAGGAAACAACCTGAGGTCTTGGCTGGGGTACGGGGTGGGGTGGTAGCTGGAAAGGATTGGCAAGAATAGTGCCCAAAGACCACATAGGATCAAGAATAGCTCCTGCTCTGAAACCAGAGTGGAAAACTTCATCATTAATGAAGCATTGGTTAGAGAACTAAAAAGTCTTTTGCTTAAGTAGTAGGAAAAAGTTAAAGCTTGACTAAACACTATAACAAGGTTTGAGTGCAAGACACAGAAAGATCTAACTGTTTCCAAAAAGCTTAACTGCACTGCAGAATATTGCAGAATAAATTATGTAGAATATTTAAAGGATTACAAAAATAATATACAATTATTAAAATATATATATTGTATTTTATATATTATTAAAATATATAATATATAATTTCTGGCATCCAATCAAAACTTGCCAGGCAGATAAAAAAGCAAAAATATACAACCCATAATAAGAATAAAATCAATTAATCACAATGGATCCAGAAATTATGTAGAAAATAAAATTAGTAGATAAAGTCATTAAACAGTATTATTGTATTATTTTATTATTGTAAATGTACCGTAACTGTTATTGTAACTGTATTCCACAGGCCCAGTAAATTACAGGAAAGATTAAACTTGTTAAGTAGAGGCATGGAAGATATAAAAAAGACCCGGTTTGAACCTTTTGGAGATGTCTGAGATGAAAACCTCATAGATGGCATTAATAGCAGTTAGATGTTGCAGGACAAAGATTAGTGAATTTGAAGAGATAGCAATAAAAACCATGCAAATTGAAACAGCAAGGGAAAAAAACTGAAAAAAAAAATGAACAGAGCATCAATGAACTGTGGGACAATTTCAAGCAGCTAAATATATATGTATGTAATTGGAGTCCTGAAAGGGCAGAATGCGACATAAAATATTTTAAGAGATAATGGTCAAAATTTTTCCAAATTTGATGAAAAGTATAACCTCCCAGATCATACCAACAAGCTGAACAAATCTGAAGTACAAGAAACTTGAAGAAAATTACACCAAGGCATATCAAAATCAAATTCTTAAAATCAGTGATAAAGAGAAATCTTAAAAGTATCATATCTTAAAAGATATGCTATATACAGAGGAACAAAGATAAGAGTGACAGTATATTTCTTGTGGGAAACAATGCAAGCTAGAAAACAGTGGAGAATCATCTGGAAAGTACAAAAAGAAAAAAAGTGGGCAACTGGAATTCTTTACCCATTGAATATATCTTTCAAAACCAAAGATGAATATAGCAAATTCTACCAAATATTTTAAAAAGGATTATCACTAATACTTCTTAAACTCTTCATAACAATAGAGCTAGAGGGAATACTTCCAAACACATGTACAAGGCCAGTAATACCTAAACAATTAGGTATTACTTTGATACCTAAGCCAGACAAAGATACCTCAAGAAAACTACAAGCCAATATCTCTGATGAACGCTGATGCAAAAAAACTCAATAAAATATTAGCAAACTGAATTAAAAACACATTAAAAAAATTATACATTGTGACTAGGTCAGATTCATCCCTGGCATGCAAGGCTGGTTTACCAAATGCAAATCAATCGAGATAACACATCATATTAATAGAGTGAAAGATAAAAACCACATGCTCATCTTACTCAATGCAGAAAAACATTTGACAAAGTTCAGCACATTTTTCTTGATAAAAACTCTGGACAGTTTAGATATAGAAGGGGAGATTCTTAACATAATAAAGGCCATTCACTAAAAACCCACAGCTAACACCATAACCAATAGGGAACTACTAAAAGATATTTAAGAACCAGCACAAGTCAGGCAAGCCCACTTTCACCACTTCTATTTAACACAGCACTGGAAGTGCTAGCGAGAGTAATTAGACAAGAAAACAAGTAAATAGCATCCAAATTGAAAATGAAGGAATAAAATTATCTCTATTTGCAGATGGCATGATCCTATATGTTTCTACATATAGAAACCCTAAAGATTTTACAAAAAAAACTTAGAATTAGTAAATGGACTCACGAGTGTTGCAGGGTATAAAAATCAACATACAAAAATCAGTAGCATTTCTGTGTACAAATTAGACCTAGTTGAAAAAGAAATCAAGAAAATGATCCCATTTATGAAAGTATTAAAAAAAAAAAACTTAGGAATAAATTTAACCAAGAAGGTGAAAGATTTGTATACTAAAAACTACAAAACATTGATGAAATAAATTGAAGAAAACAAAAATAAATTGAAAGAGATTCTGTGTTTATGGATCAGAAGAATATTGTTAAAATATTATATTATTGAACATAATATAAAGATTTAATGTAATCTCTCTCAAAATTCCAATGGCATTCTTCATAGAAATAGAAAAAACAATCCTACAAATTGTATAGGACCCTGCCTGCCAACAACAACAACAAAAAACCCTGAATAGTCAAAGCAATACTGAAAAAGAAAAACAAAGTTAGAGGCATACTTCCTGATTTAAAATTATATCATAAAGCTACATTAATCGAAACAGTATGGTACTGGCATAAAAACAGAAACATAGACTAATGGAACAGAATAGAGAGCCCAGGAACAAATTCAAACAAATAGTCAATTAATTTTCAACAAGGGTACCAAGAGAACACAGTGGTAAAAGAATAGTGTATTCAATAAATTGTGCGGGGAAAACTAATCTCCACATGCAAAAGAATAAAATGGGACCCTTTTCTTACACCATACACAAAAATCAACTCAAAAATTAATGAAAGACCTAAATGCAAGCCCTGAAACCATAAAAATCCTAGAAAAGAACACAGGGGAAGAACTCCTTGACATTGGCCTTAGCAACGATTTTTTTAACACCAAAAACTCAGGCTACAAAAGCAAAAATAAATAAATGGAACTATATCAAACTAAAAAGTATTCACAAATCACATATTGTATGAGGGGTTAATATCCAAAATGTATATAGAACTCTTACAACTTAATAACAAAAAACAAATAACCAGATTAAAAAATGGGCAAAGGACCTGAACATACATTTCTCCTAAGAAGACATAAAAGTTGCCAACAGATACACAATGTACTCAACATCACTAATCATCAGGGAAATACAAGTAAAAACCACTGTATCACCTCACACTTGTTAGGATGGCTATTCTCAAAAAGATAAGAAATAACAAATGTTGGTGAGGATGTAAAGAAAGAGAAACCCTGGAACATTGTTGGTGGAAATACAGATTGGTACAGCCACTACGGAAACAGTATGAAGGGTCCCAAAGAAATTAAAAATAGAACCACCAGATGACCCAGCAATCCCTCTGTTGTGTATATCCCAAAGGAGATTATATAACCACCTCATAAAGATATCTGCACATCCGTGTTCAATCCAGCATCATTCACAATGGCCAAGGTATGGAACCAACCTGAGTGTCCATCAACAGATGAGTGGATAAATAAAATGTGGCATATATGTACAATGGAGTATTACCCAGCCTTGAAAGAGAAGATCTTGCAATTTGCCACAACATAGATAAAACTGAAAGGCATTATGCTAAGTGAAATAAGCCAGACACAGAAATAAAAATATTGCATAACCTGACTTATATGTGTAATTTATAAAAAAAAAAAAAAAACAAAACTATGGAACCTACAAAGATAAAGGAACAATGGTTATCACGGGAAGGGGGTAACAGGCAGATTTCATCAAAGGATATGAAGTAACATATATGTATGATAAACAAGTCTAGAGCTCTAATGTACAAAATGAGGATTATAGTTAATAAAATTGTATTAGATATTTGGAAGAAAATACAGAAGAAAATCTTTGTGACATTTGGCCAAGCAGAGTTTTTAGATATAACAACAAAAGTACAGTCTATAATACAAAAAGAGTTGACATATTAGACAATAACAATTTAGAACTTTTTTGCTCTGAAAAAATGTTAAGAAATGAAAAGACAAGCTAGTGACTGGGAGAAAATATGTGCAAACCATAAATCTGACAAAGGACTTGTATCCAGGTTCAAGAACTCTCAAAACCCAACAAGCAGGAAACAGACCAATTTTTTTAAATGCACCAAAAATTTGAGCAAACACTCCACTAAAGATATACTGACAGCCAACAAGCACATGAAACATCAGTCAGCACTTTGGGAGGCCGAGGTGGTGGATCATGAGGTCAGGAGTTTGAGACCAGCCTGGCCAAGATGGTGAAATCTCGTCTCTACTAAAAACACAAAAATTAACCAGGCATGGTGGCGGACACCTATAATCCCAGCTACTTGGGAGGCTGAGGCAGGAAAATCACTTGAACCCAGGAGGCAGAGCTTGCAGTGAGCCAAGATCACACCACTGCACTCTAGCCTGGATGACAGAGCAAGACTCTGTCTCAAAACAAACAAACAAAAACCACAACAACCATGTAAATTAAAACCACAAAGATGACCAATGTATACCTATAAGAAAGGCTAAATATAAAAAATACATAACAAAGAACTACTCATACCAAGTGTTGACGAGGATGAGGAGCAACTGGAACTCTCATATGTTGCTAATGAGATTGCAAAATAGAGCTGCTCTTGAAAACAGTTTGGCAGTTCTTATAAAATTAAACATACACTTTCCATATGGTCCATCAATTCCACTCGAAAGTATTTACTCTAAAGTAAGAGTCACACGTTTTTGAAAATGAAGTTGTATTGGAACACGGCCACACTTATTTATGTAATGACTGTGGTTCTTTTTATACTTCAGGGGAAGTGCTGAGGAGTTGCAACAGAAACTATATGGCCAGCAAAGCCTAAATATTTATAATCTGTCCCTTTACAGAAAAAAGTTGTTGATCTGTCCCTAAAGAAATGAACACAAATATTTATAGCAGCTTTAGTCATAATTGCCCCCCCCTCCCAAAAAAAAAAAAACAGAAACAACCCAAATGTTCTTTGATATGTGAAGGGATTAAGAAATTGTGGTAAATCTATAGAATGGAATTTTACTCAGCAATAAAAAGGAATGAATAATTGATACATGAAACAGCACAAAATAATGAATAATGAAAAATAATGAATACATGAATCTCAAAATAATTATGCTGAGTGAAAGGAGGCAGACAAAAATGAAGACTACATATTGAATGATTCCAATTATATAAAGTTGTGGGAAAAGGAAAACTTATAATGACAAAGTGCAAATCAGTTGTTGCCTGGAGATGGGGGCTGGGGCAGAGAGGCAGAGGAAAGGATTGCAAATGGTCAAGAGGAAATTCTAGGGATGATGGATATGTTTGTTATCTTGATTGTGACAATGGTATGTTTGTGTACCCACACACACACACAGGAAACAGACCAGTTTTTTAAATGCTATATAAGTCAAAACCTTTAAATATGTGGTTTATTATATGTTAATTGCCTCTCAACAAAGCTATCAAAAGCCCAGACCTTCATTGAGTCCAATGCCTGCACATTTCACCATGATGTGCTACCTTCTCTTGCATGACAGGAAGGAGTTGCAGCATGGAAAGTCTAACCACTGACACCAAGCTGTAAATAACAGCCTGCCATGTTTTAATCCTGCATGCTTTGATCTTGGAGTGAGGCTATTTAGGAAGACACAAGCTGCCTCTTCACAGAGGAGCTTCGCAGTCATCAGAGTCAGAGCCACAGGCCTTCCCAGGAATAAGCCTGCGTCCTTGCCTTCCACGCCTCCCCTTCCACCCTGACTGCCTGACCTGGCCAGGTGGAGTGTCTCAGAAATCCTAAGAGAAACCTAGGTACCTCTATTTGTGAGACTCCAAGAACCCAGAAAGCATAGACTTATTTAAAATAAATAGTGTCATTCACTGTCACAGGTTGGGTTATCTGAAAGCAGATACTGATACTGAGTTGGGGGCAAGAGATTTATGAGGAACCAGCCTGTGAAAGGAAAGGGACAGGACTGAAAGAGGGTTGGGCAGAAGGATAATCAAACTGTGGCCAAGGCCAGCAAAGCCTTGGTCAACTTGGAGGGGAACTCTGAGGTGTCCCTGGTAAGTACGTCCCAAATCACATCCAGACAATTGGTTCTTTGTACCCCTGCCACACTGACTCACTACATGCAGCTGACCAGGAAAGGGTCAGCATAAGCTGAGTACCCTTCTGCAGCTAAGGTGGATCCTGAAGGAGCTAATGGCTAGACGCTGTCATCTGGATCGCAGGGTCTCTGTAGAGTCAGGGTGACTTGAGATAACTATACTACGCTCATTTGTCGTTAAAAAACACAGGCCAGGATTACTTTGGGAGGCCGAGGCGGCCGGATCACAAGGTCAGGAGATCGAGACCACAGTGAAACCCCGTCTCTACTAAAAATACAAAAAATTAGCCGGGCGCGGTGGCGGGCGCCTGTAGTCCCAGCTACTCAGGAGGCTGAGGCAGGAGAATGGCGGGAACCCGGGAGGCGGAGCTTGCAGTGAGCCGAGATCGCGCCACTGCACTCCAGCCTGGGCAACAGCGTGAGACTCCGTCTCCAAAAAAAAAAAAAAAAAAAAAAAAAAACACAGGCCAAAACAAATCAGTGTGCAAAATATAAATGTGGTCTCTTGACCATTTTCACAAGACAACAGAAAAGAAATTGGGTCCTCTAATTACAGGCAGATCAACTTCACTAATTTATCTTTTGTCCCTTTCATGTGCTGCCCGAGGTTTCCAAGCCTTGTCACATTGTGAGTGATGATGTTGGATGGCAGATTTCCGAGTTAGCTGTAAAGAAAAAATTAACAAGTAAAACCACACACCTGACCTGTTAGGAAGAAACTGTGTATTATATTCAGAAGGAAAAAGTAGAAAACTACTCGTTAATTATGGGTATGCTTGACTGGCTATAGAAAACCCGATAGGTGTAAAGGAGTAGAAATCAGATGAAGATAATGAGGCAGCCAGCAGGGGCCGAGGATCCTATTTATGGTGCACCAAGCTTAAAATGGGTGTCGGCAAGAGCAGCAGGAGGCACGTGGGCTGTCAGGTCTGTGATGAACAACAGGAGAATTTCGGGGAACAGTTGCTGCGATAGTAAGATTTTGCCAAATACTGAGAGCAAAAAAGTTAGTGTGCTGCAGGATCACGAATACAGACAAGTGAGTGTGAGTTGGTATTTCTCAAAAATGAACTGTCAAGAGTAAGCTTTTATGAATCAAGTGATAATACTTTGCTGTTGAATGGTACTGTTTGCAGAGTATGGAAAAATAATGAATCGGAATTCACAGAATGTTTGAAATGCTGGTCTATGAAAATAAAATACCCTTGCTTTTAATGATGAAGGAAAACTTCAGGAATTTCCATAGAAATGAAAGCAGGGGACAAATGTAAGCAACAGTAGCAGTGAAATACATGGTAGAAATGGGCAAAAATGGGCCTCTGGAACTTTCTCTCCTCTCCATTTTGGTCACTTTCACATTTTGGTCACAGCTTCATGTGGAGCTTTGGTCCCTGCCAGCTTACAGATCATCTTCCTCTTTGAGACCCCTCTTCAGCCTACTCTGTCCAGATCAGCCCCTGTTCACCGACTGCTTTCCAGCACACCTGCTGTGTGTTTTTTATCCCAGAGGATCTTAATTAGAGTTTACAGCAGAGAGCTACTGAATCTTATATTAATCTCTAGTTAAACAAACTAACCCTAATGTATATGATCCTTGCAGGAGCATTTTGATTTTTTAAAAAGGACTCCAAGATATAGTTTCCTGCATGTTGGTGAGAGAAACATTTTCAGGTTGTTTAGGAGTCCTCCAGGGATTCTCAAGTCACACAAGTTAAGCAGTTACATCTCTGCCTAGTAGTCAGACTAGCGCAGTATCTAACCTTCACTAAATAAAGTTCGTCTAAGCATGAAGAACCTCCCATCTCCCCTCATTTTGAGCACAGTATTTTTTTCCATGACTCTTTTCCTGCTTCCTTGTCTATTCTCTTTAGATATAATCAGAAGGCAATTGATACAATAGAAAGAACAAGATGACCTGGACTTAAATCCTGACTTTCCCATCATCTGAATGAGGTGCTTGGCAAGTTAAACCTCTCTGAATCTAAAATTCATCTGTAAAAACTGGTGATTATGTCTACCTTTATAGGGTAGCTGCGAGAACTGTTTGATGCTTGGCACATCCTAGGCTCTCAAAAGTCAGTTTCTTTTCTCCAAGACAGAAAGCCACGAACTGAGACTGCCATGTGTTCTCCTGGGCAGCCCAGGCTAGCCAGGACCATAGAAAGAATCCCTGATGCTGAGTAAACAGGAACAGGGACACTTGTTCTCATGCCACTAAAGGCCACATGAGGGAATGTGCCAAGGCTGGAGCTAGGAGACCTGGCTACAAAGTTCAGCTCTGCCACACAAAAGCTGTATGATCTTGGGACACTTAAGTGCCTTCCTGAGCCTCCAAGTCTTCAAATGGAAAGGGAGGGTGACACCCATGGCTCTCTCTATTCCAGAAGAGCATAATAAAGGTCAAGTATAAATACAAATGTCTTTGTAACAATAAATTATGCAAGGTAAACATCACAATTCTAGAAATCCCTTGAGTAGCATAAAGAAAAAGATTGTTAACAACTTTTTTTTTGAGACAGGGTCTCACTCTGTTGCCCAGGCTGGAGTACAGTGGCATGATCACAGTTCACTGCAATCTCAACCTCCTGGGCATAAGCAATCCTCCCAGCTCAGTCTCCCAAGTAGCTGGGACTACAGGCTTATACAACTATTCCTGGCTGATTTTTTTCTATTTTTTGTAGAGAAGAGGTCTCACTTTATTGCCCAGGCTGGTCTCGAACTCCTGGGCTCAAGCAATCCTCCTGCCTCAGCCTCCCAAAATGTGAGAATTACAGGCGTGAGCCACCATGTCTGGCCTGTTAACAACTTTCAACGGAGAGCTGAGAAATAGTGATTTAAGAATCAGTGCCTTGATTTTCAGCCATCTTACTTTCCTCCCGACACAAGATTCAACCTGGCTTCAGATACTACCAACATTTACAAGGTTAAACATATTCTTCTTATTTTAAATTTAAGGCAAAATTAATTTTTGTTTTAGTAATGTTTTAAATGTGGAAATGTCAAATATCGAAATACTGAGGTTATGAAATTTATACACGAAGTTAGAGACTTACAACACATAACACATTTCTTAAATTAACCAGAATATTTTTGGATGAAGAAAGCTGTACTTATACTATATCCTATATAACTCAAACTAAGTTTTGGTTACCAGAAAGAAATTCATACCAAATTGATGTAACCACTGCTATTTACATTATTGTGACCATGACATTTCTGTTCCAATCACCACATCACCTCTTGCTCCCAAACAAATCCTCAGAGAGGGGTCAGAAAGGAAGACAGTATGAGAAAGGTATTTGTAAGCATGTGAGATGCTCCCTGAGGACTCTCAGCCGTAACTGGGTGAGGTTTTCACCTAAGTGGGACTGCAAGTCCTATCACAGTTATGAGGGTTAGAGGGATAAAAGTATGGATTACTTTGTTTAACGTGACCTGCATGTGTATTCGTAAGCTATGGAGCTGAGGAAACATCCTGACACCTATACTACTTCCTGACGTCTATAGATATGCCCATCGACAAAAATGCAAAGAAACAAAATACTGATAAAGTACCTCTGGCCCTGAATATTCAACACTGAAAGTCTTCTAAGGTTCCTCAACAGAAGACTTCCAAAGTGAATTGGGTCAAATCCTTTCAATGTCACTTTCCCTGGTGTATTTTAATTAGGAAGAAAATGTATTCACCACC
Source organism: Macaca mulatta (assembly GCF_049350105.2). Classification (NCBI taxonomy): domain Eukaryota; kingdom Metazoa; phylum Chordata; class Mammalia; order Primates; family Cercopithecidae; genus Macaca; species Macaca mulatta. Next base: position 103,103,145 of record NC_133417.1, on the reverse strand, counting down.
AGCTCTGAATCCTAATACAGTAATTAAATGCACCAGTGGAAAAACCTGTGCTGTTTGAACTGACACCATTATCTTAAATGGTTTCATTTGATTTAGTCTCAGTCTCTACAAGGATCTTAAAATAGGATGCCATTATACGCAAATGGGAACACGTGTACAAGTGAATAGGCACAAGGAAAGCCACAGGGTCTAGTCCAAGTAGAGAATTATAAGGGGGCGGGAAGGCGAAGAGAGACGCCTTGGGAAACATGGTAGACATAGTGAGGTTAGGGTATTTCCTTAACTGCAAGTGACTTTTAAGGTCCTGTACTTGCTTTACTTGCAGATAATGAAATAAAAGAACAAGCTTTTCTGGAAAAAATTTGTATTCTTAAGTTATGGTTTTTCTTTCTAAAACCTCTTAAAAGCAAAACTTTAGCTTAACTTGAATAAGCAAGAGGTTTTGAGGAGGAAGAATCATGGTTTACGCACACTTCTCTTCAAGTAGAGTGGAGAAAGATCACTGGACCCAGACACAACTGGTACACATTCAAGCCCTACAAGACCACCCATAAGCTGCTGAAACTCTCTAGAAAACATACTTCAGTGGGTTACCTAACCTTGGTCGACAACAGGTGAAATTCTACCTTGTGGAGTTTATAAGTTTCAGGGGACATTGAGTTCTGTGTGAGACTCAGTGTTTCCAATTAACCAAGGCAATTTCAGCTTCTCCACCTCTATCACCTCCCAGCAAAAACCTGTCTGTATAAAGCAACTCCTCCTGGGAATAGTCAGAGGTTTCTTCCCATCCACCAACACCTCTGAATCCCTGCTACATTCCAGGGAACAAGGGACATCACTTACCCTCCATGTGCCACAGATCCATCCTTTGTGGGAAGAATCTTCTGTGAATGTACAGCGTGATATCCCCAGGGTACCTTGACACTGGTTTCGGTTCTGTTTGCCTGGTCAAAGTCTTTGCCCATTTCCTTCATGGATTATTTCTTTTTATTAGGAACTCTTGTCATTAGCTGACAAGCTAGCTGGTATTCCCATAAGCCTGTTCAGCTCCTCTGGTAGGAGACAAAGTTACCTCATCCTCCAGGTTGTCAACTCCTCCAGATCAGAGTCCATAGCGTTTTCTCTGTGCCCCCAATTTTGTTTAATGCTTGTAAAAACAAAAACAAAAACAAAACCGCAAATACTGTACCCAGTAATTCCTGTTAAACCAACCAGCATAGATAGGAAGACAAGCCTTCTTTTGCCACTCTACATCAGTGACTAATTGCCTTGAGAGCAAAAGGTTTCCACAGTTTGCTTTGTAATCCTTCAGAAGATCTCCTAGAAATGTTCTGTAGAACCTGCCTGGCTTTTTCCAGGGCTCCCAGAAAGCCTGCCTCTCAGTTGTCTGTTCTCACCCTTTTTTTTTCCATTCTGTACAAATCTCACGAGACAGAAGCACTGCTTTCCTCACAGAGGAATGACTAGTAGATCCAGATGTCAACTGCAGAGTACAGGGGGTTAAATAGTGTCCCACCCCAAATTCATGGCCACCTGGAACCTCAGACTATGACCTTATTTGGGAATAGAGTCTTTGCAGGTGTAATTAGTTTAGAATCTCTAGATGAGATCTCCATCCTAGATTATGATAGGCCCTAAATCCAATGACAAGTGTCTCCATAAGAGAAATAATACAGAGGTTTGCAGCAGAAGCATAGAAGAGCTGCAAAGAAGGCTACGTGAAGACAGAAGCAGAGACTAGAGTGAGTCAGCTACAAGCCAAGGAATGCCAGGATTGCAGGGAAACTTGATTTCAAACTTCTGGCCTCCAGAACTGCAAATAAATGTGTTAAGTCACTCTATTTAGGGTACTTTGTACAGCAACCTTAGGAAACAAATACACAGAGAAACAGTCAAACTTAATATGCCCAAACCTGTCCTTCACTTTCTGCCATCCCCTTTTAGGAAAAAGGGATGGTAACCTCGGGTTCCGAGAATATAATCTGATAGACGTCGATGAAGACAGTGTGGAATAGTCAAATACCAGCATTAGAATCAGATCGTATGCCACAAATGTGACTGTGTTATTGAGTTACACGATGCCTGCTTCTTTTTCTGGCAAAAAGTAGTACATTCCCTATTAATGAGATTATTCTGATAATTTAGTGAGATGATATGGATAAGGATATCTTGAAAGATTTAAAATAACCTAGTGTATCTTGATTAAAACTGGAATGTAGGCCCATATGTCAGAGTGATATTGTGCAAAAAGAAACATTTACCAAGTTAAATGTTAATAATCTCTAAGGTGATTAAGCCAATCAGTCTTGGTCAAACTTTGGAATCACCTGGAGATCTTTCTAAACCTATGTAAGTCCCACCCCAAACTATCCTCTGTGAGTGGGGGAGGCATTGCTAATTTTTTTCAGTCTCCCTTGTGTAGCGTTTCAAATTTGTTTTCATTTCACCAGACATGCTTCTTTTAATAGATCGTATCTACCAACGTCGCCAATAATTTCCTCCCCTCATGTCGCATCATAGAAAACGGGACAAAAGAATGAGGTTCAGTTGCAGAAAAACAGTCATGCCCCAGTGACCCTTGCTAATATCCCTAACAGCACAGGCACTTGGTGACAAGACACCACTGAATACAGCTTTTATCTCCATGACAAATTTCACAGTTAAGATGGCTGAAAATAAACCCTTCTGCTTTAGTGCTTGAGCATGCACAGTGGCTGTTTATTATTCCATGATGTCCACTGTTTTGCTGTTGATGGTGTGCATGTATGTATGTGTGTGCACGTGTGTATGTGTGTGTGTTCCAGTTAGCAATGCCTAATTTGTTATTTTCTATCTATCCCCATTCCTTTAGCTTATTCCAGTGCCTAGCCATACAAAAACTTCCAATAATGCAGCATAGCAAAGCCCTTTAAACATAATCCATATTTTGCTTCCTTAGTGAAGAGGCATTGATTATCTTCCCATCTCAAGCGTGTATAACAAATAAGCCATTTCTGCAGTCACGGTGCATCATAATGCGTCCAAAAATAAATATTATTAAAGCAGATAGCTTTGCATCTCAAATACAGAGCAAACCTTAAGAAAAGCTGGCAGTGTTCTTGGTGACAGAGTTGCCTGTTGCCATGGGAATGAGTCCAAAGATTCTATGACATTTCCAGGGACCACATAAGCTGAGTGGAAAGGACTCCTTTTAGACATCAACCCTGTGCTCATATATTTACCTGGTAAAATTCTAGAGAAGGAAAAACTCAAGATGAAAGGAATATATAAGTAGTCTTTATGTGACTCAGGCATTACAAAATTTCTATCTGAATGTTCTTTTTAGTTGCTATACAAACTGCAAAAAAGCAAAATGAGAGAAAATAACAATAGATTGCCTAAATTGTAATCCCATGAAAGCTTGAAGTATAATGTACGGGATAACAACATTCTCACTGAAAACACCAGTAGACTTCTCATTTTCATGTCTCTAACTCTTTCCCAAGACAAGCAGTACTAAGCTTTGCAATTCACACAATCATGAGGCCTGTAGCCACTCCATTGCCTACCTTCGTGCACATTTTGTCTTAATCTGGGTTTCAAATAAGCGTCCTAAGGATTAAGCTGACTGGTTTTGCTGCAACGGACACTGAACCAGGAAGTTATTCTGACTTCATATAACTCTGTCCTTCATCATGGAACTCATGTTTGGAAGTCGTGATGAAAGTTGGCCTAATCAGCAGTCCGTGGACACTGTGAGGTCATCGCCAAGAAACAGGTAGCTTAGTGCTACATTCACAGGGGTAGGGAGTCATTGGCCAACACCCCTACCAGTCTGTACCTCAGGAAGGCCCATCCTTTTCTAAAAGTTGCTGCATTTTGGATATTAGGTTTAAAAATAAGGAATTGCCTATCTTCAGCCTCTTTTAACCTATAAAAATGGCAATTTCCACCTAATAAATTGTCATTCTGCTAGGCTGTACTTAGAGTGCAGCTACTAAACACTTATATTTGATATTTAAAATGCTGTATGATTTAAAATCTATATAATTGTATAGACATAACTATATCATTTATGCCCTATATAACCTGGCTAAAGGAATTTATTTTTTAGACATTTCTATATTTTTAGTAAGTACTGAGTATTTACTATGTGTCAGGCACTGTGCTAAGAACTATGTGTGGTTTTTATAATTTAAGACAATAACTATGAGGTAGATAAAGTTATTACCCAATTTTAAGATCAAATTGAGGCTAAAGCAGGTGGAATATTTTGTCCTATTTCTTATAGCCCAGAAGATGTGAAGTGAGACTTTGACCTTGGGCAGTCAGACTCCAGAGCATAACCAGTCAGGGTCTATGGTGAGCTGGGGCCGGGAAGGGGTTCATTTAATCTAGAGTTTTCTTCACTTTTTTTAACAGCAGCAGGAAGCTGGTATTAAGCAAAATTTTATGTGGAACTCCCAGTGATAAAGCACTGGGAACAGAGCTGCTTTGGTCTGTTTGGAGAAAGCAGGGACTGTTGAGACTGACCCCACCGGGCATTTACACCTTTTTAAAATTGTAGGGCACTGTTGTGTCCCTGCTTGCAGGAGTCATGCAGCAGCACATTATGTCCAGCTGCAAGTTCTTGCTGTCTCCAGGAAGCCTGTCTTATGGGAGAATTCCCCCAGGTCAATACATCCCCTTCTGCAAGCATTGTATTCTATTTCCCCTGATCCAACACTTTCAACAGCCCATCCCACGCGGTTCTCCTGGTTTCACCAGTATACATTAGCCAGTTTTCTCCATGAGTAAGCTATGTTCTCCAGGAGCAGGGACGTACTCCCCTCCATGCTGAGCCCTTACCTCAGGTACTGGTCTGGAGGAATGAGGCTAGGTGATGATGAATCTTGAGGAAGACAAGCCCCACCTCCCACGGCATCTTTCTCAGGTCAGCGTTGTAATGGTCTCCAGGCTGCTTTCTCCACCTCAAGACACGGAGAAAGTGGCTGCTTCTGCTGACTGAGATAGTCCAGAAGAATCTGGAGGCTCTAGCATTTTTGGACTCATGCATCCAAATATTCCCAGCTTAAGTCTTCTTTATCAGGGCCCTCATTTTCTGCACAGGAAACCTGTCACTCCGTGCGTTTTATCCCCTTATCTCTGCAATGCAGGCCTGATTTTCAACACAGTCTGCCTGCGGCTTTATGAGAAGAGAATCTCTTTAAATGCTCCCTTGAAGGACTTTCAGATTTTACACTCACTCTGAGTTGATAGTAAATGGCTAAACTGACCCAGTGGTTTTCTTTCTTGAGGACTTTTATAGCCAGTGCCATAATCTTTTAAGTTACCACGCCCCTCCTACTATTTCGGTGCTTGAGCTATTGTGTGGGTAAATCCCTCGCCTCCCACCTGTACCTCATCTGAATCTACCCAGGTGAGTCTTCGTTTTGGGGATACGTCAGCATGCCACAGGTTACATCAGGAATCAGCAACAGGTCCTTGTAACTATTTGACAGGTGAGTGAGTGTTCCAGAATCTATCCTAACCCGCTGCTTTCGAAAGCCATTCCTGATACCAATTGGCTTGCCTTAGCTTCCCAGCAAATCAGTGCCTGAAACAAGACCTGTGTGTTAGTAGTCTATTTGAGAGCTGATTCCAGGACAGAGGAATGAGCCACCAGGAAGAGTAAGAAAGGGGGAAAACAACAACAACAATATAGGCGAGTCACTGCTGTTGCAACAGTGATGGCAAGGGTTTGAGTTCACCAGGACCTCCCGAGCAGCATAAAAAGTATCTCCCAAATTTGTCCCATGAGAGGACTAGAGGCAGAGAGTTTTATTATTCACTATGTCACACTTTTCACCAAAGTAATCTGGAAGCCCAGAGCTGACCCTTACAGAATGATAGTAAATTCACTTGCTAACATTAGCCATATTGCAAGGTACCAAGTCTGGAAATAAGGCAAAAGAGATTACATTGTCTTGAGTACATAAACATGAAAAACATCAGCTACCCTTGCTATACAAAGGGCAGCCTACTATATTAAACTCAAATTATAATAATGCCCTTTTTCAGAGATAAGATACACAGTAACAACAGATACACTAGAGAAGAAGTTCAGGGTTTTTTGGTGGGGGTGGGAGGTGGTTGAGATGGAGTTTCCCTCTTATCACCCGGGCTGGAGTGCAATGGCACAATCTTGGCTCACTACAACCTCTGCCTCCCGGGTTCAAGCAATTCTCCTGCTTCAGCCTCCCAAGTAGCTGAGATTACATGTGTGCGCCACCACGCCTGGCTATTTTTGTATTTTTAGTAGAGACGGGGTTTCACCATGTTGCCCAGGCTGGTCTCAAACTCCTGACCTCAGGTGATCTGCCCGCCTTCGCCTCCCAAAGTGCAGGCATTACAGGCGTGAGCCACCGCACCCAGCCAGAAGTTCAGTTTTAAAGTGTAGAATTATTGTACCTGCAAAAATATTCCAGTGGAGACTAAAGAATTCCAGAATGAATCCTTTTCAGGAAAAGTCAGCTTTTCCCGAAGTCTGATCTTCCCTATGCAATTTCTGTTAGCTAATTTATCATATGTTAGTTGCTTTATAACCTTCATGAATCAGATATTTATAGGGCATATCCTATATTCCAGGTACTGTACTAGAAGCCAGGGATAGGTTGGTGAATAAGACAGATGAGGTCTCTTCATGTTTATATTTTACTTGGAGAAGGCAGATAATAAACAAGGAAGCCAACAAATAAACAGAATGCTCCAAAGAAATAAAACAGTAATTAGCTGGAGAATATTTGGGGACATTACTTCAGATTGTGTGGTCAGGGAAGGTCACTCCAAAAAGGCAACATTTGAGACCAGAATGACCCAAAGAAACCAGTCACTGGGAGAGAAAGATCTGGTACAGAGGCAGGTATAATCTTGTGGATTTGAGGTTAGAATACAATGGCAGAGGGACCAGCAGACGCTAAAGGCAGTAAGTAGGCAGGAACCAAAGTTTATGAGTCATAAGGATCATGCTTAGGAATTTGGGTTTTAAATGCAAACAGAAGCTATTTGACGGTTTTAAGTAGAAGCATGACACAACTATACACACGCGTATCATTAGACAGATACAGATATACACATATATACATACATTTCTTTCATTCACTCTGACTACTGCAGAGAAAAACAGACTAAAGGGAATTTAGTTGGAAGCTTTTTCAGTAACCCTGACAAGGCAATGCTAGGTGATACAAGTAGATGACAGAATTCTAGATAGAAAGAAGCAGGAAGATCCCAGGAGATATTTAGGAGGAGGTGCTGACAGAAACTTGTCATAGATTGGATATGGGCAGTGAGAGGAGTGACATGAAGATGGCCTTCTGGGCTTCAAGCCTGAGCTTCTAGGAAGATGTCGATGCAGCTGAGGAAGAGGGAGAAGACTGGGGGAAGGACAGGTGGTAAGAGGCATGTACTTGTTGAGAAATCAAGACTTTTTACATGATGCTTTGGCTTCAAACTTTTCTAGTTATGATGGTAGTGAATACTGCCAGCATGTTTATGACTTAAGAAAGGAGGTGGAGGTTGCAGTGAGCCGAGATCGCCCCTCTACACTCCAGCCTGGGCGACAGAGCGAGACTCCTTCTCAGAAAGGAAAGAAAGAAAGAAGGCATTATTTTGTAAACTGCAACAAAGAGGCATTCCCTGCACATACCTTGAGGAAACAACACAATCTATCACTGATAAAAAATGAACACATAATCCATGAGGCTTATTCTATCCGTGGAACATATTTTTCATAACTATTTAGAAACTGTTAAAGGACAGAAGTAATGAATGAACACTTTCTTACTCAGAAATTTATTTTAAATCTTAGAGGTGTCAAAATGTTCTCTCCAAACAAAATTTGGTAAAATCTGACACTGGTAACAAATGAACAAATATAGAAACAAATTTTAATAGCATTGATTTTTAAAGTAGCAGAATTGTAATTCCTCAAATTGTCATGTTGAATTCCTCCTCACAACTACATTGAATTGACAGCACAGAGAAATTGATAGTAAAGAACTCTATTGTGATATTTAAACCAAAACAAAAGCCTCCTCACTTGGTGACTGCTACAATACACAGCTTCAGTGTGAAAGCCCTTTGTTTTCACAATGGAGGGTGGTTCACCAGGAAATGTCTGGCCCATGGAACAGGTTCAGAAACATGTCTTCTTCTAGAAGAATTAATCAGTTAGAAGTTAGAATGGCACATAGGAGTTAAAAATCCAATAAAGATGGCACAAGGATAATAGAGGATTTGATTTGTTGGAGGAACAAACGCAGAGTGTTAATTGCCTTATCTTTGTATGGTGGTCTATGAGTGATGTTTTTAAATATTTCCAGACAGCTTGGTATTTCTTTTGCTTGAAAGGCTAATTGAAAATTTGAGCACAGGAGGGGGAATCAATGAACAGATCATGGAAACAAAGAAAAATATCCAAAGTGTAGTGGAGCAGCAACAAGAAGACTGCCATGAGAAGGGAGAGAAGAAATTCAGAATAAGCAGCTATAATTGTAAACCAGGATCTTTTCCCATGTGTCCCCCTGCTGCTCTGCCAAAAGGAATACAGGCCTTCATAGGTACTATCCACTGAAACCTGACCCAAATCTGATGGCAAAGAGGTTGGAATACTACAAATTCAATGTGTTATTTAGGCCTTTTTTTAACCTAAGTCGTTATATTCTATGAAGGAAAAATCAGAATACATAGTGTCTCAAGTATAGATATACTGATGAGAGACTCTGGGCAGAAAATCTAAAATCTGGACTCTCCAGCTTGCAAGGTCAAATTACTTATACTATATGCACTGATTGGTAGCAACTGTATATTCTAAGTAAAACAGATAAAGAGAACTTTAAAAATATAGACATTAATATTAGCCACTGAGCTAAACTTTTAATCATTGGATAGCTACAATGCCCTTAAGATTTTATGTGAACAAAATTTTTTCCCATTCAGCTGTGTCTCATTACTTTCTTTAGAGATAAGAGATGCTGTACAATATTTATATAAAAGCTATTGTTATTCTCGCCTATGTCAATGGTTTGTTTTTCTCAACAAGGAGTTGTGAATTCCTTGTTGAGAAATGCTGAATTTTGTGGTTACATAAATAAAAGACAGTTAAAAGGACTTCTAAGCAATATGTCAGAAGCTGTTAGTATGTTTGTTTATTTTAGTAATTCTAAAATCTAAACATTTATATATTATATTCTATGAAGACATAGTACAGAGGAGATGACAATATTTATGTGGCACATTTGGAAATGGACCAATGCAGACACAAAAAAATCAGTAGAGCAGCATCCAATCTACCAAACAACAGACAACAAACGAACAAACTACAGTTGTCCCTCAGCAACTGAGGAGCAATGATTCCAGGACCTCCCTTGAATACAAAACTGTGCAAATACTCAAGCCTCTGATATAAAGTGATATAGTATTTGCATGTAACCAATGCACATCCTCCCATATATATTAGATCATCTCTGGATTACTTATATTTCATACAATGTAAATGTTGTGTAAATAGTTGTTATACTATCTTGTTTAGGGAATAATGGCAAGAAAAAAGTCTGTACATGTTCATTAGAGATGCAATTTTTTTCCAAATATTTTCCATCGTAGTTGGTTGGAATCCAAGGATGTGGAACCCATGAATATAGAGGGCCAACTGTATACACATTCCTATAAGTATATATTCCAACTTACATATTTATTTTCTAACATGTATGTATATACATTATATACATAATGTATGTAGGTATATATATTTTATATATATATTTCCAGACAGCTTGGCATTTCTCTTGCTTGAAAGGCTAATTGAATAGAATATATATAACTCCTCTAAGATTTAAAATACATTTTGGAGCAAGAAACTATTCATTCATTACTTCTGTCCTTCTTCCACAGTTTCTAAACAATTATGAAAAATATATTTCACAGATAGAATAAGACTACAATATAATACATATCTTTGTGTATATATATATATATATACACACACACACACACACACACATATATCCAATATATGTATTCATTTTTTCCCAATCTGGGCCTGTGGAAATTTGAAGACTTTAGGAATAATTTAGAGCCTGGAAGATCATTTTTATGTAATGTCACCATGATGCCAATAACATGCTCACTATGATCACTATGATAAAGAAAGGAATCCAAATGCCTATCATTACATCCTCAGAACTTCCTTGAGTTTAAACTGAAATCAGCTATGCCCTAAAGATATTTTGAATGACTTACTTTCTGGTTTCCTTTATCTTGTTCACAAGATACTGCTAAAATTCTTGTGAATCAATAATAAATAAGGAGCCAGTCAGTATAACTTTTAGGATCTACTAGAAAAACAAATATGCTTTGGTTTCCCCAGTAGCCAAATGAAGATGTTAAAAACTGTTGTAAAACATTAGGAGTGTTGCAAAACAAATCATTTCATAGATACTATACACTGAAATGAAATTATTACACCATTTAGGAATAAAATAAACCACTGGGTGCAGTGGCTTGCTCCTGTAATCCCCACTACTCAGAAGGCTAAGGCAGGAAGATTACTTGAGCCCAGGAGTTTGTGACTAGCCTGGACAATGTAGCTGAATCCCATCTCTAAAAATAATAATAAAATTGTATTTGAAAACCATGTAAAGTCATTCTCCTTTATTACCATATAGTTGTTTTTTTAATTAGGAAGTGAAACACTTGCACTTTGGTTTGTTTTAGGTCCTTACCCCTAAAATAAGAAGATCACTAAATAAATAACATCAGATTCTGCAGCTTAAGACCACATATTTAATTTTTCACTCAAATTTAAGAATTTTAATAACATAAAACCCAAAAAGAAAATCTAGCAAGAATAAATGCATGTCATTTTTTAAGGAAAAAAAAGGTTTAGATAAAAAATTACAAGAGTAATCAGAAAAAATCAGAATGAATCTTACAGAAATATTTTGTAATATAAAGTAAGATACTGTAATACAAGACCACATAACATAAAGAAACAAGAGTAATGTAAGGTCACACTTGTTAAAGTTTTAAATTGAATTAGCATCTCTTTTATACTCAAATTTAAGAAGAACTGATTTCTATGAAATAGGAAATTCCAGTGCCATTAATTATTGTATGACCTTATAAAAATTGCTTAATTTATTTGCGGAATAGTATAATTTTCAAAAATGGCAACCACAACATTTCTGGTTTTACATACTCTTCCAGAACCTTGCCGTTACCTCATGAAGAGTTAATGTTTATCCCACCCACCTCCCTGATATTGGGTGTACCTTTGTGGCTGTTTCAATGAATGTAATGTGATAGAAATTATCTATGTGACTTATAAAGCTAGGTAGCTCATAATACATAGAACAATTTCTTCCTGGCTTGCTCTATCTAGAAACACTCACTCTTGGAACCTAACCACTATGTTGTGAAGCAGCCCTGGCCACATGCAGAGACTACTTATAGTCTTATAGACCTTAGCTCTACTTATAGCTAAGGTCTAAGCCAACAGTCAGCATCCACCGCCAGGCATGGGCAAGAACAAGCCTCCAGATAATTCCAGGCTTATTCCTTCAAATTGCCTCCCAAGTGATGCCAGTAGAACAGAAATGGGCACCCAAGTTGAACCCTACGTAAATTGCAGATTTGTAAACAAAATAATGGGCTTCAGGTTTGGGTGTGATTTGTTATGTAGCAGTAGATAGGCAGAGCAGTCCTTCAGCCTCAGTTTCCTCTTTTGAAATGAGAATTATAATAAGACTGTATTAGTCCATTTTCATACTGCTATGAAGAAATACTCAGGACTGGGTAATTTATAAAGAAAAAGAGACTTAAGTGACTCAGTTCAGCAGGGTTAGGGAGGCCTCAGGAAACTTACAGTCATGGCAGAAGGGAAAGCAAACATGTCCTTCTTCAAATAGCAGCAGCAAGGAGAAGTGCCAAGCAAAAGGGGGAAAAGTCCCTTATAAAACCATCAGATCTCATGAGAACTCACTCACTATCATGAGAACAGCAGCATGGGTGGAATCCTCATGATTCATGGGCTCCCTCCCACAACACGTGGGGATTATGGGAACTACAAGATGAAATTTGGGTGGGGACATAGCCAAACCCTATCATTCTGCCCCAGGGCCCTTCCAAATCTCATGTCCTCACATTTCAAAACACAGTTATGCCTTCTGAACAGTCCCCCAAAATCTTAACTTATTCCAGCATTAACCCAAAAGTCCAAGTCCAAAGTCTCATCTGAGACAAGGCAAGTCCCTTCTGCCCATGAACATGTAAAATCAAAAGCAAGTTAGTTATGTCCTAGACACAATGGGGCTACAGGCATTACACAAATACACTTATTCCAAATGAGAGAGATTGGCCAAAACAAAGGGGCTATAGGCTCCATGCAAGTCTGAAAAGCAATAGGGCAGTCATTGAACTTTAAATTTCCAAAATGATCTCCTTTGACTCGATGTCTCACATCCAGGTCACACTGATGTAAGAGGTGAGCTCCCATGGCCTTGGGCAGCTCCACCCTTGTGTCTTTGCAGGGCACAGTCCCCCCCAATCCCCACCCCCAGCTGCTTTCATGGGCTGGCATTCAGTGTCTGCAGCTTTTCCAGGTGCATGGTGCAAGGTCTCAGTGGATCAAGCATTCTGGTTTCTGGAGGATGGTAACCCTCTTCTCACTGCTTCACTAGGCAGTGCCCCAGTGGGGACTCTGTGTAGGAGCTCCAACCCCACATTTTCCTTCCACACTGCTCTAGCAGAGGTGCTCCATGAGGGCCCCGCCCCTGCAGCAGATTTCTTCCTGGACATCCAGGCATTTCCATACCTCCTCTGAAATCTAACTGGAGGTTCTCAAACCTCAATTCTTGACTTTTGTGCACCTGCAGGCTCAACATTACATGGAAGCTGCCAAGGCTTAGGGCTTGCACCTCTGAAGCAATGGCCTGAGCTGTACCTTGGCCCACTTTAGCCATGGCTAGAGCAACTGGGACACAGATCACCAAGTACTTATGCTGCACACAGCAGGGGGGCCCTGAGCCAAGCCCATGAAACCATTTTTTCCTCCTAGGAAAATGATTGATGTCTCCTGTCTCCTTAAAATGTATAAAACCAAGCTGTGACCCGACCACCTTGGGCACATGTCCTCAGGACTTCCTGAGGCTGTGTCATGGGTGCATCCTCAACGCTGGAAAAATAAACATTCTAAATTAACTGAGACCTGTCTCAGATTTTCTGCATTCACATTCTGTTTCAAAAACAAAAACAAGAACAAAAACAAAAACAAAAGCAATCTTAGAGGTTGGTATTTGATAGGTCTGTGATGGGAGGGGCTGCTGTGAAGGTCTCTGACATGCTCTGGAGACATTTTCCCCATTGTCTTAGTGAATAACATTTGGCTCCTGGTTACTATGCAAATTTCTGCAGCTGGCTTGAATTTCTCCCCAGAAAATGGGTTTCTTTTATATCACATCATCAGGCTGCAAAATTTTCAAACTTCTGTTCTCTGCTTTCTCTTGAACACTTCACCGCTAAGACATTTCGTCCCCCAGATACCCTATATCGTCTCTCCCAAGTTAAAAGTTCCACAGATCTCTAGTGCAGGGGCAAAATGCTGCCAGTCCCTTTGCATAGCAAGAGTGACCTTTACTCCAGTTCCCAACAAGTTCCTCATCTCCACCTGAGACCACTTCAGCCAGGACTTTATTTTCCATATCATGATCAGAATTTTGGTCAAAGCCATTTAACAAGTCTGGAGGCAGTTCCTAACTTTCCCTCATTTTCCTGTCTTCTGAGCCTTCCAAGTCTCTAGGAAGTTCCAAACTTTCCCACGTTTTCCTGTCTTCTTCTTAGCCCTCCAAACTGTTCCAACCTCTGCCTGTTATCCAGTTCCAAAATTGCTTCCATATTTTTGGGTTTCTTTATAGCGGCATCTCTGCAGCATCAATTTATCATATTACTCCATTTTCACACTGCTAATAAATTAACTGAACCTGGGTAATTTATACAGGAAAAGAGGTTTAATTGACTCACAGTTCTGCAGGGCTGGGGAGGCTTCAGGAAACTTACAGTCATGGTGGAAGGTGAAGCAAACATGTCTTTCTTCACATAGTGACAGCAAGGAGAAGTGCCAAGCAAAAGTGGGAAAAGCCCTTTATAAAACCATCAGATCTTGTGAGAACTCACTCACTATCCCAAGAACAGCAGCATGGGGTAACCACACCCACTATTCAATTACCTCCAACCACAACCCTCCTACAACATGTGGGGATTATGGAAACTACAATTCAAGATGAAATTTAGGTGGGGACACAGCCAAAACACATCAAATACCAACCTCTAAGATTACTTTTGTTTTTGTTTTTGTTCTTGTTTTTGTTTTTGAAACAGAATGTGAATGCAGAAAATCTGAGACAGGTCTCAGTTAATTTAGAATGTTTATTTTTCCAGCATTGAGGATGCACCCATGACACAGCCTCAGGAAGTCCTGAGGACATGTGCCCAAGGTGGTCAGGTCACAGCTTGGTTTTATACATTTTAAGGAGACAAGAGACATCAATCAATATATGTAAGCCGTATATTGGTTTGGTCTGGAAAGGTAGGACAACTTGAAGCAAAAGCAGGAAGACTGGAAGCAGGGAGGGAGCTTCCAGGTCACAGATAGGTGATACACAAATGGTTACACTCTTTTGAGTTTCTGATTAGTCTTTCCAAAGGAGGCAATCAGATATGCATCTATCTCAGTGAGCAGAGGGGTGACTTTGAATAAAATGGAAGGCAGGTTTGCCCTAAGCAGTTTCCAGCTTGAGTTTTCCTTAGCGATTTTGGGGGTCCAAGGTATTTTCCTTTCACAAGGGTCTCACTCTGTTGCCCAGGCTAGAATGCAGAGAATGCAGTGGTGCAATCATGCTCACTGCAGCCTTGACCTCCCAGGCCCAAACAATCCTCCCACTTCAGCCTCCTGAGTAGCTGGAACTACAGGTGTGCACCACCATGCATGGCTAATTGTTTTTATTTCTTATAGAGATAGGGTCTCACTATGTTACCTAGGCTGGTCTTGAATTCCTAGGCTCAAGCAATCAATCTTCCCATCTTGGCCCCCAAAGAGCTGGGATTACAGGCATGAGCCACCACACCTGGCCTCTAGGGCTGTATTGAGAACTAACTAAGATTATGTATGTGAGCATTTAACACAGTACTTCACATATAGAAGACATAGTAAACGTTAATTATTAAAGATGTAATCAATCAATCATAAGAAAAAAGAAGGAGCTGGATGAGGAGATAAATAAGAAATGCTTTGACATGCAAAATGTGGTCAAGTACCATAAAGGAAAAGTGTATGAAGTTGAATTTTTGTTGCATGGGAAAGGTACAAGAATATTTCCCATGATTCAAAGGAAAGTGAAGAAAATCAACACGATTACAGAAAAGATGAGGGAAAGGATATAATGATGACATGGCCAACTGCTGTTCCCAAAGAATCCAAAGCAGCTGCAACAAAGCAAATATTTCATATTCTTATATATTTCCATGTGTGTGCTGTGTGCATGTATGTGTTTCTAATTTCAAAACACACACATACATGCACACAGCACACGCAAAAAAGAATAAAAATATGAAAAAGAAAATGTCTATAAATGGAAAAAAGCTTAATCTATGAATTCACTAATTCCAAGACAAAAGAAAAATTCAACTATCTCCAGCTATCTTTTTGTTTTGCTTTTTTTTTTTTTTTTTTTTTTTTTTTGAGACATCATCGCTCTGTCACCCAGGCTGGAGTGCAGTGGTGCAATCTTGGCTCACTGCAACCTCCGCCTCCCAGTTCAAGTGATTCTCCTGCCTCAGCCTCCTGAGTAGCTGGCATTACAGGTGGCTGCACCATGCTCAACTTATTTATTCGTTTATTTTGTATTTTTAGTAGAGACGGGGTTTTGCCATGTTGCTTAGGCTGGCTTCGAACTCCCGAGCTCGGGCAATCCGCCTGTCTCAGCCTCCCAAAGTGCTGGGGTTACAGGCGTGAGCCACTGCACCCGGCCAAATTCAACTTTTTTATTTATTTTTATTTTATTTTATTTTATTTTTTTGAGATGGAGTCTTGCTCTGTCGCCCAGGCTGGAGTGCAGTGGCACGATCTCAGCTCACTGCAAGCTCTGCTCCCAGGTTCACGCCATTCTCCTGCCTCAGCCTCCCAAGTAGCTGGGACTACAGGTGCCTGCCACCATGACCAGTTAATTTTTTGTATTTTTAGAAGAGACAGGGTTTCACATGTTAGCCAGGATGGTCTCGATCTCCTGACCTTGTGATCCACCTGCCTCGGCCTCCCAGAGTGCTGGGATTACAAGCGTGAGCCACCGTGCCTGGCCAATTATTATATTTTTTAAAAGCTGCCTTAAAATTATTAACTTAGAGGTGCTCCTATGTATTTCTAAGAGCTTTATTGAGATATAATTCCATAAAACAAACTGCACATATTTAAAGTATACAATTTAAATTTTGACATATGTCTAACATGTGAAAACACCACCACAATAATAATCATATATATTATTCCCAAATATGTCCTTATCCACTTTGTAATCTCACCCTCCCCATTCCACACTGACCCCAGGTAACCACTTATCTACTTTTTGTTACTATTCATCAGTTTGCGTTTCTAGAAATGTATATTACTGGACATACAGCATGTACTTTTTGTCTGAGTTATTTAACTCACCATTTTCAGATTTGGCAATTTGTGTCTTTTAAGCAATTTGCCCATTTCATGAAGTTGTAGAATGTATAGGCAGAAAGTCTTCATAATGTTTGTCTACTATCCTTTTAATATCCTTAAAATTTGGAGTGATATATTCTCACTCCTTTTTTTGATTCAATATTGAAATGATGTCTGATCTTACTCTTGATGTTTGTAATTTGAGTGTTCCTTTTCTTCTTTGTTTAATTAGAGGTTTACTAATTTTATTGATCCTCCCAAAAATTCAACCTTTTTGTTTTATTGATTTTCTCTATTGTTTGTTTTCTGTCTTATTTCTACTCTAATCTTTATTCTTGTTTCTATTTTGAACTTAATTTTCTCTCTTTTTTCTAGTTTCTTAAGATGAAAATGAAAGTCTTTGGTTTGGGAAATTTCTTTTTTTCTAATACAGGTGTTAATTGCTATAAATTTCCTAAGTATAGTGTTAGTGTTATCCCATGAATTTTGATGTTTGACACTTAAATTCAAAGTACTTTCTGATTTCCTTTTTAATTTCTTCTTTGACACAGGAGTTATTTAGAAATGAGTTATTTAGTTTTCAAATATGTTGAGATTTTTCAAAAATATTTCTTTTATTGATCTCTAATTCCTTTGTGGTCAGAGCACATACTTTATATAACATTAATTCTTTTAAATTTATTGAGATGTGTTTTATGATCCAGAATATGGTCTATATTGGTAACTGCTTTCTGTGTACTTGAAAATAATATGTACTCTGCTGTTGGTGGTGGAGTGTTCCATAAATGTCAATTATGTCGAGGTAGTTGATCATATAATTTAAATCATCTATATCCTTAATGATTTCCTGTCTAGTTGTTCTCTCTATTGAGAAAGATATTGAAAATTCTGACTATAATTGTGTAATTGTGTGTTTCTCCTATCAATTCCACTGGTTTTTGCTTCATGTATTTTGAAGCTCTGATATTAGTTGCATAAATGCTTCGGATTATTACATCTTCTTGATTAATTGATGCCTTAATTATTATGTAATACCTTTCTTTATCCCTGGCAATATTCATTGCTCTGAAATCCGCTACATCTGATATTAATATATCCACAGCAGCTTTCTTTTGACTTGTGTTGTCATAGTGTATCTTTTCCGATTCTTGTCCTTTAAACTAATTGTGTCCTTATATTTGAATTGCATTTCTTGTAAGCAGCATATTATTTGGCCTTTTCATTTTATTCATTCAGTCTGACAATTTCTGCCTTTTAATTTCATTACTTATACAAGTTACAATACAATAAGAGATTTAAGTAGTACACCTTTTACAGTTGTACCTCAATATCAGCAGAAGATTGGTTCCAGGCCTCCTCATTCACCGCTTGCAAATGCCCCATTTACCCCTTGCAAATACCAAAATCCTTAGATGTTCAAGTCTCTTTCATAAAATAACATAGTGTTTGCATATAACCTTTATATGTCTTCCTGTATACCTTAAATTATCCCTAGACTACTTATAATACCCAATTAAATGTAAATGCTATGTAAATAATTATACTGTATTTTTATTTGTATTTAATTTTGTGTTGTTATTTTTATCGATTTTTAAAGTATTTTTAATCCATTATTGGTTCAATCCACAGATGCACAACCCCTAGATACAAAGGGCCAGCCATATTTATCCCTGCAGTTACTATTTCTAGCTCTCTCTCTTCATCTGTTTTTGTACATCCATATTTTGACCTGGAATCATTTTCCTTCAGCCTGAAGGATTTCCTTTAACATTTCTTATAATGTAAGTCTATTGGTGATGAATTCAACTTTTGAAAATTTTTTTGTATAACCTTCATTTTTGAATAGGTATAGAATTCTAGAATTCATTTTTACTGGGTATAGAATTCTAGGATTACAGTTTTTGCTTCATTTTCAATACTTTAAAGAAGTTACTCCACTGGCATCTCATTTGCATGGTAACAATAAGACATATGCTATCTTTCTTATTTTCTCTGTGCATGTCTTTTTTTACTGACTGCTTTTACGATTATCTCATTATCACTACTTTTGAACTATTTGGCTATGATATGCCTTGGTTGTTGCAATGGTTTGAAGGTGTCACCAAAACTCATGTGTTGGAAACTTAATTGGATTCCCAATGCCAGAGCGTTGGGAAGTGGGGCCAAATAAGGGGTAATTGGGTCATGAGGGCTCCACCCTCATGAAGGGTGTTATCATTGGAGTGGGGTAGTTGTAGAGGAGGTGACTTTGTTATAATAGCAAAACCTCCTTCATATGGGCTCTCTTGACCTTCCACCTTTTCCCCTTCTGGCATGGAATTACACTCAGCAGATGCCAAAGCCATGCTCTTGGACTTCTCAGCCTCCAGAACTGTAAACCAAATAAACTTATTTTCTTTGTAAATTACACAATCTGTGACATTCTATTACAGCAGCACAAAACAGACTAACTTGTTTTTCTCATGTTTCTTGTCCTTGAAAATTTTGAGATTCTTGGATCTTGGGGTTATAGTTTTCATTACAAAAGAGAATTTTTTTAGCCATTATTTCTTCAAATTTTCTTCTTTCCTGCTCTTCTCTCCAGTTTCATATATATTAGATTCTTGAAGCTATTTCACTATTCTCTGATACCCTGTTCATTGTTTAAATTCTCTTTTTATTTCTCATTTTATAACCCTTTTACTGAGATAATTTACATACCATAAAATTCACTCTTTAAAATATACAATTAAATAGCTTTTAGTACATTCACAAATTATGTAAACAAACATCACCATTATTTCTAATTCCAGAACATTTTCATCACACCAATAAGAAAACTCATACCCATTAGCAGTCACTCCCAGACCTCCACAGCCACTGGCAATCATTAGTCTACTTTCTCTCTCTATTGATTTGCCTATTCTGGATATTTTATAAAAATAGAACTGTATAATATGTGGCCTTTGTGCCTGATTTCCTTCACTTAGCATAATGTTTTCAAGGTATACTCTTGTAGCATGTATCAGTACTTCATTTCTTTTTATTGTTGAGTAATCCAATGTATGAATATGTAATTTTTGTTTATCCTTTCATCAGTTGATAGACATTTGTATTGTTTCTACTTTTGACTATTATAAATAATGCTGCCATGAACATTTGTGTACAAGCTTTTGTGTGCACATATATTTTCATTTCTCTTGGGTAGAAATCTAACAGTAGAATTTCTGGGTCATATGGTAACTCCATGTTTTTTTAACCTTTTGAGGAAGTGCCAAGCTATTTTCCAAAGCAGCTGGACTATTTGACATTTCCACCAGCAGGGTAGGATGGTTCCAATTTCTCCACATCCTTGCTAACACTTGTTATTATCTGTCTTTTTCTTATTATAGCCAACCTATTTGGTGTGAAGTAATATCTAATTGTGGCTATGATTTATGCGATCTTAGTTGTTAATGATCTTTAGCATGTTTCTATGTGCTTATTTCCTGTTTGCATATCTTCTTGGAAAAAAGTCTATTCCAATCCTTTGTCCAGTTTTTAAAAATTTGGTTTTCTTTTTAATAAGTAATAGTTCTTTATAAATTTTGGACGCCAGTCTCTATCAGATATATGACCTGCATACCTGTTCTGTGGTTTCTATTTTCACTTTCTTGGTAGTATCCTTTGGAGTATGAAAGTTTTTACTTTTAATGAGATTATTTAGAGTCAATGAACATATTAATATGCATCCAATCTCATTCTAGATTAAAGATAAAGAGAAATAAGATTTTTGTAACTTAGAAGATTGGCAAAGACGAAAATAAGAAAAATTAAATTTATCATTAGCAAAGATTTGAGCACCCTCATAAACTCCTGGTGGGGTTTTAAACTGAACAAGTTTTCCAGAGACTATTTGGCAATGTATCTCAAAATCCCTAAAAACCAAAAACAAAACAAAACAAAAAATCTCTGTATCCTTTGACCCAAGAATTCCACTTTTAGAAATGTATCCCAAAGAAAAAGTTGAACAACTTTGCAAAAATTGATTTTATTACTGGAATGTTTATATAACAAGATATTAGGTGAGTAAAGTCTAACAATAGGAGATCGGTTAAATATATTCTGGTAAGCCATATAATAAGATACTATGTAATTATTATAAATGATCATTAAATTTTTTTTAATTTTTTTAAAGACAAAGTCTTACTTTGTTTCCCAGGCTAGTCTCAATTCCTGGCCTCAAGCAATTCTCTCATTTTGCCTCTCAATAAATGATAATTTTCATCAAGTTTCACCACCCATCATGTCCACAGGGTCCAGATGTAACATAAATGAATGAAAAGACCCTCTAGAAAACTGGATAGCATATGCCCCTTTTGGAGAGGGCAGTTTCAATTAATTGATGCCAAGCAAGAAAGTATATGTGTGGTGGTTGTGAGGTGGGGAGTGGGAGGTGTCCTCTGTTGTTAGATTATCCAGTATTTTAAAACACGCAGGACATTGAATTGTACGTAACATTTTCTGAATTTCAAAAGCTGCCTATTGCTTAAACATTTTTTTTAAATGTTCAATGACCAAATAAAACACATCGTTTTTGGACTAGATTCAGTTCAAAGGCTTGGAACTCTAATGTAAATACACATTTATTGACATAGAAAGATATCCATAACATATTGTTAAAATTTTAAACACCCTGCTACAAACAGTTTATATAATATCTCAATTTTGTTAAAATAAAAGCATATTTACATGTATGTATAAACTCTAAACAGTGTCTAAATGGATATAAATCAAAATGTTAATAGTGGGTAATTTTGCTTTTCTGTTGTATATAGTTCTCTATTTTTGTATTTTTATATTGACCATTGATATTTTATATTCAGAAAATAAATGATACAGCTCTTTGTATCTGTAGTTATAAAGGTAAGAGTTAATAGTCTGGTTTAAAATGTTGAGAAAAAATTTAAAATCAAAATCACTAAGTATATAATCTTGCACATGAAATCAGACAGACCCGAGTTCAAAATCAGTTATTCCATTTATACCTCAATGGCCTTGGGCTTTCTCACCTGTAAAATGCCAGTGATAATACCTATCATCACCACCTCAGATCCCATTGGTGATGTAAATATGAATAAATAAAAATAGAATTAATATCTAAAACACTACGTTCCTAGCATCACCAAATCTAAGTAGATAGAAGAGAGAAGGGGGCTTTTTCTACCACAGTTCAAGTCTAGAAAGGAGGCAGATGCTCCTCATAGAATGTAACAATGTCATGGAGGCATAATACACACACAAAAACATTGTTTGTTTTTGCTGTTCTATCTGGAGACAGCAACATCACAGGAGGCTAGACTTTTCCCTTGCCACTGCTCCACTCCCAGAATCCAAAGCTCCTCCTTGCTCCACATCTCACTCCTCATCTAGCAAGGACACCCAGTGGAATGAAGCAGAGTATGGCTGACGACCCACTGCCAGCAGTAGCATCAGATGAGGCAGAATCCATGTTATGTTTTCGAGAAGTGTTGGTAGGTCCTAAGTGTGAGTAGAGCTCTAGGACAAATAAAATAAACTAGGGAAGCTACTTCCAAGGATTGGATTTGACTCTGGAGTAAATAAATGTATAAATATCGTTTGAGCATTTGTCATCCTTTATCTTCTCTTCCCGCCTAACCGTATATCCAGTAAAGACATGGATTTACCAAATGGAATTCAAGTAGATGAAGAGGTACACTAGTAAAATCAACCAATCAGCTGATGTGAGGTGGGTTTTGTTTCTGTTTTTAGAACCTCTTTTTCACCGCAAAGGGCTTAACAACTGCATTCCACTATTCCTCCCACCAGCAAGTTAAATATAATAGAGGGTAAAGAAATTTTTTCAGGTCATTGTAGTATCATTGGAAACTTGCCTTCAAATGACTTCAGGTACCTCCTCCTCGAGTGCCCAGTTTTAAACCCAGGGAATAATTTCATCATATCTGGTCCATGGAAATAGCAAACTCTTTAAGATATTTTTGATGTAGTAACTCATTTTCATTAGCTTTGCTTTTTCAATTTGCAATAAAAGAAAACAATAAGTGTTTTTATCATATCTTTACTCTTTCAGTAATGTGCAACATGAACGTAATAGTGTTAAGAAGTCAGAAATAACTTAACACAGAAGCTATAGGAGATGTTTATATTTGCAAAATTTCAACAATTATCTTCTCTAGGTTTCCCCAAATTAGCATATTTGTTAATCAAATTAATTAAGAAGCTTTTCAAAATAAAAGCAATGTTTTAAATAAATATATTCTTTCATAACCATAGAACATCTAGTTCTGTTGGAGGTAACAAACATTACACTCAAGTACTTTATGAAGACATTAGGGTAAAAATTATCTAGATGCAATTATAAATGTACCCTAATTTGTCATTTCTTTTTGCACATATGCTTTTCTGCGTGTGTTAGGGTTATATCATAGATGTTTGGTAAATGGTTAGTTCTTCAATTATCACAAAGATATTATCTGACCCACAGAATTTATATCAGCTCAATGTGATGACATGATATTCTTTGAACAATATCTTTAAATTTAAATTTAGTACCCTAAATTACAAACAAATAAAGCCAAGACCTCTAAGCTGCCATATCTGTTACAGAAAATGAGTGCTAGACTCTCAGTTTGGAAGAATGAGACCTTCCTACAAATCTTGAAATTATACAACAATATTATTGTCACATCAAAATCCTAATTGCAACAGAGCTTTCAGTGTGTTTCAGAGTACCACACAGGTAGGTATAAATTCACCTATGATCAGCTTTTCTAGTGAAATAATATGCTTAGTAAATGACTACAGAAAACTTCCTAAAATTTGATTTTATTTAATAAATATTTTTTAAAGTTTTCTAACTGAAGAAATGACTTTGCTAATCTTTCTAGAAATTCTGATCATCTGTTTAATCTTTCATTCACTTTTATTTCTACTCTGATTCTTAGGAATTTTTCTAATCTATATTTAATCTACCAAAACATCTATGCTTTGATAAATTTGGCTTCCTTCAATAATAAACTATGCTATGATCACTAAATTAAATGTCAAAGGCAGAGAAGTAAAATTAAACACAGCGACAGGTTACGGTAAGTGCTCTTCAGAATTTCAGATGAACACAATTGTCCCAAAATGATCAAGGAATAACTCACTAAATGAATAATGCAACACGGAATATATTGTAACAGAATTTCTCTCTCTCTCTCTCTCTCTCTCTCTCTCTCTCTCTGCCACACACACCCACACACACACACACACACACACACCCTCTTCCACAGGCATCCACACAGGGGTGTTGACACTTGTCTCAGAATTTAAAATACTGATACTAAAGGCTTTAATTTAGATAAATTAACTACACTAAACTACTGACATTGTGAAAATATCTATATGCAATACCCCATAGAGGGCATGATTTTGTGAACTTCTAAAACATTTAAAGAAAGAAAACAAGAATGAGAAACCAGAGTCCTTGATAAGATGGGTGAACGTGTCAATAATGCCCAGTCACAGCTTCCCATTCTCCTCACTGCTTTCCTTCTCCTCTATGGCTTCCAGGCTTCGCTTGCTCTTGGCCTCAGCACTGCTGCTGGGGGCTTTACTCAGTCCACAGGACAAGCATGCCAGCTGGATCTGCTTCATGTTTTCTAAAGCTTCATTCTTGGCATTCTTCAACAGATCTCCTTGGCCCTACAAACAGAAAAAAATAGGCATGAAAGAAGACAGTTATGGGCCAGGAATGTGCTGAGTGACATCACTCTGTGTCCTTACTGCCCATTGCTGAATAAGGAAACAGACCCAGACCTACAAGCTCACTTTTCCAGGGTTTAACCCAAGGTTCTTTTCTAACATTATTAAGTGACTTTGCTTGTTAAGCCAAGTACCTCAACCTGAGCCTGACCAACTGGCTGTGGTTGCTGGCAGTCTGTTGAGATTCTTGTTGTGAGGAACCCTCCTCTTTATGTGCTGAGGACATCAACTCTTCCATCACCATATGGTGTGAGACTCTGCACACTGCTGCAATACCTACCCCACCCAGATCCAGCATTCCTAGTCTTGGGAGAAAACAAGGAAAGAAGCTCTTCCTTAAAGAAGTGAAAATAAAATCTCCCCCTCTGTACAAGAGCTTACAAAGCAAAGTGTCTTCTGTAAAGTCACAAACCCTTATGCTTGGTGAGCTGGTTTTTAATATACTGGGTCATCCTTGCAATCTGCCTGTTGTTAAATTATTAGTTACCCACATTACTTCTGCCTTTCCCGTCATCCTGAAGACAATGTTCCCACCTGGCAGATGGAGAAGAAGAATCTACAGAAGCTCAACATGTTAATCAAAACAAAAACGAAATGAAGATTACAGGAACACATTAGCTGTCATTTACATCAGTGCCCAACAGAGCTCTTTTCCTGCTATTTTTATTTCTTATTTTACTTCATTGTTACAATGGTAAAGTGCATATGCTGGTACTGGCCCAACGGCTGAAAGACTGAGTGTGGGGGAGCGGGGACAGGTGTCTACGGTGCATAGACAGAGGAGGAAGTAGCTTCTTCCCTCTCCTCTCCATTCTCACGGCAGTGCCTGAAAGTGTGACCTTGAAAGTAAAGGACAATATGGAGGATGTGGGGTTATGACGATTGCTGGAGCATTATTCTACAAAGCAGAGGGTCAGAGAAAGGATAATTCACCTATTTTATGAAAGGCCATTCTATATTTTTAATTTGATAAATGTTTTTTCCTTAGGATGTACGAAGAAACTTGTATTTTACAAAAGCTTGGAATATTTTATTTCTCAAAACCTAAACGTGCACCTGCCAGTTCTATCCTTTGTAAAAAAAAAAAAAAAAAAAAAAAAAAAAAAAAAAAAAAAAAAAAGCTAAATCCTTCTAATAGCAGCTTTTAATTATATGGGATGATTAAATAGTTGGGCTTTGCCTGATGTTTGTGTTAAAGCGGACTTCTTCTCAAGTACATCAATTATGGTATGGGATTTTGAAAGAAGAGTTGGAGGTGGATAGTTCTGCCTTCTCATGAGGAGAAATGAAGCTGAGCCTGATAAGGTTAATTGACTGGCCCAAGGTCACAGCTGGTTAATAGCAGAGCTGGGACTAAAGTTCAGGCCTTCAGCCTCCTGGATCAGTGCTCTATTCCCCACACCATGTTCACAATCTAGTCTGAGACTAAAGACTAGAGATTAGAGCCTAAAGACTCTGTCAGTGAGAGATATATTTTCTAAAGAAAAAACATCCACTATACCAGCAGACTTTGGGAAGTCTGTTCTTAAACAGGTTAGACATCATGAATGAGTCTGCTCAACAAACCTGCACGTTCTGCACATGTATCCCAGAACATAAAGTTAAAAAACAATAAGTGAAGTCACATCCACTTTGAAAAGTGCAACTCTTCAGCAATACTAATAACAGACCAACATATGAAGCACTTGCTCGGTGTGGTCACTCTTTGTGCTTTATATATGTGCATTCAATCATTCATTACAACATCCCTATGAGATAGGTACTTTCATTATTCTCAATTTACTGATTAAAAAAACTGAGGCCCAGAGCACAATCACCCTTCCCAAAGTCACACAGTTGCTAAGTGGTAGAGCTGGAGCTTAAAGTCCAGCAGCTGGCTCCAGGGTCTGTGGTTTTAACCACTACCTGATAGGCATCTTTTAACAGCAAAGCAGGCACTCTCTGCAACGCACCCTAAAGACTCCTATTCATTGTTACCCATGGAAGCAATGCAGATAAAAAGAAAAGTATTGCCCATGTGACACAGCCTGACACAACTTAGAGATAGCATCCGGAATCAGAAGACAGGGCAGAGCAAGAACACACTGGCGGGGACGAGGGTCAGAGCATCTTCCACCAATTTTTATCTGGGCCATTTTCTCTTCTGCAAAAATGATGAAAATATCCTTCAGCCTTCCTCACAGTTCTAAGATTAAAGACAATATGTTGAAGGGCTCTTTATGATTTAAATGATCATAAGTATAGGAGTCACAATGCTATAAGGTGATTTGGAAAGTGGTTAACATTATCTGCTACTATATATAATAAGTATCTTGGTACTATCTATATTTTATTAAGAATTTGACTAATATTTAAAATGCATCTACTGGAGTCTGTTTTACAGAGATATGTATAATGTATATGTACTACTATTTTTACAAATGGAAAGATTCCTTTAAAAATAATCTATTAGTAATGAGATTATATCCTCCTTCATTTTCAGAGTATTACTTTTAAGTGTTTCCTTTTCATTTAGTTTTGAAAGTTTCATCAAGCATTTTAAAAGCATAGCAGTAGAAAAACTGGCAACTTTCCTAATTGCAAGAGAACAGTGAAACATGCAAAACCATCATTTTATCCTACTAATGCACAAAGTTCTCACATCCCCTTTTCCCACAACATTGCATGAAACATATTTTAATAATCCAGAATGTCGTCTCATTGGTTCTATGAGGTGGCATCCAAATGCCAGACTGTGCCATTTCTGGTAAATAGAAGTCAGTCTCTGTAGAAAACAATGGCCAATGGGAGAAAACAGTTTGTACCAGGGCATAACTAACACAGCTACATCATCTCCTGAGAACCCTGGAGACAACACACACTGGCTGTCCCATACAGGCGGAAAAAAGTCGTTAAACTATTAACGACTGAAAGAAGCAAACATGAAAGGCTATGTTGTGAAGAGTGTACACTGAAACACCTATATAAACTTTTGTTTTCTCTTTTTTTGTGAAGGAGAAATAGCAGTCATCTTTCCGTTCTGTGGTTCAAGGAATCACAACCTGCATCTCTTCTTTGGATCTTCCTAATCAAGGCACCAGAACCAGAAAAGACACATTCTGGTGACAATCGTAGAGAGGGCGAATTTGATTGTTAACAACCGCCACCCTGGCATTTTCCTTTGGCATGCTGGCTTTTTTCCCATTTTATACGCAGCAACTTTCCCTAATCATCTAGCAATCTCTTTCTCTCTACTCTGTCACAAACACCCCCAGACTTCTCTTAACCAGCCAGCTTATACCAGATCTCCCTCTAAACATCTTTGTCCTGTATATCATTTCCTCCAAAATGTATTAGGTACGGCAGGTATCCCCAGCCCTGGGCATGGACTGATACCAGCCCCTGTGACCTGTGAGGAAACAGGCTGCACAGCAGGAGGTGAGCGGTGGGTGAGTGAGCATTTCTGCCTGAGCTCCACCTCCTGTCACATCAGCGGAGACATCAGATTCTCATAGGAGTGTGAACCCTATTGTGAACTGCATCTGCAAGGGATCTAGGTTGTGTGTTCCTTATGAGAATCTAATGCCTGGTGATCCGAGGTTGATCCAGTTTCATCCCCAAACCATCCCCCGACACGCCCCACGATATTCAGGTCAGCCAAGCCATGTAAAGGTATTTGTCTGTAGTATGTATTTAAAAAATAATCTAACAAGTCACTCTTAAGAAAGTGTTTTAATCTTATTCTCCCTAAACAGAGGTCTTAGGGGAAGAAGAGGAACCCCGGGAGAATTCATTTTCTTTGGCGATATAGAAATGGAAACACTTCTTGTATACTAAAATAAGTTTAGGGTTGTTATGACATGAAATGCAGAATTAATGTATGAGTTGATCACTGAACACTCAACTTGAAAAAAAATGTCAAGCTGCTGCCGGCATTTCTATACTAGCAATCTCATGGGGATTTGAAGTATCCTCTGGTACTGCAGATCCTTCAGGAAAAAAAAAAAAAAGAGAAGGATGCTTTAACTCAAAAGAAAGTAAGGGTAATAGAGAGCAGCTCAGGTAGATTGATGCTGATGGGACAACAAGACTAACAGAACTCCCAAGAGCAATGTCCACCATTTAGCCTCCACAGTGATTTGGCTTCTGGATGTAAGGCTCCATTGGCAGGTCCAACACATTTAGAAAGTGACATGGACTCATGCAAAGCCACAGAGATCATTATAGAAATTCTGAATTTAAAATGAGTGATGATTAGTGAATATTTAAAAAACAAACATTAAGCATTCCTTATTAAATCTTTCCAGCTGCATTAACTTATAATTAAAATACATTATCTAGAAATCAGGAAATAACTGATGCAATTTAGATTGCAAATTGGGCTGCCATGCACTGCTGTGGTGATGTATCTCCACAATTTTGATTACTACTAATAAATTTACTACTGACAAGAAATATTGTCACAACACTAAACAGCAGCTAACATTTATTGAACACTTAATATAGTAAACATAAACCAATTCACACACATCTCATTATATCCTAACCATAAAATAGGGTAGAATTCTACACGTAAATTATCTTTTAGTTATATATCTTATAATCCATCAAAAGCTGTTTAGGATTTCTGTGACTTCCATTTTTACCAAGAAATGCAGTCCTCCTCCCACCACCACTGAAAATGGTTTTGGCTACAAATCTGGCAGAATTATTCACAAAAGACATCCCTGGCTCCTTCACAACCACTTTTCCCATGAACCGCACTGTCCCTTGTGATATTAGTACACAAAAGTGCAGGAGAACATCATAACTAGTGTTCTCATCATGTGTAAAGGAAATGAGTGGGTTGTTTCAGAGCACAACACAAATATTTAAAGCAGCTAATTGGGACTCTGGGAATAGTAAAACCCTCACATATACAAAACTACACACATAAACAAATGCAGCTCTGTCCACAGGTCAATTCGTGTGGGTATTTCTCAGCCCACACTCATCAGCAGACTGAGTTTTCTGATATTCTTTTATCCATGAGAGAATCCATACCCACAGTGGAATCACCCTTGGACAGTGCTGCAGTAGAAACCAGTCACGGACATCATAGTGGGATGTGTAGTTCTTTATTTGGTCCACTGGTGGACCACACTGGTGGACCATACTGTGGAGGGCTATGCACAACTGCCATCTTACTAACTCAAAAACCATCCTTTGCGACTCTATCATTTAAGAAGTTTACTCCTTTGCTCTGAAGAGGTAAAAACAACTGCTACAATGTCCTCCATTTGAGAAATTAAAACAACAGATCAAAAATGTTTTGATATCATGTCAGACTTTTTTTTTTTTTTTTTTGATGTTACACTCTTGGTATGTTACACTGTTTGGAATACTGGGTGAAGTTATTAAAGATGGCCTGGAATTCTTGCTCTTTAGAATGAAAGCCTATCTGTGAAGGAAATATATACAAGATGTTAACAAGAGTTAAAAGGCACAAAGGTGTAGCTATTAGGAAATTGCATATAAAATACCTTAATTTTGCACAAAAATAGAAGTGTCCACTGCACTAAGTCATCAATGTTCAGATTTATTGTTTTGCAACACCTCAGCAACCAAATATTTCAACTGCCTTCTACTTGCTATTTAAAAAGTTAAATTTTTACTCCATGAATACTCAAGAAATATGGATGGATAGTCGTAGAGTAGTTCTGTTTTAACAGTCTTGGCTGAATGAAGCTTTATCTGTTATTCTTCTGAAACTCTAAACCCAAAACAAGTGAAACTCTGCTTTTCAAATCTTTATTATGTAATGCAATAAAAATAATCTGTATAGGAACGTGAAGAGAATTACACTGGACATGCTCACCTGAGACACTGGATTTTATAACTGTATATAAAGTTCATTTTTTAATTAGTTATGTAAAACATGTATTTTAGGATTGGTCATGAACTCTGATTAATTTGAATACCTCTGAAAACTATGGAAACCGAATATAAATACATCTTTTTAGTTCCTGAGAATCTAATTCTCAAGAAAAAATAATTTATAAAGTATAGAAGACACTTTAAAGAAATGTTAAGAATAATTTAATGCCAAAGAGTCCCCAGAAAATTGTTAAATGTAGCAGATGACATGTTTAATAAGCCATATGAAAGGCTCAAAAATTTTTGAAATCATACCCTGTTAAAATTCAACATAATGAAAATTAAATTTGAAAGTTAAATTTGAAAGATCTTCTTTTCCCACATTTCCTTCTCAAATAACACCTGCATTGTTACAATAGCTTTCTTATCAAGCTTTCTTTGTTACAATAGCTTTATTTATCAAGAAATGTCAACTAACTTGAATGTTGAAGAAATGAAGGACTCCAGTTACTTCAAAATAGTAATGACTGCATTTTAAGCAAAAAACCCTTGTATTAGCCATGTTTTTAAAAATAGTTTTAATATAAGGAGACAATTTTTATGTCCTTGTATATATAGAATTCTACATATAAGTGAAGTCTTTCAACATTATTTAAACACTACTCACTAATAATAATATAATAAAAACCTATTAATAATCCAGTGGCAACAATGCTGACAACAGGTCCTGTTACTGGAGGAAGACATCTGTATCACTCAATAAAACCCACTGCATTGAGATGCACTTGGTGACCAGAGCTTAACAAAGAAGTATGGGCCAGGCGCAGCCAACATGGTGAAACTCCGTCTCTATTAAAAGTACAAAAATTAGCTGGGTGTGTTGGCGGGCGCCTGTAATCCCAGCTACTCAAGAGGCTGAGGCAGGAGAATTGCTTGAACCCGGGAGGCGGAGGTTGCATTGAGCCAAGATCACGCCACTGCACTCCAGCCTGGGTGACAGAGCATGACTCCATCTTGGAAAAAAAAAAAGTACTAAATTTAATGTTTCAAATTCCCATTTATTGCCCCTGTTATACCTTGTTCAAAGCTAAGTATATGTGAACTGAGATACACCCATCTCTTCCCTGTACTCTGGGAACAATGGTGGTCTCTCTTAGCTATTAATGAGGACTTGCACCTTAGTTTTCATTTCATTCACTTATCCAGCAAACAAATATTTGTTAAACACTTACTGTATACCAGACTTTGGCCTGTGGTTCTCAACCTATCAAAACCAACCCTTTGAAACAAATATTTTGTAAGGTTTCCTTTATTACCCTAAACTTAAATTCATAGATAATATAACCTATTTATTTCTTATTAAAATAAAGTAGATATAATACCCTAGCTATAATATAAAGGAGAAAAAGGGAATGGTCATTTAAAATAAAATAACATGTATTACCTTATGTGAATGGTCAGGCAGGCACACCAGAAACCTGAAGTAGGCAGATGCCTCTACTTAATATGAATGCAATTAGATATGAAAGAGAAATAAGATCAGATGCCATTCCACACAAAAAATACATATTTATAGAAAAATGACAATGCAAATGTACAGATAGACACTAGTATGAAAACAAATAATGGCAATAGAATGGATGTATTTGCATAGAATAAAAGTAGGAAAGAAACAACCTCAATTAAGGTAGGCATAACATGCCAAGACAAATACAAATCTTCACTGTGGAAAGAAAAAGCTGATAATCCCATAAATGAGGAAGTAAATAATGTCCATACACCACATCAAAACTACTGAACCTGTTTTTTTTTTTTTTTTTTTTTTTTTGAGACTGAGTTTTGCTGTTGTTGCCCAGGCTGGAGTGCAGTGGTGCAATCTTGGCTCACAGCAACCCCCACCTCCCAGGTTCAAGCAATTCTCCTGCCTCAGCCTCCCGAGTAGCTGGGATTACAGGCATGGGCCACCACACCCAGCTAATTTTGTACTTTTAGTAGAGAAGGAGTTTCTCCATATTGGTCAGTCTGGTCTCAAACTCCCAACCTCAGGTGATCCACCCGCCTCGTCCTCCCAAAGTGCTGGGATTACAGGCGTGAGCCACCATGCCCAGCAAAACTGCCAAATCTTTAAAAGTACTTCAAAGGCCATTTTTCTTGTGATTGATAATATCAGCTGATACCTTGTGGGACCCAGGCGGATGCCTACCATGGATTATCAATAATAAAAAATAAAGCATCAAGTTAAAACCATTATCTCTCTTTCCACTTTGTTCCAATATTACTGTGTAGCAATTATACGATCAAGTGGACAAAATACCCAAGGTGAGTAAATTATTCAATAGTTTGGAAACAATGTCTTTATTTCATTTAGACATACCTCTCAATAACTACCTTTTACACAAGTACTGGCCTTCAAACAACTTCTTGTAAAAAATAATAATAATTAATTAATATCATACACTAAAGTATTCTGATTTGCATTTTAGCCGGTGATACGGTTTGGTTCTGTGTCCCCACCCAAATCTCATGTTGAATTGTAAACCCTAGTGTTGCGGGAGGGGATTTGGTGGGAGGTGAAAGGATCATGGGGGCAGATTTCCCCCTTGTTCTTGTGATAGTGAGTTCTCAGGAGATCTGGTTGTTTGAAAGTGTGTAGCACTTCCCCTTAGCTGTTGCTCTTTCCTGCCACCACGTGAAGCGTGCTTGCTTCCCCTTTGCCTTATGCCATGACTGTAAGTTCACTGAGGCCTCCCCAGGCACGCCTCCTGTGCAGCATGGAGGACTGAGTCAATAAAACCTCTTTTCTTCATAAATTACCCAGTCTCAGGTAGTTCTTTATAGCAGTATGACAATGGACTAATATAGAGGGTTTACTCAGGCAGGAATTATTGGAAATCTTGCAGGACACAGGGCAATTTTTCATTATGTTGTACTGTCCTGCCCAGAGCATGACATCAAATATTCCTGTCTGTTTCCAATAAATGGCAGGAGAATCCTCCCAATCACCTCCACAATTTTCCAGAACACACCCTAGGGGGCAGTACTGGTGATTCATTGAGAATCACCAGGCTGGACTCTGGGGAGTACAAAAGTGAGCACAGACATCATCCCTGCCCCTACAGAACCTAAGTTTAGTGTGGGATACAGGTATATATAAAATAACCACAAAAATAAAATTATATCTAACCTTAAATTATGCTAAGTACTTGAGGGAAAAGAATGTATTGCTGTGAGGACTAGGAGATTAGACAAGCCTTCCCACAGAATGTAACAAGAGAGCTATGATTTGCAAGATGAGTAGGCATCTTCATTTATTTCTTGGCATCTTATGATCAGTGAAATGCAGTACAAGGATTTTTTTGATACTTGCCTGGAGGAGAGGCAAGAATCCTCCTCCAGTCTTACAGATACAGATATACATGGTATGGGAGAGTGTTCTGGAAGGTTACCGCCTTTATGGCACAGCACCAAATTGCCTAACACATTCCATTTTTCCTTATGTTTTCTCTACTTAGGATTTATTTTGTTTCCTTGACATTTATACTGAAAGAAACACTGAAAGTGGAAAACAATGAAGTGTCTTTTAGTGACAGTATCGTTGAGTTCTGTTAAATAACAGTTCTTAGTAACTATTTCAAATTTCTGAGCTATTCAAAGGACTGCTTTTATAACTTTACAGGTGAATAAATGGACCCAAGAAAGCTAAACAAACAAACAAACAAAAAAAAAAAACATTGCCCAGGTTCACACAAGAAACAAGTGTGAAGCAAATAACTAATAATGCCGGCTTCCCAGGCCAAGAGTTGTTTTTCTTAATCACTATATTGTTTATTTTTGTGTGTGTGTGTTTTGTTTAATTTAGGTACATTACATGATATGGTGCACATGTCATCAAATAGATCTTAGAAATGCAGAAAAGAAAAATTAGCTTAAGACTTCTTTGGTTTACAAAAGAATTTCTTGATAGAACTTCATGAATGTCCCAGACATAAATACTATCCTTGCGCTGATATTTTGATTTCTAGCTTTTGTTGTTGTTGTTGTTGTTGTTGTTGTTGTTTTAAATTTATTTATTATTATTATACTTTAAGTTGTAGGGTACATGTGCATAACGTGCAGGTTTGTTACATATGTATACTTGTGCCATGTTGCTGTGCTGCACCCATCAACTCGTCATTTACACCAGGTATAACTCCCAATGCAATCCCTCCCCCCTCCCCCCTCCCCATGATAGGCCCCTGTGTGTGATGTTCCCCTTCCTGAGTCCAAGTGATCTCATTGTTCAGTTCCCACCTATGAGTGAGAACATGCGGTGTTTGGTTTTCTGTTCTTGTGATAGTTTGCTAAGAATGATGGTTTCCAGCTGCATCCATGTCCCTACAAAGGACACAAACTCATCCTTTTTGATGGCTGCATAGTATTCCATGGTGTATATGTGCCATATTTTCTTAATCCAATCTGTCACTGATGGACATTTGGGTTGATTCCAAGTCTTTGCTATTGTCAATAGTGCCGCAATAAACATATGTGTGCATGTGTCTTTATAGCAGCATAATTCATAATCCTTTGGGTATATACCCAGTAATGGGATGGCTGCTGGGTCATATGGTACATCTAGTTCTAGATCCTTGAGGAATCGCCATACTGTTTTCCATAATGGTTGAACTAGTTTACAATCCCACCAACAGTGTAAAAGTGTTCCTATTTCTCCACATCCTCTCCAGCACCTGTTGTTTCCTGACTTTTTAATGATCGCCATTCTAACTGGTGTGAGATGGTATCTCATTGTGGTTTTGATTTGCATTTCTCTGATGGCCAGTGATGATGAGCATTTTTTCATGTGTCTGTTGGCTGTATGAATGTCTTCTTTTGAGAAATGTCTGTTCATATCCTTTGCCCACTTTTTGATGGGGTTGTTTGTTTTTTTCTTGTAAATTTGTTT
This sequence comes from Macaca mulatta, assembly GCF_049350105.2. Classification (NCBI taxonomy): domain Eukaryota; kingdom Metazoa; phylum Chordata; class Mammalia; order Primates; family Cercopithecidae; genus Macaca; species Macaca mulatta. The sequence goes on along the minus strand of NC_133417.1, from coordinate 103,067,908 downwards.
GAGTTCTTTGTAGGTTCTTGTAGGTTCTGTAGCCCTTTGTCAGATGAGTAGATTGCAAAAATTTTCTCCCATTCTGTAGGTTGCCTGTTCACTCTGATGGTAGTTTCTTTTGCTGTGCAGAAGCTCTTTAGTTTAATGAGATCCCATTTGTCAATTTTGGCTTTTGCTGCCGTTGCTTTTGGTGTTTTAGACATGAAGTCTTTGCCCATGCCTATGTCCTGAATGGTACTACCTAGGTTTTCCTCTAGGATTTTTATGGTATTAGGTCTAACATTTAAGTCTCTAATCCATCTTGAATTAATTTTCGTATAAGGAGTAAGGAAAGGATCCAGTTTCAGCTTTCTACTTATGGCTAGCCAATTTTCCCAGCACCATTTATTAAATAGGGAATCCTTTCCCCATTTCTTGTTTCTCTCAGGTTTGTCAAAGATCAGATGGCTGTAGATGTGTGGTATTATTTCTGAGGACTCTGTTCTGTTCCATTGGTCTATATCTCTGTTTTGGTACCAGTACCATGCTGTTTTGGTTACTGTAGCCTTGTAGTATAGTTTGAAGTCAGGTAGCGTGATGCCTCCAGCTTTGTTCTTTTGACTTAGGATTGTCTTGGAGATGCGGGCTCTTTTTTGGTTCCATATGAACTTTAAAGCAGTTTTTTCCAATTCTCTGAAGAAACTCATTGGTAGCTTGATGGGGATGGCATTGAATCTATAAATTACCTTGGGCAGTATGGCCATTTTCACAATATCGATTCTTCCTATCCATGAGCATGGTATGTTCTTCCATTTGTTTGTGTCCTCTTTTATTTCACTGAGCAGTGGTTTGTAGTTCTCCTTGAAGAGGTCCTTTACATCCCTTGTAAGTTGGATTCCTAGGTATTTTATTCTCTTTGAAGCAATTGTGAATGGAAGTTCATTCCTGATTTGGCTCTCTGTTTGTCTGTTACTGGTGTATAAGAATGCTTGTGATTTTTGCACATTAATTTTGTATCCTGAGACTTTGCTGAAGTTGCTTATCAGCTTAAGGAGATTTTGGGCTGAGACAATGGGGTTTTCTAAATATACAGTCATGTCATCTGCAAACAGGGACAGTTTGACTTCTTCTTTTCCTAACTGAATACCCTTGATTTCTTTCTCTTGCCTGATTGCCCTAGCCAGAACTTCCAACACTATGTTGAATAGGAGTGGTGAGAGAGGGCATCCCTGTCTTGTGCCAGTTTTCAAAGGGAATTTTTCCAGTTTTTGCCCATTCAGTATGATATTGGCTGTGGGTCTGTCACAAATAGCTCTTATTATTTTGAGGTACGTTCCATCAATACCGAATTTATTGAGCGTTTTTAGCATGAAGGGCTGTTGAATTTTGTCAAAAGCCTTTTCTGCATCTATTGAGATAATCATGTGGTTCTTGTCTTTGGTTCTGTTTATATGCTGGATTATGTTTATTGATTTGCGAATGTTGAACCAGCCTTGCATCCCAGGGATGAAGCCCACTTGATCATGGTGGATAAGCTTTTTGATGTGTTGCTGAATCCGGTTTGCCAGTATTTTATTGAGGATTTTTGCATCGATGTTCATCAGGGATATTGGTCTAAAATTCTCTTTTTTTGTTGTGTCTCTGCCAGGCTTTGGTATCAGGATGATGTTGGCCTCATAAAATGAGTTAGGGAGGATTCCCTCTTTTTCTATTGATTGGAATAGTTTCAGAAGGAATGGTACCAACTCCTCCTTGTACCTCTGGTAGAATTCAGCTGTGAATCCATCTGGTCCTGGACTTTTTTTGGTTGGTAGCCTATTAATTATTGCCTCAATTTCAGAGCCTGCTATTGGTCTATTCAGGGATTCAACTTCTTCCTGGTTTAGTCTTGGAAGAGTGTAAGTGTCCAGGAAATTATCCATTTCTTCTAGATTTTCCAGTTTATTTGCGTAGAGGTGTTTATAGTATTCTCTGATGGTAGTTTGTATTTCTGTGGGTTCGGTGGTGATATCCCCTTTATCATTTTTAATTGCGTCGATTTGATTCTTCTCTCTTTTCTTCTTTATTAGTCTTGCTAGTGGTCTGTCAATTTTGTTGATCTTTTCAAAAAAGCAACTCCTGGATTCATTGATTTTTTTGGAGAGTTTTTTGTGTCTCTATCTCCTTCAGTTCTGCTCTGATCTTAGTTATTTCTAGCCTTCTGCTAGCTTTCGAATGTGTTTGCTCTTGCTTCTCTAGTTCTTTTAATTGCGATGTTAGAGTGTCAATTTTAGATCTTTCCTGCTTTCTCTTGTGGGCATTTAGTGCTATAAATTTCCCTCTACACACTGCTTTAAATGTGTCCCAGAGATTCTGGTATGTTGTATCTTTGTTCTCATTGGTTTCAAAGAACATCTTTATTTCTGCCTTCATTTCGTTATGTACCCAGTAGTCATTCAGGAGCAGGTTGTTCAGTTTCCATGTAGTTGAGCGGTTTTGATTGAGTTTCTTAGTCCTGAGTTCTAGTTTGATTGCACTGTGGTCTGAGAGACAGTTTGTTATAATTTCTGTTCTTGTACATTTGCTGAGGAGTGCTTTACTTCCAATTACGTGGTCGATTTTGGAGTAAGTACGATGTGGTGCTGAGAAGAATGTATATTCTGTTGATTTGGGGTGGAGAGTTCTATAGATGTCTATTAGGTCTGCTTGCTGCAGAGATGAGTTCAATTCCTGGATATCCTTGTTAACTTTCTGTCTCGTTGATCTGTCTAATGTTGACAGTGGAGTGTTGAAGTCTCCCATTATTATTGTATGGGAGTCTAAGTCTCTTTGTAAGTCTCTAAGGACTTGCTTTATGAATCTGGGTGCTCCTGTATTGGGTGCATATATATTTAGGATAGTTAGCTCTTCCTGTTGAATTGATCCCTTTACCATTATGTAATGGCCTTCTTTGTCTCTTTTGATCTTTGATGGTTTAAAGTCTGTTTTATCAGAGACTAGTATTGCAACCCCTGCTTTTTTTTGTTCTCCATTTGCTTGGTAAATCTTCCTCCATCCCTTTATTTTGAGCCTATGTATGTCTCTGCGTGTGAGATGGGTCTCCTGAATACAGCAGACTGATGGGTCTTGACTCTTTATCCAGTTTGCCAGTCTGTGTCTTTTAATTGGAGCATTTAGTCCATTTACATTTAAGGTTAAGATTGTTATGTGTGAACTTGATCCTGCCATTATGATATTAACTGGTTATTTTGCTCGTCAGTTGATGCAGTTTCTTCCTAGCCTCGATGGTCTTTACATTTTGGCATGTTTTTGCAATGGCTGGTACCGGTTGTTCCTTTCCATGTTGAGTGCTTCATTCAGGGTCTCTTGTAAGGCAGGCCTAGTGGTGACAAAATCTCTAAGCATTTGCTTATCTGTAAAGGATTTTATTTCTCCTTCACTTATGAAACTTAGTTTGGCTGGATATGAAATTCTGGGTTGAAAATTCTTTTCTTTAAGAATGTTGAATATTGGCCCCCACTCTCTTCTGGCTTGTAGAGTTTCTGCTGAGAGATCTGCTGTTAGTCTGATGGGCTTCCCTTTGTGGGTAACCCGACCTTTCTCTCTGGCTGCCCTTAAGATTTTTTCCTTCATTTCAACTTTGGTGAATCTGGCAATTATGTGTCTTGGAGTTGCTCTTCTCGAGGAGTATCTTTGTGGCGTTCTCTGTATTTCCTGGATTTGAATGTTGGCCTGCCCTACTAGGTTGGGGAAGTTCTCCTGGATCATATCCTGAAGAGTGTTTTCCAACTTGGTTCCATTTTCCCCCTCACTTTCAGGCACCCCAATCAGACGTAGATTTGGTCTTTTTACATAATCCCATACTTCTTGCAGGCTTTGTTCATTTCTTTTTCTTCTTTTTTCTTTTGATTTCTCTTCTCGCTTCATTTCATTCATTTGATCCTCAATCGCAGATACTCTTTCTTCCAGTTGATCGAGTCGGTTACTGAAGCTTGTGCATTTGTCACGTATTTCTCGTGTCATGGTTTTCATCTCTTTCATTTCGTTTATGACCTTCTCTGCATTAATTACTCTAGCCATCAATTCTTCCACTTTTTTTTTCAAGATTTTTAGTTTCTTTGCGCTGGGTACGTAATTCCTCCTTTAGCTCTGAGAAATTTGATGGACTGAAGCCTTCTTCTCTCATCTCGTCAAAGTCATTCTCCGTCCAGCTTTGATCCGTTGCTGGCGATGAGCTGCGCTCCTTTGCCGGGGAAGATGCGCTCTTATTTTTTGAATTTCCAGCTTTTCTGCCCTGCTTTTTCCCCATCTTTGTGGTTTTATCTGCCTCTGGTCTTTGATGATGGTGATGTACTGATGGGGTTTTGGTGTAGGTGTCCTTCCTGTTTGATAGTTTTCTTTCTAACAGTCAGGACCCTCAGCTGTAGGTCTGTTGGAGATTGCTTGAGGTCCACTCCAGACCCTGTTTGCCTGGGTATCAGCAGCAGAGGCTGCAGAAGATAGAACATTTCTGAACAGCGAGTGTACCTGTCTGATTCTTGCTTTGGAAGCTTCCTCTCAGGGGTGTACTCTACCCTGTGCGGTGTGGGGTGTCAGACTGCCCCTAGTGGGGGATGTCTCCCAGTTAGGCTACTCAGGGGTCAGGGACCCACTTGAGCAGGGAGTCTGTCCCTTCTCAGATCTCAACCTCCATGTTGGGAGATCCACTGCTTTCTTCAAAGCTGTCAGACAGAGTCGTTTGGGTCTGCAGAGGTTTCGGCTGCGTTTGTTATTGCCCTGTCCCCAGAGGTGGAGTCTACAGAGACAGGCAGGTTTCCTTGAGCTGCTGTGAGCTCCACCCAGTTCGAGCTTCCCAGCAGCTTTGTTTACCTACTTAAGCCTCAGCAATGGCGGGCGCCCCTCCCCCAGCCTCGCTGCTGCCTTGCCGGTAGATCACAGACTGCTGTGCTAGCAATGAGGGAGGCTCCCTGGGTGTGGGACCCTCCCGGCCAGGTGTGGGATATGATCTCCTGGTGTGCCTGTTTGCTTAAAGCGCAGTATTGGGGTGGGAGTTACCCGATTTTCCAGGTGTTGTGTGTCTCAGTTCCCCTGGCTAGGAAAAGGGATTCCCTTCCCCCTTGCGCTTCCCAGGTGAGGCAATGCCTCGCCCTGCTTCAGCTCTCGCTGGTCGGGCTGCAGCAGCTGACCAGCACCAATCGTCCGGCACTCCCCAGTGAGATGAACCCAGTACCTCAGTTGAAAATGCAGAAATCACCGGTCTTCTGTGTCGCTCGCGCTGGGAGTTGGAGACTGGAGCTGTTCCTATTCGGCCATCTTGCTCCGCCCCGATTTCTAGCTTTTGTCTTCAGTGTGGGTACAGGGTTTGGAGGCATTTAGTAATTTTAATCTGAGTCAGAGTTTCAGAAAATTGAAATACAAAAGCAATGATAGAGGATTCACGAGTGGGAGAAGTGCTGGAAAAAATGACTAGTTTTCACTCAAAGGTATCATCATAAGCCCTGACGGATCAGAGCCAAAAAGAACATTATTAAAGAATCATACTCATGACAGGCATCTGCTGAAGATTTTGAAAGATGCTACTAATGTGAGGCCTCATCAGTCCATTCTCAGGGCCCCTGTACCGATTTCTCCTTGCAGCACCCATGAGCCCCCACAAGCCTTCCACATAAGCTGGCTGCCCAAGATGGCAGAACACACAAGCTGAGGAGTGGAACCCCAGGAGTGATGAAGAAATAAATCTGATTCTAAGGATTCCTCATTTCTCTCGCAGAATAACAATCTAGACTAGAGACTTTGAATCGTAACCATATCACCATTCTTACAAGTGAATTTACAGCATGAGCTCCACTCTTACTGTAGCTGGGCTCAAATCCTGGCTCCAAGACTTACTAGCTTTTTGACCTTGGGCAAGATTACTGGGTGCCTCAGTTTCCTCATCCATAAACTGGATATAATCATTGTACTCACCTCATAGATTTTTTGTGAGATTAAGAGAGATAATACATCTAAATTCTTTAGAACAATGCCTGCCATACGTGGAAAACTCTAATGATGGTTAGCAATTAATATTCTATTATACAAACAGAAATAACAACGTTGTAGATAAGTCCACTGTCCTTTGCCTCATAAAAATGTGAGGAAACAAAAACACTTTGAAACTTAAAAAGACAAGTTGACAAAGTGGAGAGAATAAAATGCGACGGAATAAAAGCCAGGATTGCATTACTCATTAGTCCAATAAATGACAATTGCATTAATGTGGCAACTTTCCTTGGGGAAACCCAAAAGGCATCGTTCTCCCCTCTCAAAAGCTTATTTTCTTATTCATAATTTAGAGACTACAACATTGTTCAGTGTCAAACACAAAAGCGTTGCTCCTATTGGAATAAAAAATGTAAAACAGCTGTTTCATTTAAGCCAGCGGAGAAAGTAAAAATGAACTGAAATCATTTGTCACCAAAAGAAATTAATGCCAAACATTATCTTTTGTGACAGACCTGTTTTATTTCTGAAGATACCATAAGATAGGTTCCTACGGGGGTGCTCTGTTTAAGAAGCCATCTGTCTGCTTTGGGCAAATGACTGCAAGCCTAATCCACTTACAGAAAATGTCAACAAAATTGCTTCAACACCAGTGAGCTGAATAATAGAAAACCCCAAGCTAAACTTTAAAAATATGATTCAACTGCAGGAAGCCTTATGAATTTAGGTTTGTGTGATGATACTGGTATTCTAAGAATTTTCTTGCAGTCATTTTGATAAAAGAACCATTCAATAAAATAATAGCAGTCACTGCTTGCTGATTCCCCTGCTCTCTGCTCTTTCCTTCCCATCATTGTGACCATCTCCCTCTATGTCAACAGAACTAACAGGATAGGACAGAAGATTAATGTCAATCTTTAGCAAGGTGATGAAGGTAATTAATTGCATTTCAAATGAGATTTAGTAATAGATCGTCATTAGCACAATAAACAAACACTGTTTAAAAGTTCCAATATCTCAAATTAACTTTCCATGGATAATAAATGACCCTGAGATCTGAATTCATACTACCGCCATGAGTGTCATAAGCTGAATACAGAAGGAGCTTCTATAGAACTCTCTACCTGACCAATTTATGCTATTCCCATTTCAAAAAATATCATTTATAACAGCTTGAAAGACAGAGGATGGCCCAAACCCCACAGCAAAGGCTATCAAGATAGTTATGAATATTAGTAGAATATTTTTTAAATACATTCTGGTATTTGGTTGGTAAAGGTTTCGCTCTAAAAAGTTACTGTTAAATTGTTGCTCAAATTATTGGTTACTTGATCCGTCCAAAAAGTAATTCTGCAAACATGCCAGAACAAAAGTGCAGACACAATAACAACAGTATACCATAGAGTGAACTGATCACAAAAACGGCTTCAACTGCTTCATCACCTCCACAGTGCTGGATTTTAGCAAGTAAATGGTTTTTCATGGCATCTGTCCCTTGTTACACAACTCCAGGGGCACAATTCACCCTGCCTTCTACGTGCATGGCATTCCCTATAGCCCAATGACAGTTGCATTACATCTGGTCTAGATATGTCCTTTTACCAAGGACATTTATTCTTTATTCTCTGCAAAATCATAATGCTTTTTAAGAGGCTGAAATCGTCCTCTTTGAGAATGAATCATGGCATGTGTATGGCTGGCCCATCCAGTAGCCTTGTAGCCACCCTTCTATGCTGACATGAGTTCCAGGTTCAGTGTTAGCTGAAGTGGCCAAATAGTTATTAGCAAGATATTTCTAAAGGGGCAATTTCTTCCACCCTCCACCCAATGAGTCAGGTTTTAATGAATGAGGCTAAGGCAGCTATCAAATAAAACATGCTAGTTCTTAGTTAAATCAAGGATGTGGCCAACTCAGCTTCCTCCACAATGACTGGTTTGTAGATTTGGTCATTAATGAGATATTCACTCTCGGTGCCCCAGATTCAGCAAAGCATTCATTTAAACACCAGATTAATGTTACTGCAAGGAAAGTCAAGACCTATTTTCTCTAATCTGAGACTGGCTACAATTTCAGATCTCAGACTCAAGCCATCTACACCACCAGACTACTAGTTACGCTTTTTCCTCTAACTTTTTATATTTTTCAAAGATTTTTCAACCCTACACAAAAATTGAATGAGTAGCATCCATATTTCCCAGTTTTTCAGATTGTATCGTGTTGGCTTGATCAACTTATCTATCCCTATCTGTCTAACAATGCATACTTCACCCTAAATACCTCAGTGGCAGATCATGAAAATGAGGACATTCTACATAACTACAATACTCTTATTAACCCCAAAGAAATTAACATTCATTCAGTAATTGCATCTGATATACAGTACATATTAAATTTGCCCAGTTGTCCCAAAACATCTTATTACTTTTTAAAAAAATCCAGATTCCAATCACACATTACTAGCACCTTTGAAAATAGCAACTCAGTTATGTGAAGTTAGAGTAAAAGCTTGAGTGAGGGAGAGTGTATTGGCAAACGGAACAGCAAATTCACAGCAGTAAATACCACTCACTCAAAAGACAAACATTTCCACAGCTTCACTCCTGTCGACTTTATGGAATATGCACCATTAAATCATCACATACACTTGTCAAAACATTTCTTCTAAATGTCAAATACCATTACTCTTACATTCTTATTTTTAAATCAACTTTATAAGTATATATGCCTGGAAAAAATTCACCATACATTCACCCAACCCATTCAACTTTGTGAGTGTCATGATAAGGCCTCCCTAATCCTTCCTATCCAGATTTCTTCCCAGAATATCTGACTGTGAAAATCAAACTATCAGCATCTAGTGGGAGAGGACATTCATATTCAATTCCTTAATATGTCAGTAGTTGAGATTTCTTAGAATTTTGAATTGTGAACACTCCAAAAACACACATTTTTAAAGAAACTTTAAATTATCACCATGTAGGGAATCCAGAGGTTTATTTGACAGCGCTTATGCAACGCTGTCCACATCCACAGACCTCTGCTAAAGAAAATAGCCCCAGGCTGACCCTGAGTTGGAATGGCCCTGCTCTGCAATGTTGGAATCAACTTCCCCAGCCAAAACTGGTTGGACCAAGGATTCACACATGGGCCAAGTACAGCCTATCAGTAGCTGACCAGTGACCCATGAGATGTCCTGATGTCAGGCAGTAATGACAGTAATTAGATAAAGCAATTGGATTAACTCTGAGATTGAAACTGAAAAATTCTAAGAGTCTTAGTTGTGAACAGAACGAAGCGCTAGAAAATACAGAGAGGAAAGAAAGAGTAGCAGAGCTGAGCCCCTGTAAGGACACAGCACTAAAGTGAAAATCTACAATTCTTGCTCTGAAGGCAAGGAAAGGGGAAATGTAAAAGGAAAAGATAACACAGTCCTCTAAAGCCTGCTTCAAATGTGAAGGATCTTCTAGCCTGAGATTCCATGAGCTGTCCATTCTGTGGCTCCTCTTCTTCCTAGGAGATGTGTTCCCTGCATTGTCACATGCAGTCTCACTTCAAGAAGCCTGAATGAGTCCTGTTTTATTTTAAATGAAAAATGACAGGCCTGCTACAATTTTAACCACACCATTTGATTGCTTGATAACCAAGGCAAAATAGAGTTTAAACCATGTCCCGGCTAAGGCTTTCAAGCTTCTTGTAGAGAAAACCAGCGTCAGTCAAAAGGATAGAAAGAATTGGGGTTATGGCTGACGTCTGCAGTGGGAAGAATGATTATTAAGTTATGAATTGACTTTGTGACTTTGGAAATGTCCCTAACTCCTGTGGGCAGCAGTTTCCTTTTCTCCAAAACATGGGGATTTAATGAGACGTTCTTTGATTTGACCTCAGATGCTAAAAGTCTATTGTTTATATAATTAGGGATCAGGTTAAAATTGCTATGTTAAAATTCATCACCTAATTGCTTAAAATAATACAGACTGTCTAGTGAAAGATAAAAAAGCAATTAAAGTGCTATGATAGTGGAATAGCAGGGTTCTGTGGGAATCCATGCAGGGATACCTAACTCTGTTGAAGATGGGAGGCAGGAGAAGAGGAGGTATCTGTGAAGGCATCCTGAAGACTCCGTACCTGAGCAAACACAGGTAGCACAGGTAACAGTGCCCCATGCAGTGTGAAAACAACAGGATGGGGGCTCCCAGGGAGCAGGGATACAAGCAGGGTTACACACTTTCAAGGAAGAAGGGACAGTCCATGTGACCACGCAGCACGAAAGCATCCCTGGTGCCACTGAGGAAATGGAGAAAGTTCCGTGTGGCTGAAGTAGTGCATGGAAGAGGAAGGCAAAGAGAGACGAAGCTGGAGAGGAAGGAGGGGAGCTGAGAAGGCAGGCCACAAAGAGCTTCAGAAGAGAAGTTAAGAGGAGCTGTGGGAAGCCATGGAAGGGCTTAAAGAAGGAAGAATGGTCATGACCAGCTTTACATTCAAAGAGATCACTCCAGCTGCTGGGCTATGGGGTGGGACAAGGAAAGAGGAGAAATGACTTTTCACTAACTCAGGTGATAAATGAAGATAACCTAAGGTGACAGCTATGGGAATGGAGGTTTCCTAGGGAGGTATTTAGGAGGTTGACCCAACAGAGCTTGCTAACCAATTAGAGGTGGAGGGTTAGGGAAAGGATCAAGGATAACCCCCAGGATTAAGGCTTGGATAACTCTGAGTTATCATTTATTCATTCAAGTAGGAATTCCAGAGGTGTCACTGAGGGTAAGCAGGACATATGGATAAAGAAGCACAGTTTGAGAAATGCCGACATTGCTGTGGCTGAGTGACCTCCCAGGTACAATGCCTGGGAGGTAATTTGGTGTATAAACTTTGTGGGAGGATGAGCAGAGAACATCTAGAGATAAAGAGTGACACCTGGGCCAAAAATACACACTTGAGATTTGACAGCCTGGTGAAGATAATCAAAACCCTTTGCATGAACAGTGTCCCCCAGGGACAGAAGGTGGAGTGAGAAGATAGTCTAAGCTAGAACCCTAAGAAATACCAGCATTTAACAGAATAGCGGAGGAAGGGGAACCTGCAAAGGATTCTGGGAAGAAAGAGCTAGAGATGTAGGAAGAAGAGAGAAGGGGATGGTGTCCCAGAAATCAAGGGCAGCAGTGTTGCAAGAAGTGGGGAGTCAGCCTGGGAAACATCACAATATTCTATCTCTACAAAAAGTAAAATTAGCAGGGTGTGGTGACATGTGCGTGTAGTCCCAGTCACTTGGGAGACTGAAGCAGGAGGATTGCTTGAGACCAGGAGGTCGAGGCTGCAGTGAGCCATGATCATGCTACCACATTCCAGTCTAGGTGACAGAGCAAGACCCTGTCTCACAAAAAAAAAAAAAGTAGGGAGTGATTAGCCATGTAGAATGTTCCCAACTAGTCAAAAAAGATAAAAACTGAAAAAGTGTCCATGAGATTTTGTGACAAGGACGTTATTGGTGACCTTGGCGAGAATGATTTAATGGAGTGTCAGGGGAAGAAGAAAGATTAAAGTTGGCTAAGAAGTGAGTGGGAGGTAAGGAAGTGGATTCAGCAAGTATAAACAACTCTGATAAGAAGTTTGACTATGTAGGCCAGGGGAAAGAAAGAGGAAGGAGATGAGCAGGAGGAGGGGTGAAAGTCCTTTAGAAAAGCCCTTTTATATACATATTGTTGATGAAAAAAGCCAGCCAAACTCTGTAAAATATTTGAAGAGAGTTATTCTGAGCCAAATGTGAAGACCATGACCTGTGACACAGTCTCAGGAGGTCCTGAGAACATGTGGCTAAGGAGGTTGGGTTACAGCTTGATATTTTACATTTTAGGGGAACATAAGACATCAATCAGTACATGTGAAGCATCCACTGGTTTGGTAGGGAAAGGCAAGACAGCTCGAAGCCGGAGACTTACAGATCATAGGTGGATTCAAAGATTTTCTGATTGGCAATTGGTTGAAGGAGTTAAGTTATTATCTAAAAATCTGGAATCAATAGAAAGGAGTGTCTGGGCAAAGATAAGGGGTGTTGAAGACCAACGTTCTTACTATGTACATGAAGTCTTATAGGTGGCCATCCTTAGAGGCAATAGAATGCTTCCTATTCATACCTTTAAAAGGTACCAGACTCTCAGCTAAACTCTTTAGGATCAGAAAAAGACCTGGAAAAGGAAGGGGCTTCTCTAAAGAATGTAAATTTTCCCCACAGGAGACAGCTTTGCAGGGCCATTGTAAAGTAAGTCAAAGAAATATATTTTGGGGTAAAATACTTGATTTCTTTCAGGGCCTGCTATCTGTCATGTGATGCTATACTGGGGTCAGGTTGGAATTTGATATCTTATTGCTACAAAGAGTCTACTTTGTCTTAAGATCTCTGTTTTAATTTTAAGGCTGATCGGTTCAGCTGAATTCCCAAGGGAGGAGACTATAATGCAGCATGTCCAATCCCCTTTTACCATTGAAACTGCCTTTGCAAAATTATGACTGAGACAGTGAAAGAGATCCAACCTAAATGACTCCATCTTGCCTTTAACCGCCAAGCTGTTCATTCCTGGGCATAGGCTTAACTAACTTTGGGAAGAACTTAGTTTATAGTTTATGGTTTAAAACAAGGACAATAACAGCCCTTTCCCAAAATAAATCCCCTTCTTGACTACTAACATTAGCTATAAGATTAGAAATTATGGTTTAGGAGTCATGCAGCTGGAGGCTACAAGATTCTGACCCTCCCTAAACTGCTCCTAAGATCAGTACTTGAGATGTTTTGCAGACCCTGAACTTGATGGATCAACTGGCATCACCAGATCAAGAAACTGGCCCATCTGATCCTATGATGCCCACCCAGGAACTGACTAAGCGCAAGAAGACAGTAACGCCCCATGATTTACTCTCCATGATTTCATCTCCGACCCAGCCAGTCAGCACTCCCTGACTCACTGCCCCTCCCCTCCCACAAATTGTCTTTCAAAACTCTGATCCTGGGGAGACAGATTGGAGTAATAATAAAACTCCAGACTCCTGCACAGCTGGTTCTGTGCGAATTATTCTTTCTCTATTGCAATTCCCCTGTCTTGATAAATCAGCTCTTTCTAGGTAGCGTGAAAGGTGAATCCATTGGGTGGTTACACCATCAGGTTCCCATCATGGTCTGAACTAGCTCTTTGGATTTTTTTGGAATCCCCTTGTCCCCAGAGGAGAGGTCCATTCAGTCGGTTAAGGGGCTTAGAATTTTATTTTTGGTTTATAATATAAATGCAGTTAGGCTGAACTACGAGTAAAAGGAAAAATTCAAAATATGAAATGGAATGACTAAAAGCCTCTACTTCTAGGATTGATCATTGTGTTCAAATTTGTGTTTCATAGCATCCTAATTTTTTCTCCTTATTTTAGAGCCCCTTTATTTGTGTGAAGTGAGAAATTTACTCAGCAAAACACAAAGTACATTAATTTCAATATGTAAGTAAATCTACCTAAACTTTAAAAAAGCAGGGATGACTACCTCCAGAAAATGAAGATTTTTCACACAGGCCAGCAGGTGGCTCCCCTGCTTTGGACTTAGGGAGGGAGTGCCTGCTGTCCACAAAAAGCTTGTGCTCCAGTGATCAGAAATGGCTTCTAAAACCATGTGGTTTATTCCTCTGCTTCCATGTAGACTTGCACCTAAGTCATTCTAAGCATATAAAAATGACCTCAAATAGATTTTGAAAACTTACAACATCATCAAAAAACATTGGTGTATCCCCAATCTGTGTAAATAGGGATATAAATTAGAAGTAAACACTATGTACACACAGTTTCAGATGGAAACTATCTTTCTTAGTAAAACCCGAAACTGTCATGCCTCTTCAAAGGGAGAAAGCATATCTAGCTATGTGCTTTCATAATTTGGTGAAAGGAGAAAAAAATGGTAATATAAAAATATGTCCAATAAAGTTTACTTCATATAATTGAAAAAACAGGTTACAATAGTTATACCTCATATGTAAAAGACAGTATCTTTATCCTTTTGGAAAATTTTAATATACACAACTTAGTCTAATATGATGTAAAGCTCTCAGGTTTAAATAATTTGTTGGTATTATAAGACAACGTTCTTTCCTCTACTTGGTAGGGGTCATCAGCATGATTTAGCATGTGGAAAATGTTATCATTATGCATTTATGGTTATTCACAGTGAAGAGGGTATGTGGATGGAAGGGCCATTGAAAAGGTTCACCATAGACACCTCCCTTTGCAACTCTCCTATCCTGCTGTGCTGCAAACTGCCTACTAACATCAGAAATAACATGGGAGAGAGAAGGGCAAAGGTCAGTCTTTCAACTGTCAGTGTAAAAGGGACTAAGAACACCCCCCCCCACACACACACACACACTCATTCACTATACTAGCTAAAACCAGCATCCCTCACCTGCCAATCTGCTCAGGAAATGGCTCTTTTTGTTGTTGTTGTTGTTGCTGTTTGAGACAGGGTCTCACTCTGTCACACCGGCTGAAGTGCAGAGGTGCAATCATGGCTCACTGCAGCCTCACCCTCCCAGGCTCAAGTGACCGTCCCCTCAGCCTCCCAAGAAGCTGAGACTACAGACACATGCCACCATGCCCAGCAAATTTTTTTATTTTTTGTAGAGATGGGGTCTCACCAGGTTGCCTAGGCTGGACTCGAACTCCTGAGCTCAAGGGATCTGCCCACTTCAACCTCCCAAAGTGCTGAGATTACAGGAATGAGCCAACATGCTTGGCCTGGCTCTATCATTTTTAACTTGCTAATGGTGCAAAATGAATGTGAGCACCTAGATTTGGAATCCCCATGGTTATGAGCTCAGCGCTAAAGTAGGGGTGGTTCCCTCCACACAGCCCCTGGGTGGTCCCCACAGCCCAGGGAGCAAATCATGTCACCTCTCACTTTTTCCATCTTTTCTGATTTTCTGCAAAACCTAAAGACAAAAAAACCTGAAAAGATTAGCCAGTAAGCAAAATCACCTCAGAAGGAGACAAGGGCTTTTTTTTTGTAGGACAGGCACAGATTTATCATCATAAATGCAATTCTTGTTCAAAAAGATGTCAAGGCTGAGTCTTCTAGATTGTAGAGGAGATGGGGGGTAAGCACAGAAGAGAAATGGTGTATGCAGAGACATAGAGGCAAGAACACACATGGCATATTTGGAGAATTGCAGAGGGATGGCCATGGTAGGAGCAGAGGGAGTAAGTGGAAACTAACCAAAGAAAAACAAAATCTGTTGTAGGGAAAGTGTCCTACTTTACATGAGGGAGCAGCCCCACTAGAAACAAATTAAAGAATTATATACACCTAGACAGGATTTTAAAACTTTGTTATCCTAGAGACTTGAGAAGCTATATTCCACTAAAGAAAATATATGTTGAATAATATTTGAATACTGCATATGTCTGCTGTGTTGCTAAAGCAAAAATTTACACATGTCTGTTCAGAACAAACACTAGAGCATTCTGCTGAGTCTACAAGGAGAATCCCATGGCCCATTCTTGCTTACGCTTTACTTTTCCCATATCTTTTTGTTCAAACAGCCAGGCTGACACCTGCCAGAGGATGTTTTAGTACTAGAAAGAAATCGATGGATCCTGGCAGCCATCTCAGCTCCCTTCAAAGAGTGACCTTTAGGTGTGGCAGCCAAAGCGTATCTCCCACCATGACATATTATATTTTATAATCCTGAGCTTCAGGTTGCATGTTTTAATAAAGTCTTCTATTAATGTCAACTTCAAGGGCATTAAACCATCACAGCTGATTTCCGTATTCTCCACCCACATATTCTTTTCTTCTTTTTTCTCTTGTACTTGAAAAAAAATGGGGATTGGTGGTACTGAAGCCGACTTTAATTCTTTCAGCTGTGAAAAGCCCAAACATTGCTATACTATTTTAAAGTAACAGACTCCAACACTCCTCATATCTGTAAACCACATGTTGTTTATTTTATGTAGTCAGATATTTTAAATAAAAAGGAAAAATATAAGAATCCCCTAGTTCCTATGGACAACTTGCTCATACATATGAAAAAGAGCACTCACAAAATGCAAAACCCCAATACTCATAAGACTAAGAGGAAAGGAAATCTGTCCTTGGTTGAAAACCAAGCCCATTCTTCATTTTGAAGGCCAGACTACGAGGAGATTTATACTATGGCCTGCAGCCAAAAGTGGACTATTTTGGTAGATATATATATCTTCTGTTCTCTAAGGAATTAAGTTAAGGGCTCTCTTTCCTGACTTTACTGTTCTGGCACCACTCTAGAGCCCAGATAGCATTCTCTGGTGAAACTTGCAGCGATGCAGGAACATTTTATATCTCTGTTGTCCATCACGGTAGTCACTAGCTACATGTGGCTACTGAGCACTTGAAATGTGAAGAATGCCCCTGAGGAATAGAATATCTAATTTTATTCCATTGTAGTTATTTTGTATTACTTAAAATAGCACACTTATGGCTAGTGCTTTCTGCATTGGACAGCACAGGCTAAAAGGTGCCAACCTTCAGCAAGATAATGAATTAAATAAAATTATTTTTCATTCTCTCTAGCCTCTTTCCAGAGGTAGCACTTGCCACAATTACAATTAAATAACTAATTATGGCTTGTACTTTGTAATATCTGTATCTCCCATATGAACATAAACTCTGAATGCAATAGCTGCTTGTATCATGTTCATAGAGGTATCCCAGGAATTAGCACAGGGCCCGGCCAAAGTCAGACTCCAAAGTGTTTGTTGAATGAAAAAATAAACTGAGTGCCACTGAATACCTACTGTCCTCAGCCTAGGTCCCAATTTCCCAGGACCATGACTAACCACCCCCAAGAAACCTCATTTTCTGACTTCTTAATTCTGGCAAGGAATAGTCAACTTACCCAAAAATTAGCCCATCCTTTTATAACTAGTACATTGCCCCCAACATTTTATGCAGGCCCATTTTAACAAGAGTTTTCTGGAGAAAATTACCAAAGGACTGACCATTATGCTAATTAGTAATTTCAAGGTCAGAGGGAATTATAATTATTTTAATTATATTATATTATGACAGGTATATCTGGGAAAGGCAGAAGCCAGCGGAGTAACAGTGTGTGTATTTGTTGAGAGATAAGCTAGTGAAATTCTAATCATGCTGGTTAAGAAAACTGTCCCATCTGCCCACATAAAGAACAAGTCATGTGGCCAAGGGCACCCTACTTTACATAAAAATGCATCCTAATTAAATTACATTTTTCTGCCAAAGATCAAAAGAAAACTGTGGAGTTTTGTTTCCTGATGAGTTTTGCACTAGGAAACTCAAACTTTAGCTTTCTCCTCCTGGGTCCCTGTATTAGTCTGCTAGGGCTGCCATGACAAAGCACCATAGACAGGGTGGCTTAAGTCAGGGTCCCCAACCTTTTTGGCACCAGGGATTGGTTTCATGGAATACAATTTTTCCATGGACTAGGGGGCTGGAGGCGGGTGCATGGTTTCAGGATGAAACTGTTCCACCTCAGATCATCAGGCATTAAATTCTCACAAGAAGCAAACAACCTAGATTCCTCACATGCACAGTTCACAATTGGGTTCCCATTCCTACGAGAATCTAATGCCACTGCTGATCTGACAGGAGGCGGGGCTCAGGCAGTAATGCTTACTGCTGCACGGCCTGGTTCCTAACAGGTCACAGAGCATGGGTTGCTCCGTAGCTTAAGCAACAGGAATTTATTTCTGACAATTCTAGAAGCTAAAAGTCCCATATCAAGGTGTTGGAAGGGTTGGTTTCTTCTGAGATCTCACTGCTTAGCTTATATAGATGGCCATCTTTTCCCTATGTCTTCACATGGTCTTCCTTCTCTACCTGTCTATGTCTAAATTTCTTCTTCTTACAATGACACCTATCATATTGTATTATCCACCCCACCACCACCACCACCAATTACCTCATTTTAATTTAGTTACCTCCTTAAAGGCCCTATCTCCAAATTCAGCCACATCCTGAGGTACTGGGGGTTTAGGATTTCAACATACAAATTTGTGAAGGGGACACCATCAAGTCCATAACAGTCAACCCCTCCTAATGTTCCGATCTCTGTTGCAAGTGGATTTGTTATCTGCAGCCAACCACACTAGAACCCTCTGTGTTTAAAATTGAGGGAGAGTTTGCCTATTGTAACATGAATAACAAACCCTTCCCTCCCCATCTGAAGATGAGCATCTATCTCTTTGCTTTTATATATTTACAAGTTTAGGAGTTTAATTGTTATTATGAAGTGTGGATTTACCATTGTTATTGAGCTTTTTCATTCATTGTATATTAAACAGCTATGTACCAGGTGGGGCAGTCTTGTCAGACTGTGGACAAGGACTCTGGGTCCACACGGCCTGGGTTTCAATCACGGCACTGCCAATCATTAGCTATTAGCTAACCTTTCTGTTCCTCGGTTTTCTCCTGTAGAAAATGGATATCATAATACTGTGTACATATATCACATAGTTGCTATTAGAATTTACTGATTTATTAAGTACAAAACACTTAGAACACTGTCTACAGAGAATACATATTTTATAACAATAAGTGATTATTTGTTGTTGTTTAAGTGTATTTTACATTTTAAAAATATATTTTAAAACTAGAACAAATTCAGTTCCAATCAGTCATATGCTTGATTTCAGCTTTATGGTGAATATTCTGATTTTCTCTAAAATGTCCCACTTCTTTCTGGTATACCCAATTTGTTTTACAATAATTCTCTAGTTTATTGAATAGAAATAATGAGATCTCAAGATGAGAGGATTATTCCAAAAGTGTAACTGAGACCAAAGGGTTTGCCAATTTGGAACATAAGTGAATACCAGGGAGGAGAGCATTTTCTAAGAGCATTTTTATATATTTATGGCACTAGATATACGATGAGTTCTTGGTAAATATTTAAAGATTGGCAGTGATGAAGATGGAGATGATTCACAAAGGAAGGAAGAAACTCAAAGATAAAAGTTACCCAGATTTTAAGAAAAGATCATATAAAAAATCTAAAGTTCAGTCACTTTGATTGTTAATATCTGAACCATGCTGGAAAAAGACAATAAACCTAAAAGGAATTAAAGTGTCTTTTTTTAATCCTCTTACGAGTAACCAAAGGCAACAGTGACCAATGTCTTCTAGCACTGGGATAATTGTTAATATTTTTATAGATTTAAATTCATGTAATTCAATTCATCAATCACATCTTGAGCACATTTTGTGTGCTTCTTCTATAGTAACAATAAAAAATTAAACATAGGCACTAGAAGAATAGAATGTAGAATAGGGCCACCAAAAATTGTATATACTGTATACTCAGGATATCTGTGTACCTATGTATATGGATGCCTGTACACAGTATGAATTGAGGGAAATGGCTTGAAGGAGCTGAAGCACTGATCTAGAAACCTATGCAATTATATCAAATAACCCTGGGAACAGTCACCAGTTGCCTGATAGTCAAAAGATGGCCACCAGAAGGAAGAGAAAAATAAAGGTGGACACTGGTTCTATTGAGAGAAAAAGCCAAAAGCAAATTACCAGTCCAGTGCATATGGGAGCCTGCCTGTATTCTGAAAAGATGGAATACTCTGGTAGGAAAAGATGAAACTGAGTAAAAGAGTAGGCCAGGTTCTTCAAATTATAAGACAGAGCTGTAATAACCAAAACAGGATGGTGCTGGCATAAAAACAGACATATCGACCAATGGAACAGAATCGAGAACCCAGAAACAAATCTACACACCTATAGTAAACTCATTTTCGACAAAGATGCCACAAACATACAATGGGGAAGAGACAGTCTCTTCAATAATGGTGCTAGGAAAACTGGATGTCCGTATGCAAAAGAATGAAACTAGACCCCTGTCTCTCACCATTTACAAAAATCAAATCAAAATGAATTAAATATACGACCTCAAACTATGAAACTACTACAAGAAAACATTGAGAAAACTCTCCAGAACATTTGTCTGGGCAAATGTGTCTTGAGTAATACCCCACAAGCACAGGAAACCAAAGCAAAACTGGACAAATGAAATCACATCAAGTTAAAAAACTTCTGCACAGCAAAGGCAACAACGCACAAAGTGAAGAGACAACCTACAGAATGGAAGAAAATATTCGCAAACTACCTATCTGACAAGGGATTAATAATCAGAATGCATAAAGATCTCAAACAATTCTATAGGAAAAACTCTAATAATCTGATTAAAAACTGGGCAAAAGATCTGAATAGACATTTCTCAAAAGAAGACAAATGACAAACAGGCATATGAAAAGGTATTCCACAATACTGATCATCAGAGAAATGCAAACCAAAACTACAATGAGATATCATCTCACCCCAGTAAAACAACTTATATCCAAAAGACAGGCAATAAAAAATGCTGGTGAAGATATGGAGAAAAGGGAACCCTCATACACTGTTGGTGGGAATGTAAATTAGTACGGCCACTATGGAGAAAAATTTGGAGCTTCCTCAAAAAACTAAAAATAGAGCTACCATACAATCCAGCAATCCCACTTCTAGGTATATATTCAAAAGAAAGGAAATCAGTATATCTAAGAGTTACCTGCACTCTCAGGTTTATTGCAGCACTATTCATAATAGCCAAGATTTGGAAGCAACCTAAATGTCCATCTGCAGATGAATGGATAAAGAAAACGTCATAGTACATATAGACAATGGAGTACTATTCAGCCATAAAAAAAGATTGAGATCCTGTCATTTGCAACAACATGGATGGAACTGGAGGTCATTATGTTAATTTAAATAAGCTAGACACAGAAAAACAAACTTTACATGTTCTAAGTTATTTGTGGGAGCTAAAAATTAAAAGAATTGAACTCATGGACATAGAGAGTAGAAGGATGGTTACTAGAGGCTGGGAAGGGTAGTGGGGGATGAGGGGAGATGACGATGGTTAATGGGTACAAAAAAAGTTAGAATAAATAAGACCAAGTATTTGATAGCACAACAGAGTGACTATAGTCAGTAGTAATTTAATTGTATATTTAAAAATAACTAAAAGAGTATAATTGGTTTATTTAAAACACAAGGGATAGATCGTTGAGGGGATGGATAACTAATTTTCCATGATATGATTATTATGCATTGCATGACTGTACCAAAACATCTTATGTACCCCACAAATATATACACCTAGGTACCCACAAAAATTAATTTTTTAAAAAGAGTAGACCAGGAAAAATGAAACTCCCCAGAGGTTGAAGTAGGAAGAACAGGACAAAATTTTAACCCCATGAGAAAATGGAGCTGCCAAGAACTACAGAAATGCCCATCCTCCCAAATGACACATGGTGTCATCCAATGGTGACGGTGGACACAATGTCCAATATGAAGAACAAGCTTTGGTACACAGGCATGTACAGTTACATTGGACATCATGACTTTGGATATTAAGGACAGGTTTTGGAGTCACACAGATCAAAGTGTTCACCCACCCTCATGGCTTACTAGTTAGTCGCATCATCTTGAACAACTTGCAGAGCTTCTGTAATCCTGTTTCCTCATCTAAAACTCAGCACTGTACTAAGGCACAGTCCCCACCCTGAAGGAGCTGGATTTTGTATGAGAAAAAGACATAGGGACACATCATTAACATTTAGTGAGTCAGGATGGTGAGCACGGGAATAAAGTTGTGAATAAGATACAGATCTGGCACTAAACAGGAGATAATTTGGTTTTGATGAGAATTGCGGGGTGAGGGGTATGGAGGGACAAGAGCAGGGAAGGCTTCACTAGAAAGGCAATGGATAACCCTAGTGCTGGATCTGAGTGATGAAGAGGGGCTGGCGGGTGACTAAGGAGGGAAAGAACATCACAGTTGGCAGGAACAGCAGTGCGAAGGCATGGAATCCCAAAACTGTTTGGTATTTCTAAGAAACAGAACTGCGGGCATGGAGAATATAACATGGGAAGAGACCGGGGTAAGCAAAGACCCCATCACAGAGGACCTTCTATCGAGGTCAAGAACTTGGCATTTTTTCTTGAAGCTAACAGACTAACATCAAATCATTTCTCTCACTCAAGTCTTAGGCTTTTTAAAAGATTTATTTATTTTTAACTCTCTTAAATGAATTTAGAGCATTTTTCAGAAGATTAAATGAATTTAATTAAATTTTCTTACACAAGAAGGATGTATTAGATTTGAAAAGAGGACTGGATATTATTTTCCAAATGTCTACAGTTTCTGTTGTCAAGTTACAAACTGAATCAACTACGTTTGGTCGTCAAAACCAATCAAAGTTAAGATCTAGCTGAGTTACAATTGACATTTTCCTCATCTGATGTATGACTCTGGATTCTTGGGCTTCTCTACTGTGCTTCAGTACACAAATAACGATAGTTTCACAAGAAGACACACTACTGCATATGAATCCTTTTGAAGTGACTGAAGATTTATCCTAAATGTAAATCTTAGTAGGGAAAATCACTACATTAGACAATAATTATAATTAATGTAATAATAGTTAAAGACACTCAAAACTTCATGGAGAACAAAAGGCTAGAGATAGAACAATGCTTAGACTGACAACTTCATGGTAACTACATGACAAATCCAGAGGGCACTACTCACACACATACATTCAGTGGGAATGGCACCCCCTACAGTTGTGCGGTACACAACCGACATAGGAGTATGCAGCAGCTCTGGCCAATTCAGGGATTAGACTGTTAAACCTTATGCTGCAAAAGAGAAATGACAGACAAACTGGTATAGAAATGTCTAATCAAAAGCTCCAGGAAAATAATTCTGGTTGTGCTGATGTTTAACTTCAATGAAACTCATAAAGTTTCATGTAATTAATTTTCAAGGTTCCTGTAGTTCAGAGATCTCTATGAAAACTCTTCCCGGGTATCTCTGACAACACCGCCAAAGGAGCTGACCTTCCCAGGAGCTGTTATTTAAACAGTAAGGACAGTAGTAATCACTTTATTATTTGCTCCTCTCTCTCTGTCCTCTCTCTCTCTTTCTGACCAGAGAAGAATCTCTAGAACAAAATTATACTTCCTGAGATGAACCCAGCAATTTTTAAGGTGGTGTTTATTAAGTAGAGGATGACCGAATGATTCAGTATGGTTGATAAAACTGTGATTTAGTAGCAAAGACTCTATTTTTCAGAATTTAAAAATGTAATTTCCATCGTGATGGCATTTGTGATTATTATATTGCTTACACATTTTTATGCTTTTCATAAGAACAGCTGAGAACATATTTAGTTAACCAAAACCTCCAAGGAAAATTTCATTCCTCTATTATTGTTATTATCATATCTACATGTATTATTACAGAGCTTACAATAAGCAGGGTTTAATAAATGAGTTGTTTAATATAAGAAACCAGAGCCTATGATATAACACATACACAAACACACACTATGCATACATACAATTGTTCCTTTCGATGGTATTCTTCCTCTCCCAGGCTAAAATGTACTATTGATAAAGTAGAACAGGAAGGAAGTTGCTGGCTTTTTCCCTTGCTAGTTTCAGAGTACATGTAAGGACTCATGGACTGACTGAGAGGATACACAATATACATTGTTAAGAAGCTTCAGTCTCACTTACTCAAATTTAATACTAGGACATAGCTACCTCTAAAACATACTTTTTCATATACAAGACTTTATACGCTCGCTTTGTTTTTTAGCAGTCTTAGATATCAGTTTCTTGGTTGATAGCAAACCCACGATAAACAAGAACCTGTTTCCTGCAACATGTGTGGTAAGTGTGAAGAGCCATCTGGAAGGTAAGGGAATGAGGAAGTGGTGTGTAACCATCCATGATTTCACCAGCAAATAAACTGTATGTAACTCTCAAGTGTCTATAGGACTGTTAAAGCATATGTTCAAATTGTGCCCATCCAAGCAGTTTGGAGGAATACACTTGTTACAATAATGTACCACCAGAGAACATGAGTAATTCTAACGCATTTAACTTTCCCTTTCTATGTATCTTTGCTTACAAAAAAGTGAAGCCCAATTAAATCTGAGGAAAAAAAAGAGAAAAAAAACAGAAAATGACTGATACAGACTCATATTTCTGACCCAAGGAAATCAGAATTTGTTGCTGAAATCCAAGTTATATTTTGAGGGCATCCAGTATATTTTAAATGTATGTGAAAAACACATCTCTTAACACATGCTTAAGAAAAGGAGCTTAACTTTCTGAGACTAGATTTATTTGTAATTGATCAGGAACTTTTTTGACCCAAGAAAAGAATAATTCCCAGGCAACAGATTCACGAACCAATTTTATTCTAGTTTTTTTCATAATGCCAGCCGCTGAGTAGCAGACAACTGGGAGATCCAGAATATTCTAGTTGATTAAGGAATACCTCTGAGAGATTTGAATCGCAATATTTTTTCCCTGGAAAACATCGTAAAGCAATTTAAAAACTTTCCATCCCTCAGTACAACTGACTCAAAAATCCATTGAGAATAGTTATCTTTTGAATAAACACTCAAAGACTTTAGCTATTTTTAGAACACATAGCTTTGTCCTGGCAGATTTACAAATCCCATCATGAGGGATTAGTGCATTTCACTGTATAGGGAAGGATTCTCTTCTTTGTCTCTGAAACCCTGGAGCGTCTACGTAACTACTTGTTAACCTTTCCATAATATTATGCAATGATGCCAAAGTCTAATACTTAATTCTAAGTCATGGTTCTGTGAGAGTCTTTTCCTTCCAGAAGTTACCTTTTTTCAAAGCATTAATATAATTATAATAATGATCTGTATTTCCTGTCTTATTTAAATAGTTATCTGAAGAGTTATGTGTAAATTTTTATGAATCTAAACGTATTTTTAAAACTCCAAGGGGATATGTTTTTCAAAGAATCTATAATTAATCTCATAAAGCCATGAATTTTTCCTCAAAGGGAAAATTAATTATTCTGCATCCATAGATAGGTATCTTCACTTACCACAAATACTAAAAGTATCAATAATGTATGGAGAGTAATTAATAATACAAAATCATTTTATAAAAAGTGGGAAATGAGATAAAAAGATATATCCTTCTGGCCTATTACTATGAGTATGTAATCTCATATATGATGTTTCTTTGAGCACACTGTATCTACTTGAAATAAGAAATGTTTAATTAAACTCGAAAATAAACACTTATGACTCCAGGGTAACTTTCTTGCTGCTCCATAATTATGATCTTTTCAATGTGACTTTTAAAAAGTAGCATCTAATTTCATTATACTTAACCTAAATTATCCTTTAGATTTTTACATTTACATATATGTATGTACACATATACGTATATACACATAACATTTTATATATACACATGCATACATATATATTTATATGTATCTATTTTTATATATTTAATAAGTATATTTTTATATATTTATATGTATATATTTTATATATTTAATAATTTATATTTAATAAATTTATATATATATGAGATATGGCTTGGCTGTGTCCTCACTCAAATCTCAGCTTGAATTGTAATAATCCCCATGTGTCAAGGACAGGGCCAAATGGAAATAACTGAATCATGGGGTTGGTTTCCTCCATACTGTTCTAGTGGTGGTGAATAAGTCTCATGAGACCTGATGGTTTTATAAATGGGAGTTCCACTGCACAAGCTCTCTTGCCTGCCACCATGTAAGACATTCCTTTGCTCTTCTTCCATCTTCCGCCATGATTGTGAGACTTCCCCAGCCATGTGGAACTGTGAGTCCATTAAACATCTTTCTTTTATAAAGTAGCCAGTCTCAGGTATATCTTTATTAGCAGCATGAGAACAGACTAATACAATATATAAATGCACATGTTGACAATGTTCAACTTTATCTGAGCCCTGTGTTCCAGGAAATCAGGGATGGTTAAGAAATCCCCCCATCCTTTTGTGTTCCTCAAAAGACCTTACTTACTGCAAAGAACGCCTCTTCCCCATAGGACTCAGCTAAGACTCACGGAATCTCCCTTGTTTATCTGTAACAAGGCCAGACACAGACCTTTCAAATTCCCTTTCTTGCCTCATAAATTATTAGCTGAACTGTTTGTGTCCACTAACCAATCTGGACAAAATATTAATACCTATTACCTGGACTTGGCCAAACTTTAATTAGGCTACTCTCTTCCCCTTAGGCCCTGGAATTTTGACCCACTCTCACCCTAAGCCAGCACACAGCCTCTCCATAATCACCTCTTACCAAGAAAGGGCTGACCACAGGAAAGATGTTTCCTAACTGTAGGATCAACTGTGGGATCACGCTACCCACTCCCTCATATGTGCTTCTTTCTGACCTCCTTTGCCCTTCCCTGTAAAAGAAAAATCCTTTCTGCCTGGCCTTTCAAATGCTTATAGATCTTAAGGTAGGAACATTCTCCCTGTTACAATAGTTCCCCTATCACAGTAGTCCCCTCTCCTTATTGTGATAATTCTTTTGAACAGATTCTCTATCTAAATTCAGATTTGATTTTATTTGACAATGTCTGTGTTTGTACCATATCTGTGTGTGTGTGTATACACACACACACACACACACATTCAGAGAAGTGAAATCATTTTGCTCTGATTTGGGTTAACAATAAGGAAATTAGATAGATGTAGCCCATTTTTGTCTTCCTTGAGTAACAATATCAGAAAAGAAGCTTGTGACTATAAAACCTACAAGGGCTGTAAGAAACCAGAATGAAACAATTTGGTTATCAATGTTTTCTTTCCACTTATATCACTGTAAGAAATAGTTAATGCAGAGTAAAGACATCAAACTCACTTAAGCTACAACTCACCTTAGGCTAAAATTCTGTGTGTAAGAAAAAATTTTCTCTAAAGAAAATTTTCCTGAAAGAAAAGTAAGACCTTCAGTAACTTCACAAGTTGGAGCCAAGTCCTCTGGCCTATGATGCATCTATTCATTAGGATCCTGCCACTTTTGAATTATTCAGATTCATTATAACATGCAGCTTTCATCTGAAAAAAAAAAAGTGTACCTCCAAGAAATGCTAAATTTAGTTCTACTGGAGATAAAGTGGTGTGTGCTTCCATAATCATGTCAACAGCCTGGCTTTTATTTCTACTAAACTCCTGGGCAGCACAGCTGGGATGCAGCCACCCAAGGCAGAAATCTGGACACCATGTAACCAATCTGCCTATTGCTAAGAAGCATTAACATTCTATTTGAACTGTCCTATATAGTTAGATAAGAGCTATTTGAAATAATGTTTTAAACTTGTGGCTTTTCTTAAATTATAGATGAATCAATTATACTTCAAAAAATTTACCCATATATCTAACACTAATACTAATATTCTATATTATATAACTCTCTCTCTCTCTCTGCATCTTTTCAGCTTTAAATTGTAGATATTTCTCAAAAACCAACCTTATGAACATCCTCCTCTGCAACTATAAGCTATAAAATGAATTTTATGGATACACATGGTTATAAAACTTTGCCGCAGATTATATTTTAGAAGGTGGATGATTAAATTAATTTGTTATTAATATGGCCAGATTTGATATAATAACAAATTAGCCATAATGCTAATGAGTGGTAATTAAATGAGCAAGGCAGAAATTTAGACCTCCCTAGACCATGTTGAAGAGATCCAGCACATCTTTATTTTGATGTGTTTTCTTTTCACCATTATTTTCAAATTGTTTTGACAACCACACTCAAGTATCAAGATACAAGGCAGGGTTTTGGAATCTATGAAAGGCTAGAATATTTACTCACCGCTGAACCGGTATTTCCTCATGGAAGACTTCCCTGACCTCTCCGATTAGGTCAAACCCCATTGCACACTCTCATAGTGCCATGCACTTTTTAAAGGCACCCATCATAAGGACAAATCTAACACACATTGTGTGATTGTTAAGCGACAGCTTCCCCCACTAGACTGTCAGCTCTGAGACCAGAGGGCCACATTTTTATTCACCAGTACATTACCAAGCACAAAGCCTGTCACCCAGTAAAGATGCAACAGATACATTTGTTGAATTAATAAATTTGGTTTCACCAAAAATAAAATAAAAGTTTGTTAAATTATTATTTGCTCATTTATGGATTAGAAGCCTCATTTATGCATTGCACTTCCTTATCTATAAATGTCGATGTGGAAATAAATGAAATCACCTTCTTGAAGTGGGAGAGAAGGGTCTTTATTTTGCACTAATTAGCCAAACAATAACAATATTCTACAAATGTGTCTAGGAGCATCTTTTCAAATACCCAGTCCAGGGATAAATATATCAAACTTAGTTTATAACCCCCAGATAGATGTTATACCTTCTAAATGTATACTCTACACTTTATAAGGCCTAATAATATTTTCTTTTGTGTATAAAAATAATGGTACTGACACATGAGATTCAAGCTGTTTTTCTAGAACTGATCTATCCATTCTCTCCCTTCTGTCACCCACCTTCTTCCTGATAATCAATGATATCCATTGTAAAGCAGCTGGTTAAGATTCCAAGTGAGATTAGGGCTTACTAGGTTGAGTGAGACTAAACTGGCTGCCGTTGGAATAAGACCCTCAGTTTTAGCTTCATCCCTATTTTGACCCTCCCAGTTGCATTCACCAAATGTTTCTGGCTGTTACCATAACTCTTTGCCAAAATTCCAACATTCTTTTTAAAAGTTTAATAGACAAAAAAAAAATTAAAATAAATTTTACAACAAAATGAAAATTGAAGAAGTAAATGTTGCCTAGAGAAGACACAGAATAGATTCTGCTCTAACTCCTCAGTTGATAAAGGGCAGATTGTAGGTCTGAACAGTAGAACTGTGGCTGTGGAGGAGGGGGCATGAGGAAGGAATATGAAAGGAGTATAGCCTTTGTAAAGTTTTTGCTAGAGGCATGGCTCTTAAACTTCCTCTGTCCCATCAAGAAATGGCAGCTGGCAATGTCCATACTAAAAGCCAATGAAGAGCAAAGCTGTCCAAGAGAAACAAGAGGAGGCTGACTGGGCTCTCAGGGGTCCTGGGTCTGGTCTTCTGCTTTGGTATTGTTGCTGTTTTGCTTTGCTTTCATGATTCTCAATTATACCTGTCCAAGGACTCAACTGTATCCATTCGCTCAGGGGTGATCAGGCCCTGGGAAGCTGATTCATGCTAACCAAGCTCACAGGAGATGGACCAATAAAAAAGGAAGTTAACTGATTTACTTACAAAGAGAAATGTGACTACCGGGCAGATGGAACTAGTTATGTCACTTGGTCAATTCATTCTATTTCTCACTAGAAAAGTATACCTGGGAAACTAGATTGAGAAAAAAGAGTTGCTTTGTAAATATAGTGTGAATAAATTATTATCAAGCTACACTCTCTCACTGTAGCTTTCTGCACTAACCACTGACTACTGACAGTAGGCATATTCTGTCAAGGTGATTGAAATAGTCATACTAGATGGATAGGACACTCACTCCCTTAGATAAGTAAAATAATAAATATAAAGCACTTGGTAGGATAGTTAATACATAGTAAGTGCTCAGTAAATACAAACCATTATTATTATGGTGTGCAAGTATTTTGACAATATAGCATAGTGGGATGACAACATGGCCTTTAGAATTAAATCCTTGCTCCATCACACTTCCTATATGCCAATGGGAAGGTTCTTAACCTCTTGAGCCTCATTTCCCCCATCTGTAAAATGAGTATAATAGGAGTAATTTTACAGGGTTATCCTTAAAAGTAATTAAAATGTTGATTATTGTAAGTACTGAATGTTCATTTTTATTAATAAAAATAACAAACACTCGTATAGCATGTGCCAGATACTGTTTTATATATATTTACTCATTTAGTCCTCATTATAACCCTAGGAGGTGGGGATAGTTGAAGAACCTGTCACTAGTAGACCGTATTTACCAATATCTGCTCCTCTTCCCTGAGAAGGTTTACATTTGTCCCACTCCACTGAAATCAGACTTGACTGTGGCTTGCTTTGACCAGTCAAATGTGAGTGGAAGGGACATGTGACTCTACTGGGCAGAAGCTTTTAAAGCCCATTTTTCATCCCTACCTCTGGGATTGCAGAAGTGTTTGCTGGGATGGAGTCCCCATTAGCCTGTGTTCCTGAGTGACCATTACTTACCTGTGATGGACACGTAGTACAAGCAAGAAATAAGTCATTGTGTTATATTGCAGCAGATTTTCAGATTTTGGTTACTATAGCACAACCCAGCATACCCCAATTGATACAAGAGCGTAGAGACAAAACAAAATTTTCCCAAGGACACACAGCTAGGAAGTGTCTGGTTGCAGCGTCTGTACACTAAATCACTTTGCCTGCTGTTTCTCAATAATTGATAGTATAATAATATCAATATTAAGAATGGTTTATTATTAAAGCATTATTGTTGTTATTTGGAGGTCTGTTTCTAGACTTGTAAATATGTGCTTTTTTCTGAATACTCAAAAGGAATCCTAGCCTTTCTCTAGATTCTACAGCAACAACAGCTGGCAGATGCCAGAGACACCACCGGAAAAGTTCTCAATGGACAATGTAGATGACAGTGGGCATGTTCCTTCTTTATATACCCTCAGACAGCTCCCAAAGGCACAGTCACTATGTCTGTTAGAAGAGCCTGGTCTGAACATTCACACTAACAGCCCCCTCTCCACAGTATCTCATAGAATGATTTTAAATATCTATGGCCAGTAAGTGAAGGGTAGCCCACTTCTCACTCTCACTCAGCTTTCAGAGATGGATGCTTCTCCTCATACTTCTTTTCTCATTAGCCCATCATCTGTTTCCTTTCTTTTGTCTCTCAACAATGAACAGAGACTTCAAATGTGTTTTCAGGCTCTGACTGAAAGCATATTTCTTTGACAGTGAAATTACAATGACATCCATGTAATTTCCCCTATGTAGCAAGATTCCCCAGAACTGTGAGGTCCTGAAATTTGGGAATTCTGCGAGGGAATCTGCCTGGGTTAGAAACACAACTACACGTGGAGAAGTGAGAAGCTTCAATCTCGGCTCTTCCCACGGAAATTGAAAATGTTTTAGATAAAAGCAGAAAGAGCAAAGGCTTAAGTAGTGATAAAAGGCAAAAGCGTTAGGGGGAAAAATAACAGTCACATATACTAAACATAAATTTATAAAAGCAGCCCAGAATCGTGGCACACATTGGAATCCATTAAATTATAAGTTGGAAATCTATCCAGGAAAAGTGTAAATACATATTTAATAGGAATGACCATTGAAGGGGTAATAGTTTCATTCATTTTTTATTTATTGCCTGTTATTCAACTAGTAATCAATGAAATTCATGAATAAATAAGAAGGGTAGCTACTTCTTAACCCTTTTATTTCTTCTTTAAGCCCTAGTGATTGCATACTTCATAGTTTTTCCTTTGTAATAAAATACTTGTTAATTATATTTCTTTAATATTATTTTTATATATCTGTACTTGACACTTCTCCAGCCTGCTAAAACTGATTTTTTCATAAAACCTTTAAAAACACAAAGTAATAAAATTTAGTTTCTTAAAGGAGCCGACAGGACAAGGTAGCAAAATACATATTGGGAAAGCTCACTAGAATGCTCCCCTTGGGTTCTTTCTGATTTCAGTTTTATAGATGTGATCACCTTTACAATGCAGTTGGTTTTCTACTTAAAAAGTCAAATCACTCTGGATAGAGTTCAAGACTTTAGATGAATTCCACTTCATTGCAAATAGCATTTTATCAGTGATATAGTGTAAGTCCACATCTTGCTCCCAAGAGATCCTCAGAACTCTCATGAGTGAAACACTTCCAAAATTACTAACAACGTACTAGAATATGTTGGCTATGTAAGTGAAGTTGTAGTATCCCTTTCTGAAAGCCTTAAAAAAACAGGGGAAAAATTTCCATTGTGAGTTTTAATATTTTGCTAACAACCAAATTTCTATAGTTTGAATGTTTGTGTCCCTTCCAAAATTCATGTTGGAACTTAATCCCCAATGCAATAATATCAAGAGGTGAGGCCTTTAGGAGGTGATTAGTGCTTTATAAAAGGGCTGAAGGGAACTATCTAGGCCCTTTTGCCTTATTTTGCCTTTCTTTCCCTTTGGCCATTTGAGGAGACACCATTCCTCCCCTCCAAAGGACGAAGCAAGAAGTCACCATCTTGGAAGGAGAGACTGTGCTATCACCAGACACCAAACCCACTCCTGCCTTGATCTTGGATTTCCCAGCCTCAAGAACTGTGAGAAATAAATTTCTGTTGTTTATAAATTACCCAGTCTCACGTATTTTGTTATATTAGCACAAACAGACTAAGACACAAAACTCATTTTTGAAGGACATCATGGAGAAGAAACAGAGGGAAAGGTCTGTTAACATGTGAGGGTGGAATGGAATGGAGTTATTTTGATTCAGTGATTGTCTTGAAAAGGTACTGAGGACTGAGTCATCCTATCATCCTAAATAAATACAGTGGCTATGTAAGGAGACCAATTTTGTGTACAATAGTGAAAAAGAAAGAAAGGAAGAGGAAATTGACTGCTACAGTTGGATATAGACATATGGCAAAAGTGTGGAAAAATGCAAAAGATACGCTAAGCAAGTCCCTACACTGGACCCATGTAGGTGCTAGAATATGAATTAAAGAAAAACACAAGTATGGGATCTTCCAGAACCACCTTGATTTCAGTTTCCTTGCTAAATACTAAGTCCTGGTCTCTGGAACAATTTGGACACTGTAATTATAATTCTTATTCATTATATTGTAGAGTTAGTCATGTTTATTTCTGCAATTTTTTCTCCAGCTTCCCTGTCATTTTTAATATCAGATAAATGTAATATTGAACTGCAGAAAACACTAAACAATTTATTTTTCAGTCTCAGCTCAATTTACTCTAAAGCCTATGCCCCTTTGCACCACTCCATGCTGTCAATCCCCCAACTGGCTGAGGGCACATTTCTCATTTTTTTCCAGCTCCTTCCTTACTTATTGGAAATTACACTGGAATTAAATATTTTTTAGAAATATAAACCAACATATTTAACCAGTATTGGTTAATTCCCACTCTCTCTCTCTAGATAGTGGGGAATACTAGTCTAAATCATGTATAAGGAAACTTTTTCAGTAGGCAATGCAGAATTGTATAGGTAAGTCATGCCACAGCCTCCTAATTCAGTGATAATGTCTTTCCAGGATGGTTATTAATCATTCAACCACCTGGAAGCAAGGGTAAATTGAATCTAGTAAACTTATAAACAAAGAGTATTTATTAAAAGACTTTGAGGAGCTCAGAAAATCAACAGCAAGGCTAGAGAATCAATTAGGAACCAAGTATTTCAGATCTAAGGCATAAGAACTAAAGGAAGAATCTTACAGAAAAAGATGTCTTCTTAGAGCAGCACCACTGGAATAAAAAGTCTTCAACAGAGCCCAGGTTCTTTTTCTCTCAGCTAACGATTCAAACTCAGAGGAGGTCATTTGTCCAGTTCTTGAGGAAAGGACACCAGATTAACAGGCCCCAAACTCAATGGAGGAGAAGAAGGAGCTATAGGAAGTATGGAAATATTCTCTACTCTTGTTGAGTTGTAGTCCACTACTCTGGTGCTCAAGCTGAAATACCAGCAGCTAGTATGTGAGTTATAATAATAGAAGATCAATTCTGTCTGAAAAGCTTTCTCTTGGAATAATTTGAACAGCATTTGCTCATTCACATCTAGCAATAAGCTTCTGTCACTAAACCAGACACATTAACAAATCTCTGACAACACTAAGTGGCCTTAAGTCAGAAGTTAACAAAGAAACAAAAATAACAAAAACTAGTTCCTCCATGTTCATCCTCACCTGGCAAACAAACAAAACTAACAGCCAACATATATACTGTCTAGTTTTCTGCATTGTGACTTACATCTTTTGTATGTATTATCTCATTTAATTCTCACAAAATCTGGGATGTAGGTATTATTACCACCCTGAGGGAGATTATATAACTTGGCTAGTCTCACCACTGTCAGGTAATCACACGGGGCCTGCATTCTTATTTCTGCACTAGGCTGCCTGAACCCAACGGGACTGATATGGTTTGGCTGTGTCCCCACCCAAATGTCATCTTGAATTGTAGTTCCCACAATCCCCATGTGTTGTGGGAGGGACCTGGTGGGACGTACTCAAATCATAAGGGAGGTTACCCTCATGCTGTTCTCATAATAGTGAGTGAGTTCTCACAAGATCTGATGGTTTTATAAGGGGCTTTTCCACCTTTTGCTCAGCACTTCTCCTTGCTGCTGCCATATGAAGAAGAACATGTTTACTTCCTCTTCCACCATGATTGTAAGTTTCCTGTGGCCCTCTCAGCTATGCTGAACTGTGAGACAATTAAACCTCTTTCTCTTATAAATTAATTACCCATTATCAGATATGTCTTTATTAGCAGCATGAGAAAAGACTAATACAGGGACTCAGCCACATGGATGGAGTTTTAGAGGAGGCAGAACAGTGTAGTGGATAGAACCATGGGCATGAGTTAAAAATTGCAGGCTGGCCATTTACTAGCTGTGTGACTCCAGGCAAGAAACTTCAACCCCCCACAAGCCTCAATTTCCTCATTTGTGAGATGGAGAGAGTCCTACCAGAGTCAGCATGTCATGTTGCAAGATTGCACTGTTGTGGCAAGGAAGAAAGGGGAAATGTCTATAAAGTACCTAGCCTTGAGTGCTGATCACAAATTAAGTGCTGAACAATCGATGGCCATTATTACATGTCTGTCTCTCCTTATAGACTAGTCTTAGAGACCCAGGTAATCTTCTTGTTATTTGAATCCCTAGTACCTTTCTGTGATTGGTACATTAACAAGCCCATATAAAATCTTCTGAATATAAAGTGTTTATATCAGGGTTCACACTGCCACATTATAATCTAGGGTTATAATAAGCACCTCTTTAACACTACAGCTCTAGGTCATCCCTGCTCCTTAAGCAAATGATGCCTTATCCATCCCCCTCCTCCACCGGCCTCAGACTGCTAACTTCATGAGGTCAGGGTCTGCATCTCGTGATCTCCATGTATCCCTCAATGCCTAACACAGAGCCCAATGCATAGTAGGGGCTTATCACTTGTGGACTGAATTTTTAATAGACATTTGTAATATGTTTTACAGTTAACCTAACACTTTCACATAAACATGGGCAGTATCTCTGCAGCACAGGTTAAAGACATAGGGTCTGGAGCCAGACTACCTGAGCTCAGACTTTAGTTCCACCATTTACTAGCTGAGCAGCCTAAGGAAATATACACAGACTTGCAATGCCTCTGTTTTCTCACCTGTAAAATGAGATTAATAACAATACTGAGGTGGTGTGAGTGTTAAATTGTTAATTCATATAAACCTCATAAAACAGTACCTAGCACAAAATGAGTGTTCTTTAAATGTCAGCAATTATTAATTTTTGTAGCTATTTTTCTCCCATTTAGCTGTAAAGAATATATTCCGTCTGCCTAAATCATTTCTCTTTTCATGTAAGAAAATATAAAAGGTACCATATTTACTTCAAAATCCTAAAATTAATGTGCAGCAGAGAGCAAATCATATTCTCAAGAAAATTACTTCCAAAGCTATTTGCAAAAAGAAATGTATTTATAGGAACTGTTCTTAAAATAAAAATCCTCAATGGCCCTAGATATTCTGTACTTTGTCTCTTCGAAATCATTTGTGTTGGAACCTTCCCCAGAAGCATTTGTCATTATTCTTTCCACAAATAAGAACAGCCATATTAACTTGAATGTAAGTGTTCATGTGAGTAAACACACACACACACACACACACCAGGCAAATTAATCTTGCACATGGGCTGTACCCTGTCTGCACCAAAAACCTCATTGCCTCATTAAGGCAAAAACCATGTCAATTCCAGTATGCAGCTCCCCATCTCCTAGAGTATGAACCTAGAGATCAAGCCACACATTCTTTAAGGCATCACATGACCCAACTTCAAACGATACTACAAGGCTACAGTAATCAAAACAGCATGGTATTGGTATAAAAACAGATATATAGACCAATGGAATAGAATAGAGAGCCCAGAAATAATGCTGCACACCTACAACCATGTCATCATCAATAAAGTCAACAACAACAAGCAATAGAGAAAAGACTTCCTATTCAATAAGTGGTGCTGGAACAACTAGCTAGTCATGTGCAGAAGATTGAAATTGGAAGCTAACCTAGGAAATAGCATTCTGGACATAGGACCTAACAAAGATTTCATGACAAAGACACCAAAAACAATTGCAACAAAAACAAAAATTGACAGTGGGACCTAATTAAAGAACTTCTGCATAGCAAAAGAAACTATCAAGACAGCAAAAAAACAACCTACAGAATGGGAGAAGGTATTTGCAAACTATGCATCCAACGAAGGTCTAATGTTCAGAATTTATAAGGAACTTAAATTAACAAGCAAAAAATAAACAACCCCATTAGAAAGTAGGCAAAGGACATGAACAGACACTTTTCAGCAGAAGACACACACGCAGCCAACAAGCATATAAAAAGGTGTTCAACATCACTAATCCTTAGAGAAATGCAAATTAAAACCACAATGAGATACCATCTCACAGTCAGAATAGCTAAAAATCAGAAAATAACACATACTGGCAAGGTTGTGGAGAAAAGTGAATGTTTATACAATGCTGGTGAGAATGTAAATTCTTTCAACCACGTGGAAAGCAGTGTGACAATTTCTCAAAGAACTTAAAACAGAATTATCATTTGACCCCAGCAATCCCATTAGTGGGTATATACCCAAAGGAATATAATTCCTTCTACCATAAAGACACATGGACACCTAATGTAAATGACGAGTTGATGGGTGCTGACGAGTTGATGGGTGCAGCACACCAACATGGCACAAGTATACATATGTAACAAACCTGCACGTTATGCACATGTACCCTAGAACTTAAAGTATAATAATAATAAATAAATTTTAAAAAAAAAGACACATGGACATGTCTGTTTGTCACAGCACTATTCACAATAGCAAAGCATGGAACCAACCTACATGTCCATCAACAGTGAACTGGATAAAGAAAATGTGGTACATATACACCACAGAATACTACACAGCCATAAAAAATAATAAGATCATGTCCTTTGCAGCAACATGGATGGAGCTGGAGGGCATTATCCTAAGCAAATAATGTAGAAACAGAAAACCAAATACCATATGTTCTCACTTGTAAGTGGGAACTAAACAATGAGACCACATAGACACAAAGAGAGGAACAGCAGACACCAGGGCCTACTTGAGGATGGAGGGTGGGAGGAGACAGAGGGTCAAAAAACTACCTACTGCATACTATGCTTATTACTTGGGTGATGAAATAATCTGTACTGCAGCCCCCTGTGACATGCAGTTTACCTATATAACAAACCTGCACATGTAACCCTGAATCTAAAGTAGAGGTTAAAAAATCCAAACCATCATATTTAATCCTTGACATTTCTCTACACATTGGAAAGATGAGGAGGAGAAAAGCAAAGGCAGAGGGGACTTCTGAATGTTTCATCTACCTTCAATACTGTAATGTTCCAAGCAAAGCTCTCGGTTGCTTTGTTGAGTTTTCTTCCCTTCAAGCCTTCTTTTGCCCCCAAATTATGAAGTTCTTCATGGAACTCCATCCCTTTGAAGAAAGAATGCATAAGAAATCTGAGTATATATCTCAGAAAAATGGGCATCTTATAATGAAAATATTATCAGTAAAATATAATTTCACATTCCTGTCTTCTCATAATTTCCAAATCCCTAAATTGAATCATCCTTTTCATTCTGTTCATCCCACCAAGTAGTGTCCTTATGCACAAATTGACAATAGTCAATGCATTGGACTAAATTGCATTTAAAACAGCCAGGAGCCATAAAAAATGTCATGAGAAGTAAAAAAGTAAATTCCATGGGTCCAAAAAAATAGGAAGAGTGAATAAGACCTAGTATTTAATAATACAATAGGATGACTACAATCAGTAATAATTTAATTGTACTTTTAAAAGTAACTAAAACATTGTAATTGGAATGTTTGTAACACAAAAGAGAAATGCTTGAGGGGATGGATACCTCATTTTTCATGACATAATTGTTACACATTACATGCTTGTATCAGAACACCTCATGTACCCTAAAAATATATACACCTCTGTACCCATAAAAATTAAAAATTTAAAAAAAAATTATTAAGTAAATAAGAAGCAAATTATTCCAACAGGTTACATCGACCTTGTTTGTCCTCTTCCTGGTTTATGCATGAAATGATCTGATGTGTCCATGGCAACCATATGCGAGGAATGCATATGTCTTATTTTTCTTTATGAACCATCCCTGTGGCTTAATAGTAGGCCCTGGAGCCCACATAGATAACAATAAGTAATTAGCAATGTTGACTAAAAATAAAAAGACTCTTTTAAAAATACCATTCTGGGAAACACCCAAGTGTTTCAGATTTGGGAATGACCTTAAAGTGTTTTTAGCTCAACCATCTACTTGAGCTTGAAGATTATGAAAACCATCACCATCATGTTTCTTCAGCCTTTGTCTTAGCACCTTA
Source organism: Macaca mulatta (assembly GCF_049350105.2). NCBI lineage: Eukaryota > Metazoa > Chordata > Mammalia > Primates > Cercopithecidae > Macaca > Macaca mulatta. Next base: position 103,029,399 of record NC_133417.1, on the reverse strand, counting down.
AAGATGGAAGTCACATTCTCTTATGAACAGCTCATTCCATCTTCGGAAAGCTATGACTGATATCGAGTCATAGCTTCCCTGGAACTTCTTCTCCTTCCCTGGAACTTCTACTCCTTGGTGCTAGCAGGATGCAGACCAAAAAGCTCTAAACTCTTTTCTACAGTGCAAGCTTTTGGATATTTGAAGAAAGATATTGGGTAAAATCCCTTTAAGTCTTCTCTAGGTTAACCATTCGAACATATTCAGCTTACCAATGAAACTCTTCTTTAAGGATGGCATCCAAGCAAGGCCACTGCATTGCCCAGTTTCCTGGAGCTGAGCTCTGTGGGAACCTGCCTCCAGGAGTGAACACTATGCTCAAAAGCTTGGAGAAGCCCACATGAGGTCAGGGATCTACCACCATTCTCTTTGTTCTAGTTTTTATATTTTTATTAATGCAGCCTAAGACCACGTTAACTTTCCTGGTGCTAACATCACAAACATAGTGCATAGTAAAGAACAGGAGTGTGGAGTCCAGCTCTACCACTTACTAGCTATGTGAGCCTAGGGAAGACCCTGACATCTCTGGGCTTCAATTTCCTCACTGGTGACTTGTGGTTAACAAGTGGGTTTACCTCATGGGATTGAGGTAAAGTTTAAGTGAATCAATACATATAAAGACCTCAGAGCAGTGCCTGGCATCATGTAAGTATCAGGTATTATTATTTTTGTGCTTCCTGTCAACAGAAACATCTAAGCCTGCTGGTCAGTCAGTGAAAAACACCATTTTAAAAGTTTGGTCTGAATTCATAGGGCAGCTCCACCACGTGTTGATATGGGACCTAGGGTAAGTCACTCGGTCTCTCAGAATTTCAGGTGCCTCATCTATAAATCTGATATAATGATGATTACTTTGCAGAGTTGTCATAAGTAAAACAGTGTGTGCTTGGTATAGCATATGCATATGTATCAAGCAGTTGCTACTGTTGTCGTCTTCCTCGTCATAATCATTATCATCATTATCATGTGTGTGGATAGAGAAGGCTGTGGATCCAGAAGATGAAAGCACAAGGGTATGGATGAAGGTGAACAGAAATAAACAAGTGCACTCTCACAGATATGTGACTCATCTCATACTTAAAAAGAAAGAACAAATCTAAATCTAAAGTGAAGACTAGTAATGGGGCGCAAGCCTAGAAGACTAATAGGATTTTGGTTCCAATTGTAAAATTGAAGTGGGTTTTAAGGGACTGTATGGAATCATAGCTTCAATACCAGCAGTAGAAGATTTTGATGGGGTTCCAAACAACAAAACTAGATTCAGAAACCCTCATCCCTCTAGACATCTTCAGATACCACCCCAACCCTGTATACTCACATACAACCCACCTATTATCACTTGGATTTCGTCTGTACTAAACAAAGACTAAAGTGTAACTTAAAGTATAGTTAAGCAATGCTATAAAATAATTGAATTTTAAGAGAAGCAGCAGAAAGTTTTTGAAAAAAAATCTACCAAGAATTATTATAATTTCTAAACAAAGTAGAAAAAAAAAACAGAAAAAAAAATAAAAACAGTTACCTGCTTTCTGACACTGTACAATCTTTTCCTGGACTGTGTCTGCCATTTCTATGAGAAACCGGCTCTCTTGAATCATCTGTTACAAAACAAACATCAAAAAGGTGGTTGTCAGAATCCTTGAACTGGCTCATTGGGAAGATGACATACAGAAAGACCCACGTGATACCTCCAGTAACAGGAAGCCATAGTCTCACCACAACAGATGGGATGGGAAGGATGAGCTCTGTTCCAACCCCCATTCATCCTAACACTGAGGCTAGTGTCACCTTCCTTATGATTACTCCTTTGTGTAACACGCTTGGCACACAGTGGGCACCAAATAAGTAGCTGTCGAATAAATGTACATACATTCCTTATGTCCCAGGTCATAATCATAAATACCTAATTCCACTCCCTTAACACCAAAGATTACTGCAATATCAAGGCAAGTGGTATTGGAACATAATAGCAATGAGAACAAGAATAGGGTTGTTTATCCTTCCAGAGGCAGCAAAGTCACCCTTAAAAATATTATCTGCTCCATTTTATCCTCCCTGTCTCTCCCCCACCCCACTCCCACCAAAAAATGAAGTATCTCCTATCTTCTCCAAATTCTCTCAAAGCTCCCTGTGTAGCACTCAAAGGTGGGTTTGAAGTCAGCTACCAGCAGGCTCTGGTCCTTCCCATCTCACTCCTTCCTAAATGCCACTTCCAGAATCATCATCCAAAAGTACAGTACTAACTAATTCTCGGCTTTGTCATTTTCTCCCTTGCTTACTGAATGAAGTAAAATTTTTCTAACCTAGAGCTATGGTGTTCCAGTTCCCCTAAGTCTCATATGACATGGATGAATCACGCTTCTCTAAACACACCCTACTTGTTCCTCCTCCCACACATTTTTCTGTTAGGGAAGCCTTCTTAAGCCATCTCCCCTGATCAAAATCCTGACAGGCCTCAAAGCTCACTTCAGTGCCTTCTTCTCTACTTGTTTCCTGATTTCCGCTTCTGTCTCCTTCTCACTCCCCATATTCCCAAAACATTCTATTTTTTAAATCTGTTCATGGAATTTTTTATTTTCTATCTTATAATTTATTCTTTAGCTATATTCTTCCATCTTATTGCTTCTCCAGTAAATTGTAATTCCAGTAGAGCAGGGACTCAATCTTATTCAGCTTTGTACTCCCAGATGCATCCATCCATTTACATAATCACTTTGTTCCCCTGTTTTACTTTTGTGATACTTATTTCTTCTCCCTCTCTACTACCCACATATGTGTGTGCAATAAAACATTTTATTTATTACTGGCCACTTCTTAAACTTGTAATTATCTTTTTGAACTCCCATCTCTCTTTTTGTCTCTAGATTTCTCCACTCTTTTTCTTTCTAGGCTTCCTCAATTTTCTGTAATTTTGTATGCTCTTAATTCTCTTTCAAATTAAGTACTGAAAAATAAGCATAAAGCTTTTAACAGGATTACCCCTATAGAAATATAATACTCAAATATCAGAAAGTAAAACAAATGTTAAAACTTTATTACATGCTTATTTGAGGTAAAATAAATTTAGGATCAAAACATACTCCAAAACCTTATAGTTCAAGTTCTTCTCAAAAGCCCCCAAGTAAATATTTGTTAACCCGGTGGTATAAGTTGTTTCTGTTTTTCTCATTGTCTAATAAACCTCATAAAGAGATAATCAAGTATAATTTTACCTCAAAACAAGCTTCTCTTTGAGATTCCTCAGAAATAACCTGAAATCTTTTAGTAATAAAAGTCCCAAATTGTGCCCTCACATATTTCATCATTAATACTCTCAGAACATAAAATCATTGCTCATGTGAAATTGTTTCATAAGGGCATTTGATTTTCTCTATGTCAACAGCTTCTATTGTATTGAGAATAATAAATTTATTCTATTTTCTGCAGTCAGCTTTCAATTATTAGTAGCTAGAGAAAAAACAAACGAGATGAATAGTTAAAATGCACCAATAATCCAAATCACAATTTAAGTCAAAAATTTCAAATTTTCTTCTCAACTAAGTAATTTATCTAAGTTGCAGGGAGAAAAAATGGTCGATTTGAGTTTCATCTCCTTCCTAGATCTCTAACTGATACTGATGTAAATAAAATACAAAGCGCAAAAGCCAAGCAGAGAAGGTGAGAAGATGTCCTCAGATAATCCCTGAGCCTGGAAGTCAGCACGACTCAGCCATGACGGCTGGGTTGACTCAGTCGATAGAATCTGGCAGTGGCCTGATTTACATATCTGATGTCTCAGCCTGAGCTGCTAGTTGCCTTTGCCTGTTGTAGTAATACAAAGAGCTTTTCTCTGGTTCTGTCACATGAATCTCTCCTAATGCATCTTATTTCCTTGTCAGGGCTTTGTCTCTAAAAGAATAGAGGACTTACCCAGATAAAGGTTGACATTACTTTATGCATTAGATGTATCCAGAGCAGGGGTGTGTAAAGTTACCAGTTAAGAGTAAAATTATGTCTTTTAAAAGAAAACTTTACTGAAGGGGGCAGTGATACTGTTACTCAAAGATGGATTAAATTGTTCCGCTTTTGTGAAGAAAGTATCCTTCCAGCTCTTTCCAGTAAGAAGTTTAACTAATTGCCCAGAATCATTGCAGAGTCAATGTAATTATTTAATAATACTGAAAAGATGAACTTTCATCATATCAGGACTCAAAAATCTTGCACAGATTCCCATTTTATCCTGAATTAGATCTAAATTCCTAGAACCAAATCTTTCTACTTAGAAGTCATCTTACAGACAGCCTATCATGGACAACCACATTTTATAGATTAAAAAAAACTGAGCTAAAAGTTAGCTTGCTTAAAACCACACAAATAGCTAGTGAAATAATTTAGACTAGAATCTAGGCATTCTTGAGGAGCAGACCATATTAAAGTGTAGAATTCCTATTGCAAGTGTAAGTTGGTGATAAACACTTAATAAAGTAACATTCATCAAATTAAGCATCATGAAAATAAAGTTTGCCATGACTGCTTTTCCCTCCAAGTCTAATTCACAACACATATCAACCATGATAAATATTTTTTCATATGAAACATAGGAAGAAATGTATTTCCTTGAGTCCTCTGCTTTTTCAGGAAGGAGTTAGGAACTTTGGAGAAGCTATTGCTCGAGAAAATGTGAGTCAACAAAAAGCTACACTACTCTAGACTTTTTTCGTCCTCTCCTTTTCAGAACACTGGAATAATTCCTCTAGCTCTTACTTTCCTTCTAGGCAAAAAACAAAAACAAAAACAAAAACAAAAACAAACTGGGTTTTGATTCTATGGTTCTGCAGTGGCTCATCTTTTCAGATCACTTAAAACAAGATGAGTTTTATTAAACTTGGTACATTTGTAAATCAGATTGCTCTTACATATATAGTTGCTAACTAGAATGAAGATTATTTCCTTTAATTCTTGAGTTCCTTAAATATTTAAAATGAAGCAAATAAAAGCATTGCTAATAGGTTGGCATCTTGTTTTTAAGCAATCAAGCCTGTCAATGTGATCAACTCTCAGTCATACAGAAACAAGTGTAAAGTCAGAATATTTGCACGTTCACTGGAAGTCCACTGCCTTTGGTGTATGCAGAGCTCTCCATCCTGGGACTAATGCATCACATTTGCAAGCCTGATTTGTAATGGCACAGGACAAGTGAACTCGCACACACAACAGGTCAGAGGATGTTTGTCTTCCCATTCACAATGGTGACAAAATCTACTTCAGGGAGCCCTTTCGGCATAAACAGATCATTTTTTTTCTCTCGTTGTTTTGTTCCCCAAACAGTTGTCAGCTATACCTTGAGTAGTCATTAGAAATATTTGTCTTTATCCAGCTGTCATTACAATTTAGCTCCTTCATAAAACTTCCAGGTGAGTAGCCTTGGTAAACCTTCTCCAGCATTTTCAGGTCAATTTGACTACCTTACTACCTTTAACCAAAAGTGTTACAAAGCCTGAGGATTCAAGAATGCAAAGCGAACTTTGAGTATGCATGGACAAAATTCCGCAAAATAGCCAACCTGAAATACTTGCTTATGGATATGTATCTCTGATATCCATGGTCCTAGAGATCCCGGTACCAAGTGGAAATTTTGTCACTCCTCAAATGCTGATAATTTTCCCCTTACACAGAAAACGTGTCCAAAGACATTGGTGTACCCATATGTGAAGGAAGGTTCCATGCCCCAAGTGCACAGCATGTTGTTTTTAAACACCAAGCCCTGGTTGGGCACACACCAGCAGACAGTTCTTTTTTTAGGTTCTATTACTATACAAGCAAAGATACTTCTTGAAATGCAAACTAATAGAGTTCCACACAAACTTCACAATGAGAGACAGTGATGGAAGGAGAGTATCTTTGACTTAACCCAATCTTAATTTAAATGGATTTCAAAAAGCAAAACTAAATTAGGGAACTGTAGATATAACTACAACTCTTTCCCATCCTGAGGCTGAATATATACTGGTTCTAACACTGATATAAGAGAATGTGTTTAATCCAACCATTACACCTGGCTTAACTGTAATACTTACTAGTGTATTTGTTCCATTGCAAGCAGGATTAGACAGCAATTAGCTCTTTTTTGCTGGATTCCTGCTCACTCTAGCACAATCAACCGCTCTCCAAATCACCCCCCAACTGACTTAGTAAAAGATTAAATAACCCTTGACTTATGTTCTCTAGATTGTTTTGATTTCCTTTTTTTAAACAACAAATTAAAAAAATTTTGTTTTTACCATAGTAAAGTTTTAACTTTTATGTTAATGTTAAATAAGTTAGCACAGAAGTCACCTTTGGAGAATGCTTTGGGCTTCTTTCTTACAGCTGTAACCTTCTGTATCTATTCCACTTCAGAATGATATATTTAAGATATTACCCAAATATTTTCATAACAACTTAAAATACTGGAAATGATCAAACATATTAGGAAAATACTTCTTGACTGCATGAAAAATTAGAAAGGTGAGAACGCTGAAAAGGAAAAGCTCAGCCATCTAAAGAAAAAAGTATATAAAGTCAGATAATATTTTTCTTTCAAATGTACTTGCAAATAAAATTCTGCTGAGTACCAGGTGGCAGAGGGGGTAGAAGAAGTGTGTTATAAGTCACTGTGAAAAGACCATCATCGGACTAAATGATCTAAGACTCCAACTAAGGACATAAAATACCATGTGGTCAACTCTGAACACTGCGTGTCACTACTCCTTCCCTTTTCAGGTGTAAGTCTTCCTTTCCCATCAGGGTTGCCCATTCCTCAAGGACAGAAGTTTTGCTTCATACTATTTCTTTCTCTAGCACCTTGCACACTGCCTTGCACATAGTAGGTGTCCAAAATATGCTTGCTTAGTTGACTAATTAAAAGCCTAAAGACATATACAAAATGACATATCAAATGAGAAAATGTTATTTTACAAGCGACAAACTTATGTGTTCCCACACATTTTCCTATTTATCTTGAGTTACAGAACTGTCATTCTTTCTATCACGACTATCTGTGCTGATTCTGTCCCTGTTTATTCATCTTTGGTTACATAGAAAAAAATGTAGAAATTCTCTTGAGTTACAGAATTGCCATTCTTTCTATCACGACTATCTGTGCTGATTCTGTCTCTATTTATTCATCTTTGATTACATAGAATAAAATGTAGAAATGTGACTAGAGTAAAACATTAGGGCTGGGGCTAAATCTACATGCCTAAAAACACTATTGCAGAATGAAAAAAGTCAAACCCATTCAAACAAACTAGTTTTGATAGTGCCCTACTAAAATTACAAAATGTTTTCCAATCTAATCACCTGCTATTACAACTCCATGTTAAATGATGAGTAACATGTTCATGTACTCAATCATAGACTCCTAGGGCTGGGTAGTACCTCAGCATGTTACATCTCCTGCTGGTAAGCTGCTGAAGCACAAGGTCTGCTGAACCTTCCACAGCATTTAATGCAGTGGCTTGCACATTAAAAGGAGTTCAGAAAATGTTTATCAAATTAAACATCTCCATTTTCTGGCTATAACACTAAGTAACTCTTTCTGTAACCAATTTTCATTCTTAACAACCCCCAAATTAAGAGGAATCCTAAATGAAAAAAAAAGTCATATTACTTTTATTTGCAAATATAATATGACATTATGAGCCTTAAAAGACAATGACTCTGTGACTATACTACCTACTTCAATGGGGTATTTTTCCAGAGAAAGTAAATATCCACAGTGGGGAAGTGATGCTTGCTTTTTCAGAGACCTGAGGCAAAAAAGAAGAATCACAGTAAAATAAATGGAAGAGTCACTTAGAAATCGTCTTCTGATTTCAAATTAAGCTCCAGGGACAGTTGGGGAAAACTTTCCTGATGAGCAGAGGGCCACTGAAATGGCGCTGTAGTGAACAATCCAATGCCAACAGCTCTTCTCTTTGTGTATTTAGCCTGCGAAAGAGGCATCCATTCTACCTTTGACTTTGAGAGCCTTTTCTACTTGCCAGAGTTATTAACTGATAGTGTTCCCAGTTCCCTCTAGTGCTGTTTTAGAAGCTGTACACTTCCCACCTCCAGCCATGACACGTTTTATATCAGCAAAGTCATCTCTGCTTCAGTTGCACAAAATATTAGATAGGCATTTACATAGCAACATCCTATTCAGAGTATTAATGGTAATAGTAAACTGGGCTGCCCATAAGCAAACTGCAATTCTTTGAGCAACCCCATCTTCACCTTACCTAGACTTGGTGAACCCTCTGTCATTACCATCTCTCTCTTTCCCAGGTTAAAACCCACTTGTAGAACAGGATCTGCTAAACTCACTAGAAGGTATGAATGAATTACTAATAGCTCAATGTGTTATTACTCACAGGGATGTTGCTGCATTTAAAATAGATAAAAAGTCTTAACCCTAGGGAACTGGTTGTAACTTTGAAATTTCAAGTCCCAGGAAGCAGACAGAAAACGTACACTTTAAATAAGATGTGCTAAGACAGGGGAGAGTGTGTCTTCCCTTTCTTCTGAAATTATGCCATGTCAACAGGCCCATTTTGCTACAAATACATTTGATTTTTGATTTCTTGATACCAACACAGTTACTATAATGGAATTATAATCACAAGACTAATATTAAAAGGACTTTTAAGGCTGGGCGCGGTGGCCCACGCCTGTAATCCCAGCACTTTGGGAGGCCAAGGCGGGGGGATCACCTGAGGTCGGGAGTTCGAGACCAGCCTGACCAACATGGAGAAACCCCGTCTCTACTAAAAATACAAAAAACTAGCCGGGCGTGGTGGTGGGTGCTTACAGTCCCAGCTACTCGCGAGGCTGAGGCAGGAGAATGGCGTGAACCCAGGAGGCGGAGCTTGCAGTGAGCTGAGATCGCGCCACTGCACTCCAGCCTGGGCGACAGAGCGAGACTCTTCCATTTCCAAATTAAAAAAAAAAAAGGAGAGAAAAAAATTACTTTTAAGACTGAATTTTAAAACCCTCAGGAGGAAATATTTTCAAATATTTAATGAGCAAGTGTTTGGTAATAAATAGTGGGATTTATTTATTTATTTATAGTGGGTAATAAATGGGAAAAGTTAAATTTAGGGGGAAAATCTGTGCAGATGAACTCAGGCTCAGTGTTTTCTAGAATATTTTATTTTATTCTCCCTTGATAATAGTATAATTTGATGGACTCAAGTCTGCTTTCAACAAATGTAGGCTACCAACTTGCCTGATTTATTTCTTTCCATACTGAAAAAAGAAAACATCTGTATCTGTTCAGGAAAGATTTCAGGTTGTTTTTTATTCTAAACATATTCTGCATTTTTTAGTGGTAACAATTTTTCCTCTTGGATGGCATCTATGCAGTTCATTACCATTTTTGAGAAATCCAAACATTTAAGCAACTTAAGTCTAAATTGAACCCAAGCGTTCACTTTGGAATACCTTCTCCCCACGCCAACCCCACCACTAGGCAATAAATCCTGGATTTGCTTTTTCCCCTTATTCATCCAAATCAGTTTTTATTAATAGTCTGTGGTGGGCGGGGGGTGGGGTGGTTAGACTGTATTTTTATGAGAAGTTTCAATTTACATAAAAAGTAAATGGAAAGTACAGAGTTCTCACCCTCTAACTCTACCCCCACCTCCCAGTTTTCCCTACTGTTTACATTTTGCATTAGTGTGGTATATTTACTACAATTGACAAGCTACTATTGATACATTCTTATTAGCCAAAGTCCATAGTTGACATTAGGGTTGACTCTTTGTGTTGTACATTCTATAGGTTTTTGACTAGTGTATAATGACATGTATCTGCCATTACAGTATCATAGAGAATAGTTTCACTGCCTTAAAAATCCTTTGTGCTCCACCAGTTCATCCCTCCCTGCCCAACTCAAAGCTCCTGGCAAATAGTAATCTTTTTACTGTCTCCATAGTTTTGCCTTACTCTGTAAGTTTTTTAGCCAAATATAAGACAGGGAACAATTCAGCAAGGGTGGTATCAGAGAGGTAAAATCAAGGGGATTTAATAATTTATCATAAAACATATTCAATTATAGGATGGAAACTACATGATTTTCACCAACAACAGATGCTTTTATTTATTCTTTTTATTCAATGAACACTACCTCGTTACGTGCTAATGTGCCTACATTATTTTGGGTGCTAGAGGTGACAGTAATAAGCAGACAGGATCTCTAACCTCATGGAATTTACATTCAAATTGAGGGGTAAAAGAGGACAGAAATTAAAAAGTTCAAGCAAAGTATTTTTCAATACTGCTAAGAAGGAAGATGGAAATAAAACATGGCTATGTGACAAAGGGATGGATGGGAGAGTAGTTAGGGAAGGCTTTTCTGAGAAAATGACATTTGAGCTAAGAATTAAGAGATAAGGAGGAATAAATTATAGTGTTCCATTGCACAGTAGTGACTACAGTTGACAATAATATATTGTATATTTCCAAATAGCTAGAAGAGGTGGTGTCAATGTTATAGTGGTAAGTACAGCTGCCTTGCAAAATAGCCAGAAGAGAGGATTTTAAATGGTCTCACCACTAAGAAATAAATGTTTGAGGTGATGGATATGCTAATTACTCTAATCTGATCATTACACATTGTATACAAGTATGGAAACATCACACCACACCTCATAACTATGTGCAAAGAAAGCCAGTGTGGCTGGAAGAGGGTGAGCAAAATAGAGGGTGTGGGAGTGAGGCTGGAGAAGCAGATGAGACTGGAGAGGCAGGTGAGGTTGGGGAAGGCAGGTGAAGCTGGAGAGGCAGGTAGGCTAGAAAAGGCAGATGAGACTGGAGATGCAGGTGAGACTGGGAGAAGCTGGTGAGGTTGGGAGAGACAAATGGAGCTGGGGAAGCAGGTGAGACAGGCAGGGGAGGCTGGAGTGGCAGATGAGGTTGGGAGAGGCAGATGAGGCTGGAGATGCAGGTGTGGTTGGGAGAGGCAGTAAAACTAAAGAGGCAGGGGAGGCTGGAGAGATGGGTGAGGTTGGGAGGGGCAGGTGAGGTTGGGAGGGGCAGGTGAGGCTGGAGAGATGGGTGAGGTTGGGAGGGGCAGGTGAGGCTGGAGAGATGGGTGAGGCTGGGAGGGGCAGGTGAGGTTGGGAGGGGCAGGTGAGGCTGGAGAGATGGGTGAGGCTGGGAGGGGCAGGTGAGGTTGGGAGGGGCAGGTGAGGCTGGAGAGATGGGTGAGGTTGGGAGGGGCAGGTGAGGCTGGAGAGATGGGTGAGGTTGGGAGGGGCAGGTGAGGCTGGAGAGATGGGTGAGGCTGGGAGGGGCAGGTGAGGTTGGGAGGGGCAGGGGAGGCTGGAGAGATGGGTGAGGCTGGGAGAGGCAGGGGAGGCTGGAGAGATGGGTGAGGTTGGGAGGGGCAGGTGAGGCTGGAGAGATGGGTGAGGCTGGGAGAGGCAGGTGAGGTTGGGAGGGGCAGGGGAGGCTGGAGAGATGGGTGAGGTTGGGAGGGGCAGGTGAGGCTGGAGAGATGGGTGAGGTTGGGAGGGGCAGGTGAGGCTGGAGAGATGGGTGAGGCTGGGAGGGGCAGGTGAGGTTGGGAGGGGCAGGTGAGGCTGGAGAGATGGGTGAGGCTGGGAGAGGCAGGTGAGGTTGGGAGGGGCAGGGGAGGCTGGAGAGATGGGTGAGGTTGGGAGGGGCAGGTGAGGCTGGAGAGATGGGTGAGGCTGGGAGGGGCAGGTGAGGTTGGGAGGGGCAGGGGAGGCTGGAGAGATGGGTGAGGTTGGGAGGGGCAGGTGAGGCTGGAGAGATGGGTGAGGTTGGGAGGGGCAGGTGAGGCTGGAGAGATGGGTGAGGTTGGGAGGGGCAGGTGAGGCTGGAGAGATGGGTGAGGTTGGGAGGGGCAGGGGAGGCTGGAGAGATGGGTGAGGTTGGGAGGGGCAGGTGAGGCTGGAGAGATGGGTGAGGTTGGGAGGGGCAGGGGAGGCTGGAGAGATGGGTGAGGCTGGAGAGATGGGTGAGGTTGGGAGGGGCAGGTGAGGCTGGAGAGATGGGTGAGGCTGGGAGGGGCAGGTGAGGTTGGGAGGGGCAGGGGAGGCTGGAGAGATGGGTGAGGTTGGGAGGGGCAGGTGAGGCTGGAGAGATGGGTGAGGTTGGGAGAGGCAGGTGAGGTTGGGAGGGGCAGGTGAGGCTGGAGAGATGGGTGAGGTTGGGAGAGGCAGGGGAGGCTGGAGAGATGGGTGAGGTTGGGAGGGGCAGGTGAGGCTGGAGAGGCAGGTGAGGTTGGGAGGGGCAGGGGAGGCTGGAGAGATGGGTGAGGCTGGGAGAGGCAGTAAAACTAAAGAGGCAGGAGAGATTGGGAGAAGCAGGTGAGGCTGGAGATGCAGGTACAGTTGGGAGAGGCAGTAAAACTAAAGAAGCAGGGGAGGCTGGAGAGGCAGGTGAGGCTGGAGAGGCAGGTGAGGTTGGGAGGGGCAGGGGAGGCTGGAGAGGCAGGTGAGGTTGGGAGGGGCAGGGGAGGCTGGAGAGGCAGGTGAGGTTGGGAGGGGCAGGGGAGGCTGGAGAGGCAGGTGAGGTTGGGAGGGGCAGGGGAGGCTGGAGAGATGGGTGAGGTTGGGAGGGGCAGGGGAGGCTGGAGAGATGGGTGAGGTTGGGAGGGGCAGGTGAGGCTGGAGAGATGGGTGAGGCTGGAGAGATGGGTGAGGCTGGAGAGATGGGTGAGGTTGGGAGGGGCAGGGGAGGCTGGAGAGATGGGTGAGGTTGGGAGGGGCAGGTGAGGCTGGAGAGATGGGTGAGGCTGGAGAGATGGGTGAGGCTGGAGAGATGGGTGAGGTTGGGAGGGGCAGGTGAGGCTGGAGAGATGGGTGAGGTTGGGAGAGGTGGATGAGGTTGGGAGACGTAGTGAGATTGGGCAAAGATGGAGAGGCATGTGAGGTAGACAAGCAGGGGCAAATCATAAATGACCTTGTAAAGCCACAGTCAGGAGTTTCCATTGTATTTTAATGGAAGCCACTGGAGGATTTTAAGCAGGAAAGTGACTTGATTTGATCTATGTTTTTATTTCATTTTATTTTATTTTTTATTTGAGATGGTGATTGAGATGGAGTCTTGCTCTGTCACCCAGGCTGGAGTACAATGGCAAAGTCTCGGCTCACTGCAACCTCTGCCTCCCGGGTTCAAGCGATTCTTCTGCCTCAGCCTCCCGAGTAGCTGGGATTACAGGCATGCGCCACCACGTCCAGCTAATTTTTGTATTTTTAGTAGAGATGGGGTTTCACTATGTTGGCCAGGCTGGTCTCAAACTCTTGACTTCAGGTGATCCACCTGCCTTGGCCTCCTCAAGTCCTGGGATTGCAGGTGTAAACCAGACCCTTGATCTATGTTTTTAAATGTTCACTCTAGATCTGAAGAGATCTTAGAAGACCTATTTAAGATTAATACAAACAGTAAGACACTAAGAGCATTAAAGATGCCAACCATAACAATGCAAATCCTAGAAAGTAAAAATGGTGTTTTAATTTCAAGGCCAATATCCTCATTACATGTATCTGTCCCCACCCACCCCATCCCTCAAAATAAATACTCAACAGAGATGACAATGGTGTTTTTAACCACTTCTGAATTCTACCAAGTTTACCATGTGGTATCGGGATATTTACACTCAATTCCCTCCCAAAATGGTTTTCCATAGAGAACTGTACATGAAAGACTTCATTATAAGTATTTCTGCCTCCACCGTAGCCTTTTATATTAATCTTTGGAAAACCATGCTCTGCCTGCAATTACAATTTGCATTTTAATAATACAGATGAGAAGAAGGCTAATATTTCAGTCTTGGCGTCAGCAGAAAAAACTGAAAAAACAAGACACTGTCACACGCTCGGGGATGTGAAATGGAAATTGCCCAGCCCCAGACCAGGTATCCTTCTGCTTACTACAGGTCAGCTTCAGGGAGCTCCCTCGCCACGAATGATTTCTCTTTCTTAGCTTAAAAGAGTAGTGGAGGAATAAGTGATTTCTACTGTCTGTCTCTATGGCAACTAGTACCCTAATTTCACCTCTTAGATGGCAATTATACCTATTCACTGAATAGCTTTCAGTCCTCATTTTTATGTTGAAAAAACTGATTTCATGAAAAATGAGATACAGGTAATAGGTAAACTTTTCCCTAGCAACCATGAAGTACAGTTTATAACAGGTATGGTCATTCATAAGCAGAATATGCCCTGTGGAAATTTTTATTTTTCATTCATAGAACGTTTACCTCAAATATCTTTCTTCTAGTTGTTTTTTAATGATAAAATCTTCATCTTTTCTTCCTGAAGGTTAATTTTATTCAATTATAAAATTAGTTGGGTTCATTATAGTTTGGTGAATACAGAAAAAATATAGAAAAGCATAAACAAGAAAATATAATTCACTCTCATATAAAAACAATCACTATTAATAACCTGCTAGCAACGTAGGTACATATACATAGAAATGTAATTTAAATCCTATTGCCCATTTTTTTGTAATCAAAATTTCTACAAAACATTGTAAAGACTTCTCCATACCATTAAATATTCTTCTAACACATGATTTTAATATCTTCAAAGGAATCTATAATATAGATTATTACATTTCACTTAGCTAATCTTTCTATGTTGACATTATTAACATAAATGTTTATGCATCTCTCTATTGGCTTAGAATAAATCCAAGAAAACGAACTCTATAGATCAAACTAATAAGCATTTTAAATTGTATTGCCAATTGTTTCTCCAAGAAATATTATATCAATTCATTTTTCCACTAGAGGTAGATGAATGAGGGTATCCACTTCCTTAAATCCTTGATCAGAGGTACTATTTTTAAAGAGAAAAAAACATGTCAATTTAATGTTGAGGGGAATATCTTACTATATTTTCTTAATTTCTAATTTTAAGGTTAACTGTTTTTCATTTTTCATTGTTATTTGGTGGGGGGGGGGGTGAATTGCTTATTCACCTCTCTAGCAGACTATTGGTTGTCCCTTGATATCCATTCTCCCCTTATTACCTCATAACAGAAGAGACAACATTTAGCATATGGCCCCTTGAAATGATATTTTCCATTCTCCTTTGCAACTAAGTGTGGATATGTGCCAACTCCAGGCTGATGAAATAAATAAGTGTGGATATGTGTCAACTCCAGGCTGATGAAATAAAAGCAAATATGATCTATTCTATTTCAGATAAATGTCCTAAAAGGAAGAAGCTATGTCTTACTTCTTTTCATCATTCCTGATGGTTAGAATGCAGATATTATTGCCGGAGCTCAGCACCCATTTTGGACCATGAGGATAAGAGGTACATTCTAGGGATTAGCGGAAAAATACAGATTCCATATAAATTTTGTCTCAACCATCATAAGGCAGCACTGAGACACGTTTGGAGTCGCAATTTCTTACCAGATCATAAGCAGCCAGCATCTTTTTCTGCACATCTGGAATTGCACTCAGAGGCTCCAGGTAAGGAAAGCTGTCTTTCATCACAAGTGAGACTGAAGGAGTATTGTCACTGGTGATGAGCCGAGATGACAGAGTTAACAGGCACTGCTTCAGACTGGCAATTGGAGGGAGTCCACATAGTTCCTTAATAGACACGATTGCGTTCTGTGAGGAAGAAAACATGGAATCACACTTCTGACCACCTGACACATCACCCCCAGCACTCCCAGGTTTACAGAAAAGTATATTCATTTTTAAAAGATAATACACACAGCTATTCATGACTATACTTCATCTTGCCCAATTTTTACCAATAACCACAAACATCCCATGAAAGCAAAGGAGATTGGGACACAAGGCTATGCGGTGCTTTTCAAAGCAGAGCACTGGGATAGTCACACAACTAAGTACTGGCTGATCATGAATGCCATGTATGATTTGTATCATGGTGATCAGGAAAACATAATGGCAGGGGTTGTATACTGGAGTGCATTTCGCTAGGGCTTTTTTCCTCAAGGTAGCAGGATGCTACTGCTCACCACCCTCCATCTGACTAACCAATGGCATTCCTTTGTCACTTCATCAGTAAGGCACCTGACAGACACACACACTGAAAGCACATTTCATGTAGAGCTACATTTGTCCATGTTACGGTCTTTTCAAAAAATTTATTTGAAATAGAAATTATGACTATTTTACATTTTACCCACAGCAAACAGTACCTAATTTATTATGTGTCTCATGAATTTCATGACAATGATCACCTTCATTTTTCTACTGATGAGACTCCAAAAAATCCTTAACCCCAAAGACTTTACGTTAAGATAATATGAACTATCAACGCTACCTGGATATGCTTTATCTATAACTCTTCTTCTACGTATTTTAAATACATAATATAAAATATGCAAAGTACATATTTCAAGAATTATATAAAATATGTAAAGTCTAATCTATAAAGTTAAGTGCAGAAATGGTTTATAAGTAATCTAACATAGGGATTTATAATAGTACTAGAATTATGTCAGAAAAAGGTACATAGAATATGCTGATATTATTTGGATTCTATTTTTTAAACGGTGGCTAAGACAACCCACCACAAGTATTTAACTGTGTCATGGGTTTGTGGTTCTGCATCACGTGAATGATAATGGTAATGGATTTTGGTATTAGGCAATCCTGGATTTATTTTCTTTAATTTTTAACTTTTGTAGGTACAGAGTAGGTATATATATTTATGAGGTACATGAGATGTCTTGATACAAGCATGCAATATGAAATAAGCACATCATGAAGAATGGGGTATGCATCCCCTCAAGCATTTATCCATTGACTTGCAAACAATCCAATTAGACTCTTTACGTTACTCTAAAATGTGCAGTTATTATTAACTATACTCACCCTGTTTTTCTATTAAATACTGGCAATCCTGGATTTAAAGGCTAACATTGTTATTTGTTAACTTGCAATATTTAGGAAATGCATTAACCTTTTCAAATTTATTCTCTATCTTGAAAACAGGGATTTTTGGTGAGGATTATTATAAACACATCAGCTAAAGAAATAAAGTGAATTGAATAATATCCACTTTGCATATTGCAGGTACTCAGTTAATATCTGTTATTGTTTGCATCTAATAACACTAGCCTAATAAGTATATTAAGTAGTTTTTTTTTAAGTTTAACACTGTCTCAGATTATAAGCATTAATGAAGGAAAGAAAACTTAACATTGAATTTCTAAATGTTGAGGCTAGTCAATTTCCATATACTCTAATTTTACTCTAATAATAATCTTGTGATAAGTATAATTATTTTTCTTTCTTTATGTGGAGAATATTGATGAGCAGAGACCTGAAATAATTTGCTGAAGATCGCACAGGGATAGATTTGATCAAGAACCCATGTTCTTTCAATTAAACCACATTTCTAAGACAAGGTTAAATATTTTTCAACAAGTTTGAGTGCTGATTTTTTTTTTGTTTAGTTTTACTTGTTCTTGTGGGGAGTAATTTATTATTGTTGTCATTATACATAATTTAAAACTAAAAAATAACCTAATAGGCATTACACTTGTTTTATATCACTTCAAATTCTCTCTCATGTTCACATCTGCAAATATGTTATATATACACTGGTAATTAGTATGTGTGTGTTTGTATAATTTTTTATATATTACACACATATATTGTATATTCTACTTTTTTCCCATTGTTTCAGATGCACATTTCCATATATTGATTCAGTTTTGTACTAAGGATATTTAATGGATATACAGCATTTTGCTACATCTTAGTTCAGTCCGAACTGAACACAGCATTCACAGTTAGAAACATAAAATATATCTGTTTTATCACAGACAATACTGAACTTAGTTCAATGGTACACAGGTTTACACATCTTTCTTTCTTTTTTCATTTTCAGACAGGGACTTGTTCTGTTGTTGCCCAGGCTGGAGTGCACTTGTACAATCACAGCTCACTGCATCATTGACCTCCCAGGCTCAAGTAATTCTCCCACCTCAGCCTCCTGGGTAGCTGGGACTACACATGCTCACCACCACACCTCGCTAACTTTTGTATTTTGTTAGAGATACAGGGTTTCACCATGTTTCCCAAGCTGGGCTCGAACTCCTGGCCTCAAGTGATCCACCTGACTCAGCCTCCCAAAGTGCTGGGATATAGGCATGAGTCACCGCGCCCAGACTTAAACAATCTTCCTGATAAATTTTTGCAAACCAGTTCATTAATAAAACATTATAAGGGTAGGAATAAGCAGGAATAGGGAAGGAGAGTGCAGGATGTTTCTCCTACCTGCATATTTTCTCTCATATCTATGGCTTCTCGTAATGGATGAACTGCTATTTTAAAGATGTCATCAATGGTTTTAAGACCGATATTCCTGAGCATGGTATACTCCCGAACTTTCTTCCCCATTCTCACTGAAAGACTGCGCTTCTGTGCCTTTCCTCCTCCACTTCGATTAGTTATTGCTATGTGGACAAAAAGGGTTACGTGCTCCATGATGTCACCCACAAAAGAGCGCAGGGGAACATGCCGATATCCAGGCTGCAAACATTCAAATGGTATCGTATATTGCCCTATAAACTCATCCCCAATGTAGTCATCATCCAGAGCAACAAAACGGATCATGGCCAGCTCAGGTAGGTTTACTTGGAACTCAAAAGTTTCATCAAAAATAGGATTATCACTGTTTTGCTGTACAGTTTTAGTTCTTTGTTCCGAACAATCCGCTGGAATTCCGTGTATCTCTATACACACATAGGGATCTATGACATCCCCTTTGGCACAAGCTCCCTTGGGCTTTGGGAAATTCTGACCACTGATGATCTTGATATGAAGAGCTAGAGGAGACACCCCAGGTACAATGCCCTTTGTATTTGCGCTGAAGTAAGAAACTTCATCTCGCATGATAGATGGCCTTAGAACATAACCACATCCCCCATTTTGAAGAAACCAGCCCGTGTGAAGGTCCATCATTGGACCTGGAGTCTGAAAATTCATTGCTACAATCTGACAGCCACAATTCCAAAAGTCCTGTGGATTCAAGTTACTGGAATCGATCCTCATGGCACTGGGATAGATTCTTGATAAGAACTTCTTATTATAATTAACAAAATCCTCTGGGTACTCATTTGCAATGCGGCTGGCCTCTGTTTCACTAAATGAACAAATTTCCCAATAGTTTTGGCTTTTCATAGATAGTTCAAAATCCCTGTACTGAACAGATTTACAAATAGATACCAAATCAGAGAGCTCCCTACAGAGTCTGATTTGTTTCTGCTCACCATTGTAATCTACCGACATCCTTCGAGACATTTCAGCTTCTTCATCTTCATCTGTTACTTCTCCTTCTAACACATCTGGATCAGAAGGCAACTTCTTTCCTTTCACAATGATCATTCTTTTTAATTTTTCTGGTGATGGGAGGTAGGATTCTGAGGGCAAAGGTGCTTCGGTATAGAGTTTATTGCCAAAGACCTTTTTCATCTGTTGAACCATTACCTTCTGCTGTAGCAAGGAGCAATGATTTCCCAAGCAAAGAATGAGTGGGTATTCAGAAGCAACAAAGGCAAATTTATTTATTACCTCTATGACACTTCGAAAGGAAACATGTGTTGTCATGTTATTTCGATTACAAAGGATTGGTTCATTATCGGAACCATCACTTACATCGAGTTCAATGCTTCGACAGCCCATCTTCAAAGCTCTAACATACCCATTGATGTCAGCTGGCCCCCTGAACTGGTCTTCTATTAGATAGGTGTTATGAGAGGCATTGATATAGTAGTGAGATAATGGCTGGGTCATATCTTGGGCAACCTTCTTTTGCTCAGGATCAAAAATGTCACATTCTGATGACAATAAATACTGGGTAAAGCCATCAATTGCAAGAAACCCTTTTTGACGTCCCTCTTCAGAAAGTTCATATCTCCTTATGATGTCTAAGCACATATCCTCGGTGATATGGGTGACTCCTTGCTCAGCTTCTAAAAAGAGCATGAGATCATTGGCATCCAAATATTCTTTGTTTTTAGATATCTGTACAAGTAAGAAATACACTTCTGGCCTGGTGCAAAGTTCACAAAAAGCTTCACAAAATTCCTCTTCGGTCACACGGGTGGTTAGTTTTTCCTTGCTCTTCTGGATTTCTTTAAACTTTAACCTGATCTTGGCTTCCTTCAGAGTAGGGTTGAGTTGTTTTATTAACTCTACCGAGGTGTCTTCCAACATAATCCCATTCCCATCAACATCTGCTGCTTCAAACACTGTTTTCAACCACATGAACCGTGGTGTGTTCTGGTTGCCCTCCATAAAATCAAGAGGCTGCTTACTTCGAGAAACCAGGTACCGTAACCCAGACACCCAGATGTTTGCCACATCTGCTGAATTAGCAACTAGGTCCAGAGACTCATAGTTTTCCCCATGGAGTATGGAAAAGGCACAGTCCTCACAGATCTGGTCAGCAAGGCCATTGTTTCTAAATGTTTCTGTGTTTTTCCCCAGTCTGATCTCTTTTATGGCAGAAATATCAAGCTTGGCTTTCTCGAGGTCTTTCTTTGAAGGTTCCCAGCGAAGAGCTTGGAGGTCTGTGTCCAGAGTGAAAAAACGGTTGTAAATGCGAGAATTTGGCCGGACTTTCTTCAGCTCACAGCCAGCTTGCATGAAGCTGATGCAGTCATTTGCACTGCTAATTTTCTTTTCCGATGGCATGCTGCTGAAAGACACGGTTTTCTTTCTTCCACCACATTTTTGGTTTGAAGGATCCTGTAAAACAATTTGAAAAGAATGAATCAATATCTTTTAGAAAACAGACAAATTCAGTAACACTCTATGAACTCCTCAAACTTCAATTCACGTATTGTGATTATTTGAATAGAGGCTAGCCTAAAGTTTACCTTTTCACTGTTTCAGAAAAGAGAAATTGCTAAGAAAACTGAAATTACAGGATTCAGGCAAAAACTTATTTTTCAGATGCCTGTGTGGTCTTTGAAACAAAATCAAGTATTAAGTACAAATCACTCTGATTTGTTCCTTAAAGCAGATTTCTTAAGAACCTCATGCTGGTGCCTCAACTACCTAGCTCAACTCCCAATAGATATGCAACAGAAATAAAGCTGTATATTTTTAAAGGTTTCCTCATTTATACTTTGCAACCTTTTAAAGAGGTTTTCTTAAGGTGGATTTAAATAAATGGTTTTACCTTAACATACTTTGTATCACAAAGTGCTTAACTGAACAGCTTAACTAGAAATCACTTTTTTTCTCGAGCTTTTTCAAGGTGTTTTGAAAGTCAAATTGAGAGCTAACAATAGCCAATCACTCACATTTGAGCAAATTTTCAAACTGAGGTAAACAATTTGATTTTAACATTATAGGAATTCACACCTGCATTTCAGTGTAATGTTATTAGTAGGCACAGCTTAAACCAAATAGAAATATGAATGGCTCTACTATCTTTTTAAGGATCTTCCAATATAAGTTAAATTTCAAAGCCCTTTGCCGGAAGATTTTACAGGAAACACTTCCACCTTGCAAATGCCATTTCTGGAAGTGTCCTTGGATCTTAGTGTTATAGAATTCCAGTTTCCTCAGCCCATTTCACCCTTCCCTGACCAACAGGGCCAACAGGTCATCAAAATTCATCCGTTCAGAAGAGAGTATCTTAAGCAGGTTTATTATTTTTTGAGACTGTTTCCCTCTTGATTGTATCTAGGCCTTCTCCCCTATCATCCTTCCTAAAATACAGTTCCAGTCCTCTGAATACCGATGAGATGATGGATTTCATTTCAGTCTTGGACTGTCCACTGTGTCTATCATTCCCAATTCATTTACACTGAATATCTGACTGATGCCACTTAAACTGGGTATTTCTTTATACTAGTCTCTGTTCTGACCACAGACTCAATTAATGATGCTCCCAACCACATCCCAATTCACATGACTGCCCCAGGAACAAATTTCCCAAAAGCATCATAATGCATGTTTACCATGCCCAATTTTATAAGCATACCAAAGAGTCAGCAAAATGTAGAGTCCAAAGTACCTTGTCCTTGGAGAAAAAATAACTGTTCTTTTTTTTTTTTTTTTTTTTTTTTTGATAGAATCTCGCTTGTTGCCCAGGCTGGAGTGCAGTGGCATGACCTCAGTGCAATGCAACCTCCGCCTCCCAAGTTCACGTGACTCTCCTGCATCAGCCTCCCAAGTAGCTGGGATTACAGGCACATACCACCATGTTCTTGAGTTGTAATTATTCCACTCCCTAAATATATGACCTTGAGTAAGTCACTTAACCTCTCTCAATCTTAATTTCTGATAGGAATTAGTAATCTTTTTATATAACATAGTGTCATTGTGAGACTGAGTGCATGACTGTTCTTTATAAACTGTAAGGGCTTCAAAGGTTATGCTTTTCAAAGGAAGAGGAGCATTGCCTTATACACCCAGTAACTGTAGGACTGAGTAGGTACTGACCAGGATATTGGGTATTATACAGAAGTTAATTCATTCCTGACTTCTGAACATTTCAGACAAATCTTCAGTGATAAATTGAAAATATTTTTAAAACAACCACATGAGATTACTATTTCAAATACCGAAAACTATAACCAAAGTAGTCTGGACCGTATCCTTCATTGGAAATATTTTAAAACAGGGTAGAATATCTTCTCTGGGATCTCATTTCATCAGTTCTGCCTATATAAACTTGCCTATCCTATGATTCAGAAAAGACAGGATAATTTATTATTCAATTGACTAAAACTCTACCCATGAAAAGGAAACAAAATTTGCTTTAGTTATGAGATGTTGGTGGGATGATTCATTGACTCCAATATATATCAGATCTTCAAGTGACAATGATAGAAATTACCCAATTTAGATTACAGAATATTGCCTGTTGGTGCCCTGGCATTTAACAACTTAGCTCCTGCTTTTACAAAGAGTTGCTATTTTTAATTATCCTATAGTGGTCAATTTCCTCATCCTTAAGTTAAAAAACACCTATAAATCTTCAGCTAGTTATACACAGATGCTCTGTTAGAACACATTTAAATTTGTCACAACTCACATGCTTAGAAATATCAGATGTTTGTGTGTATTTTTCCACACCATCAAGGCAGGCACCTAATGGCATTGCTGAGACGGGATTAATCTACCAAGTAAAATAAAGAAGAAAACTGTGAATTCTGATGGTAAATGAGATTGTGACTCAGCTTTTAAAGCTAACCATTTGACTTGCGTTTTAAGCTAATGAGAGTTTTCACATTAAAAATGATTTTTATATAAGCAGTTCATGTTCCAAATAGAATTGTTGTCAGCAGAGTGATAAAATCTATAATAGTTTCTAACAAATATTAAATGGGAAATTAATGCTACTCTAAATGAATGTATATGGTTCCTATACCCCAAGTATGACATTACGCTAGCATTCTCCATAGTCTATCGCTCTGTTACTGACTTGAGCCACTGTTTATTTGTAAGAACAAAACCACTCTTATCAGAATAGCTTTCTCTTACAAGGCTCTCCTCTGCCATATCTCCTTAAATCAAGACATTCCCCCCTAGCATGACAAGCCTTCAAGAAATATATGTTTTATATCTAGCCTGCAAAAGAATCCACCTGCCCATAATGCTAATTTCTTGTTTTGACCCACAATTCCTACATGATTATAAAACTTATATCAAAATCCCACCTAAAACTTGGAACCAGCAAAAAAGATATGATTCTTAGGTTGTCATTTTACAAAGGACAGAATCCAAAGTCATTACAAGTTTCCAAATGAGCTAAAACTTGGCCAGAGCATGTGTGAATGAATAATTTGTCTGCTGATTACTACAGCCAAGATTATGTACATTCAAAATATGCTGGAAAAGGTTCAGGACTCTGATATTTCTCCAGGTCTGCCACAGGAAAGGAAAATGTCTGGATTCAGAGAGCAATCATGCTGTTCTTTCAATAGCCATGCTATTGGCTCTCACAGGCTGGGAAAGAAGAGGGGAGATGGAAATGGTGCCTCAGCAGACAGGAAGGGTGGAAGACTCCAAATCTTCTAAGCTTCTTCACCACCAGAGTCCTACACCCCTACATCTGTATTCCCTCAAGAAGATCTTGGCAGATTGGTGGTGGGAAAGAAGGAATATTAAGGTAAA
This sequence comes from Macaca mulatta, assembly GCF_049350105.2. Lineage (NCBI taxonomy): Eukaryota > Metazoa > Chordata > Mammalia > Primates > Cercopithecidae > Macaca > Macaca mulatta. The sequence continues at coordinate 103,005,254 of NC_133417.1, read as the reverse complement.
CAGACTAGAAAAAGTTGAAGGTTAGGTATCAGTTTTCATTCTTGGTAAATACAAAATATAATAATTATGATGATGATGATTGAATGAGAGTCAATTTGATTCACTATACACTTAACACAATTCAACTATATACTTAAAAATGGTCAGACGGTAAATTTTATGTTATGTATGTATTGGGAAGATGGGTACTTTCGGCACTTTCCAAAAGAAACCAAGTTTATTATCAGTTCAAGTGTGCTCCAGTCAATGTCTAGCTCATTAGATGATTGAACTGATTCCAATGACCATAACATCTTTCCAGGAGATTTTTATAAACTCCAAGGTCTTTCAGTTTATTTCAAAGCTAACTCTCCTCACACGAGAATGAAGGCAAGAGGCTGAAGTACCAATACCACTTCCACCCGACTCCTGTCCCACAACCAAAGTTTCTCTTTGAGCAGCTTACAACAAAAGCTTTAAATTTATTAAGATAAATAGTGCATTGTCATTCCTCTGTCCCCTACATTAAAGCTTAACCTCACACTGCAGTTGGTTCCAATAATTAGTCAGACATTGAATTCAATCCTTTCTACTTTCTAACATTCTATACATAAGTCTCCACATTATCATTTCTCAAGAAAGGAATCACATTTAAATAAGTTAAACTAAAAAAATAAACAAAATTGGGTTTATATGGTCTCTGAATGTCTCTAAATAATACTTCACATTTTGGATCTACTGTCTTTTGAAATCAATCAATATCTTATAAAGGATTCAATCATCAAAATCAAGAAGAGTCTCATGAACTAGTAAAGCAATAGACAAATATTTTACTCTTTTGTTAAAACAACACAAGACTGATTTATCTATAAGCACTGTTTCTAATATATGTATATAATAAAGATAATTTCTATCTAATCTTATGCTATAAGGTCTGATTTCTAAACTTAGAAATCATTTCAAAATACAGGGGGAAATGGCCAAATGTCTTTTCAATTTTTTAATTATTTTCTACAACATTGTTGCTTATCTACTACTGTTAGGAATAGGATACCAATCATGATTAAATGGGACTCTTCACAACAGTAAAAGATTTTCAGCTTCCTAAATATTTAATATTTTAATACATTTATTTAAATATTTAATTATTTTATTAAGCTAAAATTGGAAACAAAGTTCAGATAAATCAAATAAATTTCCATTGACATTTGCTTTCCCTAAGCCCAATAAGATTGGATATAATGCAAGCTCCTTAACCAAAATAAAAAAACACAAAATCATTTTTCTTCAAAACACGTTGATAAGCCCCCCCAAAATTCTACTTATTCAATGGAAGTTTTGGGTGTCAATCATGAAAATATTGAATTATTTAAATATAATTTCAGGAAAAAGTATACTGAAATTGCACAAAAAATGTGAATGTACCTAATGCTTATACACTTAAAAATGGTTATGTACTTAAGTGTACTTACACACTTAAAAATGATTAAATTGTAACTTTTATGTTATGTATATTTTAACACACAGGGGGGAAAATGCACACTGAAGCACTGTACGAAAATTTAAAAGTGAGTAAAGGAAATACCAAGCCCAAGCTTCCCTGCCTTTGACCTCATTAGCATGTTTAAACATCTAATTATATCATCACATACACTTTTTGGTGTTTTGGCAAGTTGTTTTAAGCAAACAGTTCTAAAATGATTCTTTGTTAGAACAAATTTACACAACTCTAAAGACTAGAAATCAAAACACCAATTGTCAAACTGTGATGAGAAGGAATCTTTGTTTCATAACACTGAACTCCAGCTACGTAGTGTAAGGGAGGGAAAGATTTATATTTGAAAAGTTCTCTTAAGATATGATTAATAAAAATTTAATAGATTATACTAAAAGATAAGCATATAGCACATAGGTTTGATTTTCACCATAGGGACCCTATCTGTTCTTATATACAACCTATACACTATAAAAATATGCTATTCATTCTGGTTTTGTGAAGTTCCAAGGAAAACTGAGAAACAAAAATTTGGTTGATACATGACATTCTCAAAGGATGGTAGACAATACACAATCTAGAATCCAGATAAGCTCCAACCTTGGATATTGAGAGACCTCTGGTCTTATTCTTCATTTATTCATTTGACAAACAAGAATAGGTACCTACTCTGTGATGGAGCCTAGCACATTACAGAGTTTGGAGGAAACTGATAAGGTTTCATTTTTATCTTAGATATATCATTCTGCATATGTGCTAAAGGGATTTGATATGGACAAAACTGAAGATGGTACATTAGATGACTATTTCATTCAGCATTACAATAAAGAGATAATGATGGCCTGAGCTAGATTCCTAATAAAAAGGATGAAAGTATTAGGTAGATTAGGAAGGTATGCCAATAAAAAGGATTCCTAATGAAAAGGATGAAGGGATTAGGTAGGTTCCTAATAAAAAGGATGAAGAGGAGTGGTAAATATCAAGAAACATGAGGTAAAACAAGAACTTCTTGACTGAATAAAGGATGACTTCTAGGTTTTTGGTTTGAATGAGAAGTGAATGGAAATATTACTAAATGAGGTATGAAATATCAGGGGAAGTGAAGTTGAAGTGGAAACTAAGTTTACTTTGAGCCATGGTGGATTTTATATGACTATGGGCCATCTAGGTGAAGTTGTCCAATGGAAAGTTGGATATATGAGTCAAACCTCCAGGGAGAAGTCTGGGCTGCAGTTTCAGTGTTGGAAGTTACACCTGTAAAGGGATAAACAGAATCTTGAGCAGAGTAGAGTCACCTATTAAATAAAAGCAGTTGGAGATGGGCTAAACCCAGAGGAACACCAGTATTTAGAGGCTGGGCAGATAAAAGAAAAAAAGAGCTGAAGGGTAAGAAAACCAGGAGTATGAGCTTCCACAGATGCCAAGACTAAAAGGAAAGTGTACTGGAAATTAAGATCTGAAGATAGCTTACTGAATTCAGCAGTTAAGCAGTTACTGCAAATTGGGCAAGAGAATGTCTTATGTTCCTTTTAAGATGCCTAGGATAGAGAACAAAATGAGACCCAAACTGCAGCCATGATATGAGCTGAGAGTAAAGGGTTCCAGGGAAGGAACAAAAGTCCTGCAGTGGGAAAGACAGCCAGGATGGCTACCATACACTAAGTGAGATAGAGTGGCCCCAAATGAGACTGAACAACAGGCAGAGGCAGAGAGTAATCAATCCAGGAGAGGGCTATCCTCAAAAATGTTGGCTTCACTAACCTGGATTGTGATCACAGAATGGAATTCAGCTCTGATGCACACACTTTGCCTGTCCAATGGGCCTATGCCCAAAATCACATCCATGTTTGGCAGTTAAGTGGTCTGGAGAAAACCCATACCCATACACAAGGCCTAACTCTTCACACAAAATTCAAGGTGGTGGGGGAGATGGGATCATCACTATATCTGTTGCCTTCAAGTTTCAGAAAAGGAAAGACTGCAACTGTAGAATTATACCATTAATTTCGTGTTAAAATTTCCCAAGTATTATTCCCACGGTCAACTCCAGTTACTTAATGCAGAGACACAAACAGGTGATGCACTTATTTATGGTTAACACCATGTGACTTACCCAGGGTCACTGTGTGATACAGTGGGAGCGGAGGTCCTAATAGCCACTATTGAGAAGTAGCTGAAGCGTAACCCAAGTAAACCATTGACCTTCCCTAGTGGGTGCCTTATTGGTGAGGATCTGAACAGTTATTTTATGATCAATAAAGAAAGCATTTATTGTCTACATCATCTTCTAAGTCAACAGAATTAATTAAAGGCAATGCTAAGTGTATGCACGCACATTTCTCTAGCCAAATTAAGTTCTATGTCTTAATTTACCATTAAATTTTATTTATAAAAGGTGATTCATTTAACAAAATGCACTAAAGCCATCTCCTTTAGGAAACCCACTCTGATACATATGCTGTGGTGCGGATGGGATACTAATTAAAATATAGGCAGCCAGTGACCCTCTAAATTTTACACATCTTCTCTGAAATGACTCTCTTCACTTGGAAGCAAAAATAATTGATGTTCTACAGGCAAAGCTAGCGATAGAGTGCAGAGAAAAACAAAAAACAAAACAAAACAAAACAAAAAAACAGTCAATTTCAGAGTGGGTAGTTAGTACCATTGATTTGTTTCGTTAAACAGAAGAAGCTTCCCCTGTGCTGTACCTCACTGCAATCATTTGCTCATTAGAACTCATTAAGAAGGGACACTCTAAATAAAAGTGATTATCTCAAGCTCTTCTTCTGCATAGTTTCCATCCAGTTAGCGTTCTTCTGCAAGAATGTTTCTTGTTATACACATCCCATGGATTATTTCAAATACAACTTTCATTTACACAAAGATTCACTGAACCCCTACTCTGGGCTATGCATTGTACAAGTGATTTGTTCTTTAAAAAATCATTAATCCCAACACTAATGTTGTCTGGAATAAATATTAATGTATGGATTTTGTAGCTAATTAAATCAATAAATAAGAACAAAGATCATCAAATTTAATAATTAGGGTAAAATGTATAAAGAATGCTTCTAAATAAACAATAAAAACAGCTTTAAATAACATTAAAGATGTTCATGAGCCAAGCCCACAAAGGAGCATAAAAGGCTGATGAGGCATATTAAACAGAAGTACTACACTCCTTTGTAGTGTCAGCTGCTTTCATGGAAAGGCCTCGTTTCTTATTTTAATCTTGCCAATTTCCTCTTGTATCCTTCACAGTCCACTGCTTCGTATACAGTTATGAGGTATGTGAACTTCCATTTTTCTAGTCAACAACATGGTCCTTTTCACTAATCCCACTGCTGCATGCAATGAGTAGTTTTGTCAGTACTGTGCTTTAGCTGCGTCAACTTGAACAAAATGAGGGTGACTGCAATAAAGGTCATCTGACGATTTATTCAGCGGCCTCTGAGGAACAACTTGCGTCTATCAGTCCCTCTAAGACAGATGTCTGCCTCACACTCAAAAACAATACATTTAAAATTAATAGGTAGTCTGTGCAACTCTTAGCAGAGGTGCCAAGAACCAAGTGGGCTTGGAGACTGAGATACGATTCTGCCCTTCCTCAGGAGACCCCTGCACAGCAGGGCCCAGGAATCCTGGCAGAGCTTAGGCCAGCACTTACTGTTGTTTCTGGTGTGACAATTAATTGGATGTTCTCTTTATGGAAAACAGGATGTCATGTCCCTTTAAAAGGAAAATCAATGATGAAGGCTAGCTAAATGTATACTTTTAATACCTACATTGCTAATACATCTCTTTCAATGAATTGTTATAAAGATTAAATGTAATGCTCCAATTATTTCACAGGTATAAACATATAACTTGATGCTTAATTAGGGCATTCATCAGAAACTTATATGTAATTAGGTAGGCTTTCAAATTGACGCATACTTTTATATTTTATCCTAATTAATGTTGCACATTTACTTAAAATACTTTATCTGAAAAATTAAAATATCAACAGAAATAAAACATTATTAAATACAGTTCATGTCACAAACATTCCTGACAAAATTTCCCACCTCTCTTTGTGTCCTATGTAGTGAGTTCACAGAAACATTTTTCCTTCATTGCAACTTTTCAGTTTTTAATGGTAATATTTGCCCTCAACTATGACACACCAATATATTATTTATATTGATTTTAGTCACTTTGGAGTCCAAATATATTCTTTAGTCATCTAAATTTGAATTAAGCATATTTAAAACTGAAAAGGAAATACCCAATGTGCCTCAATATTATGTGAGTTTTGCCATTTATTATCATAGAGTGTTATTGGAGCTGAGTTTTAGAACAGATATGATTTATAAAAATAAAATCATTCACAGTTATACCATCTTAAGTGGAAATAAGAGACATAATCAGCCTTTCTTCAGAGCATAAAGTTTTCATCAGTGAAATAGTTTGAAAAATAGTCAATTTCCAGGAATTTATGGTTTTCTGTGCAACATTTGCTAAGGACAAAACTCCAGGTTATATGCATCACTTACAAATTCAACTCAATGACATAAAATATATAACTACTAGTGGTAGTTCTTAGAAATGAAATCAGTTCTATTGTACTGTACAGTAATATACACATGTAGGTTTTTCATTACAAAAAATATTCTGTAGAAGATTTAAAAACAGTGAATTTGCTTTTTAAAAATATTTTATAAATGTGTGTCACTTGGGACAAGGAGACTAAATTTCAATTTTTAAAAAACCCAATTCTATTCAAACTTAAGATATAATACATTAATAGTCTAAACTGATCTTTCTATCTTTCTCTAGATTTGGAGAAGTCTAGTCTACCATTTAATAAATTGGTGTATATATTAACAAATGGACTCCTTCTTGCATTTGTATTAAGTCTGTATTGTAAAACTGACATTTAAATTATTTTAAACTGCCTAATTGAGTATTTCTTTTGAAATAAACCCCTTAAAGCAATCTCTGAGTTTTCCATAAGACAGATCCCTGAACCCCATATAAAATAGAATGTCAATTATCTTGACCCAATGCTATGTGCAAACACATCCTTAATATGTTTTCTCTTAGGACAATAATAGAATATGTCCTTTGGGACTAGTTATCATAGAGATATAGAACCTTTGGCCCAAATAGCCACCTTGGCTTGAATGTCAAGATGAATCTGATTAAAGGTTTTAAATTTTACCCATAACTTCCGGAATGGGTTAGAACTATCTAACACTTTAATCCTTATTGCATTACCTCTGATTAACTGAACATCAGCATCTGCTCATGTTCAAGGAACAGATGGCAGATTTCAGAGAATGAATATTCTCAGCTCAGGGACTCCTTTAGGGTGAACTCTCCCTCACCCCCATTCATACCCAGTGAAGGCTCCATGGTCAAAATGGAAACAAATTCATTCTCTTAACTTAGAAAAATGTAAAAGAAAACTATGAAAGCATAGTTCTTATTTGAGATAATAAAACTCAAAGTCCATAAATTTCATACTGATAGAAATTACTGAATTAATTAAATTCCTTCTCTCCAAACCAAAGTATTGGATTAGAGATTAATAAATTTTACTCACCATCACCACCTACTTGCATGACTTTTTGCAAAGCAAATTTCTATGTCTATAATTTTTATTTGTCAAAAAAATATAATTCCTAGCCTGATTCATAGGGCTGTGTCAAGGAATAAAGGAAATAAAGCATGCTAAAGTACTTTGTAAAACACAGACCACAGTCTGACAAAATTCCACAAAAGTGAATTATAGATCTTTTTATGAAAATAAGTAAAATACGGCAATGTATTAAATAAATATAATCTTCAAGAAGTCAGATTTATTCCAGGAATGTATGAATGAGTCAACATGAGACAGTCGATCAATGAAATTCAATAAGTAAACAGATTAAAAGAAAAAAACAATTGATCGTAACTAAAACTACCCCAAAGACATCTGACAAAATGCAGTACCAATTCACAACAAAACTCTCAGTAAACTGAGAAGAGGAGAAAACTTCCTTAACATAATCAAAACCATTTCAGAATCCTAGAGGAAACATTTTACTGGTGAAGATTTAGAAGCATTCTCATGAAAATCAAAACGCAAAACAAAATTTAAAAGCCTACTATTTATTTACTTTATATTTTAATATAATTTTGGATAGTTAAGTCAAAGCAATAAGGTAAAGATAAGAAATTAAGAGTAAAATATTGTAAAGAAAGTGATAGATCATTGTTACTTGCAGAAAATATAACTGTTTACCTAGAAAATCTCAAAAGATCAAATGAAAAACTTATTAGAACCAATAAAAGTGATAGTGGCAAAATATAATGTAAATATAGAAAAATTAATAGCTGCCTTATATGCCAACCTGTTTCTAAACATAATGGCAGGGGTGAGTGGGGGTGAGAGGCATTCAAATTAGTAATTAAGACTATATAAACAAGTCAAGAATAAAGTTAACAAGGTGTGTGCAAAACTTAGATACAGAATTTTATTTTACTTAAAGTTAAAAAGGAAAAATTAAATAAATAAAAACATTAAAAATTACCAAAAATATACTACTGGCAAAATTCAAATTCTTCACAAGTTAGCAGAAAAACACAATAAAATTGTAATGAAAAGCCCAATGGGATAGTTTCAATGGATGCAGTTGTAAGAGGCATTTTAAATAACAAAGGAAACAATATGTTATTCAATTATTAGTGTTAACAAATTCAGTATTCATTTGAAGAAGAAAACTAGATTTCTGCTTCATGTCAGACAAAAAATAATTTTAAATAAAGATTAAATAAAACACAGAAATACTAGGAAAAACTATAAGAGTATTTTTGTATAGTTTCGGGTGAGGAAGACCTTTTCTTAACAAATATATTAAGACCAGAAAGCATAGAGGAAAAAATTGATAGATTTGACCATAGAGAAACTTAAAACTGTATTAATATTTTTTTTAAATTCAAACTGGAATATATTTGCTCCATGTTTCTTAATTTATAAAAATTGTTCACAAATGAATTTTGAAAAGAAAAATTCACAAAATTATACAACTGTCTAGAGAATATATAAAAAGATGCTCAAACAAATAATTATACATTATGTGTGTGTGTATATATATATACACACAAAAGTATACACAAATAAAATGACTATTTTTGCCTATCAGATTACTAAAGTTTAAAAAATGTGAGATTGTAGGGAAATGGAAATTTTTATACAAGAGTACATTGAATATAAACTTGCACAACTTTTCTGGAAGGTAATGTAATAATATGTTTTAAAACATTAAAGATGCATCTACTTTGATCCAGCAATTTAATTTTTAGGAATTTAAAGAAATCTGAAGGAAATACTCGAGTAAATGAGCAAAGATATAAGTAAGAGGTGGTTCACTGCCATGCTGCTGATATTTTAAAAAGTAAGTTCAAACTAATAAACTAAACATTCATTCCCAGTAAGGACTGGCAAAATAAATTATGGTACATTTCATGTAACAGGATTCTATACAGCCCATTTAATGGGTGATGTAGACCTATAAATCTTAAAATGCATTGTGTGTGTGTGTGTGTGTGTGTGTATACTTAAAAAGCAGATAACAGAACAGTACTTATAGTATAATATGAGAGCTTGAGAGCTTACCATTTACCTATGACAAGTCTGGAAGAATATATTTCCATTGGTGATAGTGGTTATCTCTAGAAAAAGGGAGCAAAATTATGGAATTTTCTTTCTCTGTATTGCTCAAATTATTTAAAATTAACATATATTAGCATATATTATGAGAAAACATATTAAAGACAATTAGAAAGCATTAGTCCTATAATTACCTCATGAATTATCAGAAAGATAGATACACCTTGTAGAGATTAATGACATCCATCTTTTTAAGCTTTTCTGAGTCATAACTAAAATGGTTAAAATTTCAAAGAGCCCAGGAATTCAAGGGCTCTTTTGAAATTATTTTTATTAAAATAATTACACTGGTGTTATTTTAGTTAAATACAATTTTTGAAATATTTATTATTCTTGGGAATGGTCAATGCACTTCTAATACAATATATAAAAATAGCCCTTAAATATCATGTCAGATCTTTGATTTGGAAATTATTTTAGTATCTTACATTTTAGAACTACTAATATTAGTTAGCTATGGTGAAAAGAATGTCCAAAGCACAATTCAGTTTTTTAATGTATCTGGAAAATTAGTCTCATAAATATTTAAACAATCAATTTGAATGAAAATGTGTATCTTCTCTTAAATCAAATTTTTTCTACCTCTAAGTTTTGAGAGTAGATGTAAGCATATGAATGTTCCCAGAGGAGGAAAAGAAGGTTAAACTTGAGAATTCCTTACTAGATGTTTAAGTCAATTTGATTTCAATTAAATGCACTCCATTGATAATAAGATTCAAATCTGCTATATTGAATTAGGATTTAAGTATATCCCAAAGTACTGGGCTCAGTAAGAATTCCATATAGGTTACAAGGTCTTTTACCTTTCAGAGCATACATACTATTAATAATTATAAAATTTTCAACCACAATCATCAAATATAGAATGTAGCCTTAAAAGTTCTCCATCAGGTGAACTTGGCCTATCCCTCTATTTTCATGTCTAGATATGTAACTACAAATTTGCCTTTGCATTCTGCCCCCCAGTACACTCCCAAATCTTCAGAAAGTATACATTAGTTCACCAAAAAGTCTTTCATTGTCTTTTAATCCTCATTCCTTTATTTCTTCTTTAATAGAGGGTCCTTATCTGAACTCAACTAATCTTACCCCTCAAAATAATTTCTGCCCATCTCTGCCACTTAAAACACTCTTCTACTAATTGTACTTAACTCTACATTTAACATGTGAAATCTCAGGACATTCAACTACTGAATGCAATATTTCACTCAAAATGTTACTTAAAATAGCAGATACTTTCCAAACCATATTTACACTGTCAGGAAAAATATAGTTGTCAATATATTTTTTCAAAAAACTAAATCTGTTCAATTACCACCAGGCTTATTGCCTCCTGAGAATATCCGCAGAATGAGAATATAATTACAAGTAATAAGAAATGGTAACTAAAATTTTAAAAATGCTCTCATAGCCCATGTAAATCTGAGCCAAATTCAGGTGAAATATTAACACTCAATTCTGGTGCATATTTTGTATTATGAGTCAGGGTCTTGCTCTGTCACTCATGCTGGGGTGCAATGGTGGGATCATGGCTCACTGCAGCCTTGAAAACCTGGGCTCAAGCAATCCTCTCACCTCAGCCTCCCAAGTAGCTGAGAGTAGAGGCGTGCACCACCACTCCAGGCTGCTTCTTTATCTCTGTAGAGACAGGGTCTTGCCATGTTGTCTAAGCTGTTTTCAAACTCCTGGGCTCAAGTGATCCTCCCGCCTCAGCCTCCCGAAGTGCTGGGATTACAGACATGAGCCACCGTGCCCAGCTCTGGTGCATATATCCTTGTGTGTTGGTTCACTTAAAAAAAAAAAAAAAAACTGCCAGGTCGTTTGCTTTCTTGGTACTGAGAGAAGTTTACAAACTCTTATGAAATTTCACATAGTTATGTTTGGTTATCTAGGCAATTTTTAAATGGAATAAACATCACACTTGTTTGCAGGACTATAAGCTAGCACATACTGATCTCTAGGCTATCAATTTGTCTGAACATAAAGATATTTAACACACATTTGGATTTGTGTAGGGTGTGGTTGTTACATAAGTTCATTCATTTTACTAAGGGACCTTGAATTCCCATTTGTTGATGAAACTGACCGGCACAACCCATGAGAGGATAAATTTCTAGTACATCTACTAATAGTCTCTGGAAAGAATAAGATATTTCACCCCAGGGAGTGTGAATCCCATGATGTAGAAATAAAAGAAAAATATTCACATTACACATTCTTCTTTAGTATTTAATCATAAAAGGATCATGGGCAGCAAAGATTCCAAGCCATGCTAGGCCAATTGAATTAAATTTGTTTCAAAATAATGTTTCATCTTTTAGATCTCATTTAAATTATCAGTAAAAAGAACATTAAAGTCATTTATTTCTGTAGAACTGGTATAGTGACAGGGAAATAAAGTACTTAATGAAACCATTTATAATCTATAATCATGTTATTAAAACAGCATTTCCACTAAACACTTTACAATGAAAAAGTATAGTAATTTACAAATAGCTTAGGGACTGAGCTCTAATTAATCTCTTAGAAAAAAAGACTTGACACCTCAACATATTTAAACTTTATTAGCTTTGCTATCAGGAAACCTTGTAAAAAATGAGAAAGGCAATCCATAATGAATTCACTACACTTAATTTCATATTATCATCCCTAGTGGTTTCTTAATAATAACTTGCATGAATTGAGAGAAAGTGACAGCTAGTCTTATCTATGAGAGTGACTGTGTTCATTATTATTTTAAGAACCCCCAAGTAAAACCACGTTATGGTCAAAAATGAAAATCAAAATAAGGAGGGTAAGAGCATCTCACCTTTCTAAGAAGTTTTAATCTTTTCAAAGGGTTTCCACATTTGTTTTCTGTTGAGATCTCTCAAGATTTGAGATGAGAAAATGCAAGACACAGGAGACTGAACAACATGCCAAAAACATAAATCAGTGGCAGAGTCGAATGCCAACCCAGGTATTTCTACTCCTGAAGAAATTTTTTCCTCTAAATTTATACCACCTCTGCATTTTACTACTATACTTTTCTAGTTCCCAGTGTATTTTCTCACCCTTCACTATGGGAAGGAATACAAGTTTTACCATTATTGATATTTTCCCTCACTGAATGTTGAATAAAAAGAACTGTTACACTAATTATCTCTTTCCAACAGTGCTATATTACTTGGCAAAAATGCCACTCAAAAAGAGGGCCAGAAAGGCCGGGTGTGGTGGCTCACGCCTGTAATTCCAACACTTTGGGAGGCCGAGGCGGGTGGATCACCTGAGGTCAGGAGTTCGAGACCAGCCTGGCCAACATGGTGAAACCCTGTCTCTACTAAAAATACAAAAATTAGCTGAGTGTGGTGGCGTGCGCCTATAATCCCAGCTACTCGGGAGGCTGAAGCAGGAAAATCACTTGAACCCGGGAGGCAGAGGTTTCAGTGAGCCGAGATTGAGTCACTGCACTCCAGCCTGGGTGACAAGAGCAAAACTCCGTCTCTAAAAAAAAAAAAAAAAAAGAGGGCCACAAAAAAGAGGACATGGTATGGAAAATTCTTCTTCATATTTTGGAATATTTGAAGTCCTTCAACACATATTTATGGAGTCCCAATTTAGTGCCAGACACTGAGCTGGATGTATAGTGCATATACTGTAATGGCACCTGTAGAAGAAAGATATATTAAAGGATAATCACACAAACATGTAATTTAAAACCGTAAGAACTGCTCTGAAAGAAAATACGGGGTATTTTAGGTAGAGGTGAACTAATTTAGACTGGAGCGGGGTACTACGCATCCCCTGAGGAACTAACACAAGCTAGGCAAATTGCCAAGCAAATAGTGTGGGAAAATTATTCCATGCAAAAGAAACAGCACGGGAAGATCCTGAGGAGACTCCACTAACACAGGCCTCTATAGCAAATGCATAGGAGAGGAGGAAGGAAATGAAATGAAGCTGTCGCAGGGGGCTGTGAAAGCCATTTTTTATAAATCTGGAGTTTATTCTATGGAGGTTTTTAAGGCAAAGAAGTAAAAGTTCTTACATTTTCAAAAGAAAAAACATATCTAGCTGCTAGAGAATGGATTTGGAGATACAATTTAATGGAGTAACCACTTGGTGATTGCAAGAGAGTTCCGAGTGTACTGAACTAGGGTGAGAACAAGAGAGAAGTGGATTTATTTGAGGAGCTACTGATGAACTGGAGTGGGAGCATTGGGGAGAGGCAAAAGGATCCCCAGATCTGTGGTTTGGGTAACTGAGAGGCTGGAGGAGCCGCTTGCAAAAACAGAGAAGTCTATAGAATGAACATATTTGTAAGTGGCTCTAGAGTATTGAGAATACAATTGTAAATAAGGAACTAGATCCCAAGATAAACCTCTGAGTTTAAGATAAAAACATGGGATTTAGAAACTGTCAGGTTATTAGTGGTTTTTGAAATCATGGGGCTGAATGAAATAACTTAAGGAAAGAAGGCAGAATAAAAAGAGAAGAGTACCTAGCAGTGACCTTTGAGAATGTAGAACATTTTGAGTTTGGTTAGGAGAAAAGCTAACAAAGGAGAGGGAAAATGGTGGTATCAGTAATCTCAGGATTTCCACTAAATAAATCATATTCCTTGAAATTTTCAGTAATAATAATGCCTAGCCCTCTGATATTTGGTATAATTAGGAATTTGACATGATTATTAATATCATATGATAAAAGTGAACAAGCTATTTAAAAATAAAGTTGTTTATAACACTCTTTTCTCTTGTCTCAAGCTTAAAGAGATATTCAACTTAAATGTAAAAATGGCATAATATAAAAATCCCTCAGAGTCTTATCAACATCTAAACTGGCAAAAGGCAAATTAAAAACATGTTTTACATCCAACTTTGTATCCAAGGCGAGGCAGAGACTGATATTTTCCTATAGTTTAATCAACGGAAAACAGGCCCTTTAAGTTCTATTAAATTATTTAACAGCCACAAACAGATGCAATAATTCATTGTTAGCAAAACAAATCATTTTCTCTTCTTTCTCAATGCCAATAAAGCAAACATTCACAGGTGCTTAATCAACATCCTTGCATAAGGCCAAACAATACAAACATTTTATGAATGACAAAGAAAACATACATTAATAGGGTGACAGAATAATGTGTCATTGATAAGCCAAAGATTTGGGAAAGTTTAAAAAATGATTCTGAAGGATATGAAAAACAAAAATTTACCATAATTCTGAATGTGAATGTCATTTCATTGAATTGACATTTACCAAGCAATTGGTGGAGAGAATTCTGTAAGAAGAATTAGGTTAGTTAGACTAGAAAAGCTTTCTGACTTATTTACTTGGTCTGGAAAGTTGAAAGCCTTACTCATCCTGGATTGAGAGTACCCCTTGGACTAAAGAAGTTTTTTTAAAGAAGTTTCCTAAAGTTTTCTGGCAAGGTGGCAACTAAACCAATTGAGAAAGGACTACCACTGAAGAAAATGAAAAACTTAGATTAATATTATTCTGATTTGCTAAAAATTCCCCTTCCTTCAAATAGAGTGGAGCTTTTCTCTCTATCCTAATCTTAGAGGATATTGAGTATGTCCATTATTCCCTACAATGCAGTCTACAGAATGTAGGTGTGTGTATTTGCATAATCTATGTTCTTGAAAACTACATAAATCTTGGCTGCCCCTCATTCTTAAATCCTAATCCCTTGAATTTTCTGTCTCCATAAGCTTCTGTCTCCATAAGCTGTCCTATACCAAATGGTCCACTGAAATTATTTGCTCCAACAATTCATTTGCTGAGGATAAATGGGTGCTCTCTTGTCTGCAAAACATACAGACTTTTATTCAGTCTTTGCTTTAAATTAGTTAAAATCCTATAGAAGAAGTACAGTCATAAATGAATCACAGCTAATAATTAATACAATTTTGGCAAAGTTCCACAAAACTAAAATAGTACTCTCCTTTTGGCCCAGGGAACAAATTTTACTTAAATTTTCAAACAAACTAAGTCTATAAAAATGGTGCAGTTAGAGGGAATCAATAGCTTCCTAGATTTTGTAGTTAAATTTGACCTCAACAAAATGAAAATGATTAAATTATATAGAATTTCTAATAGATTATAAAGTGAACATAAATACATTTTAATTGTGGCTAAGCCGTAAATTACAAGCACATCAAATAGAGAATAAAAACATAAAGTTCGCTATTATTTGCACTTGTAATATGGACAAAATCTATTAATGCCTAAGAGAGGATAGAAATGAAGTTTAAGTTGCAAACTAATCTCTGTTAAATCCCTGAATTAAGGAGCTCAGTTTGATGAGTAAAATAGCAACCTAGTCAGTAAATCTAAGTCACATGTGACTTTTGATGAGCTTATGGAAGGTAAACAAATTAGAATATAAGGCACTATACTGGAACTTGGAGGAGTAGGTACTTATGTTTTAGTTTTGTTAGTTGCTCCATCCTTAACACCTACTATTATTATATTAACTTTCTTATTCACAGGTTTCTTGCCTGTCTCCCAGAGCTCCCTGAGAGTGGATATCCCCAGTACCTGCCACCATGCCTGGCACTTCTCAAGCACTCAATAAATACTTGCTGAATAAAAGCTTGTAGAAATCCCATAGCTATGTGCTATGATGATTACTAGCTTATTAAACACTCCTATGGCAACGGGATGGGCCCTAAGAGGTGAAAGCAAGATTGGAACCCAGATATCTGACTCCTGGGGTGATTGCTCTTAACCACTACTCCAGGAGTTCAATTCCGTGGGAACACTATCTCCACATAAGGCTTCTGCCTGAACATTGGATTTTACACCCAAATTGGCTTATGTTTTTCACATCATCAGAGAGAATACAAATACTTCCCATGAAAAGCTGATGAAACACAGTATACGTATTTAAATAATGGTTTGAACCCTAAATGTGATGGCTATATTTCTTTCTCAGAAAACTAAGTTTACAAATATGTCATTAGTCATGTGTATAAAAAGAGGAGGTAGCAATGATTTTATCCTCACTGACATGAAAAACAGCCTTCACATGATTAGTTTCTCCATGTCAACATCGTTTTCTTCTTTTCAGTATCTGAACTTTCAGAATCTCGACAGTAATGATTCAGACAAAGCATTCAAATTAATCAATGCTATCATACTCATACAGCAAAGTGACCTTTCTCGTCTCCTTGCAAAGTAAACAGTTAGCTTGACTTTTAATAAGTTCACTTTGAGTTTGCTTCTGATTATGTTGTTTTGCTGGGTTCTGGTTAACTCTAGGACACAGTTATTACTTTGCAGACCACTCATTCTCCCTGGAACCTACTTCTCAGACTCCTCCTTGCTCTCATTTCTGCCTCCTTCTTCTTGGTTTCCATCTGTGCTCCATATTTATTCAAGGTAGCATTTATACCCAAGCATAATATATATGTATGAGCGTATACATTTATTTAAAGATATTTTTAAAAATTGAAAATAAAGAGGAAAAAGCTCAGTATATTACAGTATTAAGTATTTAGTATAGTATTAAGTAACTATACTAAAAACTTTCCAGCTATTAAATGAGACTGGAACCCAGAAGTGTCTCATCTCACGACTACATTCTTTCCTCTACATCAGTGGTTCCCACAGTGTGATCTTTGGACTGCCAGCAACTGCATTACCAAGGACCTTGTTAACACTGCAGATTTTCAGACTCTACACCCACTGAATCTGGGGGTGGGGTTCAGAAATTTGGTTTTAATAAGACAAGGGTGATTCTGATACACCCTTAAGTTTTAGTGCATTACATCATTGGTCCCAGTCTTACCTGATTATAAGAATCACCTGAGATAGCTCATTGACCTAGTATATTCCCAGGTTCTACACATCTGATTCAGTAGGTTAAAGGGGGGAGGCCAGGAATTTATTGATACCCTAGGCTAACCCCCAAGTGATTCTTATGGTGAGGGAAATTTGAAAACACTGCACCAAATCAGAATATTCAACTTCGTACACTTATGAAAAAACTAGACATTGCATTTAATTATATGATGGTTCCATATTAAGAATATAAGGATACTGAAACCATGTTTTTTCAGCACTTGAATTTTAATTCCATTGTTAGTTCAGAAAAAAAGAGGAAGGGTATTGCAATATAATAGGGAGTCACCACATTAAATGTGTTAAGAAATATTATTTTATATGAGCAGTTCTAGAGAAGTACATATAATTGAGTTACGTGTAAACTGTAGGTAACCGAGAAAAGTCCAACCTCCATTCAAATACACAGAAGTTAATAAAGAAGCTTTATTTGCATAATAAAGGATTTCTTCCTTTAAGAAAGAATTTATCGCAATTGTCTTGTATAAATCTGGAGCTCCCCTAGAATAGATAAAACTTGTTTTGTAATGCACAAAATTTATCAGAAAGGATAATCTTTGCCATTTCAAAAAAATAACGTGTAAATTAGACAAATAATTTGAAGGGCAGGCTTGGAGCATTCTGGGGCTTCCTTTGAATCTTCACTTCATTTCCTGGAATTAGGCTCCAGAATCTTACCATGTTCTAAACAATTCAAATTTCTGACTAATGAATTGTAGCCGTTCAATGTACTCAGATGAAGAGGAAGGGAGCTGTCATTGATTCAAGTCCAACCACTGCCATGCTAGACAGGATCGAATACATTTCTTCTCAGTACTGTGCGATGTATATTCAGGGAAAATGTAAGAATCAACATACCTATTGACCTTTATAATACCTTCGCAGCCAGGCACAGTGGCTCACGCCTATAATCCCAGCACTTTGGGAGGCCAAGGCAGGCAGATCATGAGATCAGGAGTTCGAGACCATCCTGGCTAACACGGTGAAACCCCGTCTCTACTAAACATACAAAAAATTAGCTGGGCGTGGTGGCACATGCCTGTAATCCCAGATACTCAGGAGGCTGAAGCAGAAGAATTGCCTGAACCCAAGAGGTGGAAGTTGCAGTAAGCCAAGATGGTGCCACTGCATTCCAGCCTGGGCGACAGAGCGAGACTTGTCTCAAAAATAATAATAATAATAATAATAATAATAATGCATTTGCAATGGAGGAATGATTTGATAATTCCTAAATCAGTGCTTCCCATTATCCCAGATCATATACCCATGAAGCCGGCTTCTCCAGTTCCCCTTCCCTCCCTTCCTTCCCCTCTCAGGCAACAGCTGTTCCTCTCCCTGCCCACCCTCCTTCACTCTGGGGGCCGTTAAAGAGGATTCGAACAGTTAACATCCCTTTATCATGTGTAGGTAGTACAAATCACACTGGAAAACATTATTCACACCTCAAGCATTTCCTAGTGTTCAAGAAATAATAGAAATTGTACCTGTAGGATATAAGTTGTATTGAAAGTTACTAATTAACAGAGTGCACGTTTTAGATAAAATGTTCACATCTTTATAACACACCCCCACTCCCACCACGATCATTATTTTCACTCCCACACACTGAGTTCCTAATTATAATCATCTGTAATCTTTTTTTCACGAGCAGATGGAACTAGAATTCCACAATGGGACATTTCCATTGCTAATCATTACACTTGGCTGGGTTGATTTGCAGTCCTTACTTCCAACTGGGATTTGTTTACCCCCAAAGTAGCTTACGAGAAAAGTTAAATAGAAAGTTCCATAGAGTTGCTGGCTTATTAGGGTTAATAAATACTTTCAGCTAATAACCGCAATATTTGACACATCAATATCAGTGCATTGATCCTGAGACAATCCGATTAACATTCCTTATGTTCATTTTACTTAATAGTACTTTAAAGGAAGGCGGCATTTTTCAAGTCACCTCAAGGGATGAAATCTACCATTTTATAACAACAAAAAAAATCAACATTATTTCTTTAAACAAACAGTGATGCAAAGGTAGAAAGCTCTGATCAATTGAACTTAATTATTTTCAAAACATAAATTTGAAATATGCTAATCAAAAAGTTCTGTACAAAAGTTTGGGGCAGTGGAAAGGAAGGAAAGAAAGAAATCCATCCAGATTCCAACAGCACGTACATGTGTGTCAATCCATTCCCACAAACTATCTCCATGGATAAACTGACAGCATGATGGTGAACTGTAGGACTGGAATGTTCCAACTTGGCCAGAACTACTGTGTCAGCTCAGCAGCAAAATTCATCTGAGACCAATTCAACAAGCAGTGCATTTGTGTTGAACACTACAATATTCAGCAGTCTCCACACCCAGCAGTTTCTATGTCTTTGCTAAATTTAACATCTGTAATGACTTCACACAGACACAGCTTCAATTCATCGGTAATTCACATATCTCCATCAAAATTAGATCAGAAATTTTCTGCTGAATTTTGAATTGGGATCCACTGCCCTTTACTGTAGTCATTTAAAGTTAGTACACTTTTCGGCTGTGAAGATGGCAGGAAATGAATGGACAGACCATCGGAGGTTTTGTTTCTCCACATTTTAAGCGAATGGTCGTTTCTGATTTGTTCATTTTTAATGAAAAAGAAGTGAGAAAAGCCAACTAGTGGTCTTTTTCAAAGGACTCAAATTCAGTGGGGTATCAGAAGCTTGTGAGCTGTCAGCAGCACCTGTGGCCCCTGCATTTGTACACAGGGAGGGGACACCCCAGGCTCGTAACAGTGCGCGCAGCCAGATAACCTTGCACTGCCCTGCCAACCTAACACTTTTAGAGATCAGTTGAAGCATGGCCTGTCTCCAATTCCACAGCCCACGACAGTGCAAAGCCCCCCTGTCCTCGTGCATCGACGGAATTCCTGCGACAAGAATGCCATCTCTTTCCTAATCTGTTTGCCTGGGCTACCTCTGTTCTCAAAGGTCTCCCCGCCTGCAAAACAGAGAATTCAGAACCTTTCCCAATTTCCTGAGAAATCCACACATAATTAAACTCCATGATTGTACATAAGATTCTGATTGTGTGTGTCCTGGGTAGAGGAGGCAGAGGGCTCGCTTGGCTGAACCCACTCTCCCATCCTCTCTCAGCTTTCTCCTCCGTCAGTGCCAAAACTACTTTCTTCCAACTACACCAGGCTCCTTGGGGTCTCTTCTCTGTCAAGCAAAGTACTTCTTCCCCCACACATGAAATGCCTTGCCTAAGTAAAAGAGATGATGTCTGTCAGACATAGTTAACCTAAAGATAATTTTCTACCTCAAAGTATGTAAAATATACAACATAAAAATCAACTTTACTGTACTACACAGAAACCAAACAGATGTTTCCAGATAATAACATCCTGATTCCTCATATATTTTTTTAAAATGAGATATGTCAAATTTAAATCTTTGATTTCTTTTTATATGTTCTAAGACTTTTCATATGTATCAACTCACAAATCAGAAAGAGAATTTTGTCAGGTCATGTTGTCCCTTTACATAGGTATACATGTTTAGAGGGGAGTGTTGGCCATGGCCCAAAAGCTTGAGTTGGTCTCTGATGGATAAAGTCACACAAGAATGCAGGAGAGTAGCCAGAATAGGGAACCTGCTTATCCAGAAGGGGCAAATGGCAGGACTGCTAAGTGTTCAGGGGGTAGTAATTATATGAACTCAGCCAGAGCTCATGATTCCTGTTGGGGGTTATAGGCAATGAAACAGCATATATTAATGACACCCACAGTATGATGTACTCAGGATTCTCTTAGGTTAGTTGCTTAGAAATCTCTAAGAAAAAGACAAAAATGAAAGTCATATCCTGCTCTATAATCTGTTTTTGCATGAGTATTTAATGCGCATAATTTTAATTCTGTCTTCAGCCTGATTGAAGGAATCGCTAAAATGGAATGAAATAGAATAAAATAGGCTGGGCGTGGTGGCTCACGCCTGTAATCCCAGCACTTTGGGAGGCCAAGGCGGGTGGATCACAAGGTCAGGAGTTCGAGACCAGCCTGGCCAAGATGGTGAAACCCCGTCTCTACTAAAAATAAAAAATTAGCCGGGCATGGTGGCACACACCTGTAGTCCCAGCTACTCAGGAGGCTGAGGCAGGAGACTCCCTTGGACCTGGGAGGTGGAGGTTGCAGTGAACCAAGATGGCGCCACTGCACTCTAGCTTGGGTGACAGAGCAAGACTCCATTTCAAAAATAAATAAACAAATAAATAGAATAAAATAAAATAAAGCAATTATATGTCTTTATCTTCATACTAAAATCTAAAAAGAAAGCAGAATTTTTCAAACTGACCTATATAAGACATATATTTGTATAAGTAAAACAGCTATTTTTTAGATTGCTATGATATCTGGTACAGGTAGATAGAGCAACTTGCTTATATATAATATAATTAAAGTAGTTCTTAATTATATTTATTAATATAATTAAAATTGTTTATGATAATTGTTAATTTGATAAACTACATCCCTCAAAATGATTTTTTAAAATGTTCACAGAAGCCAAGCAGCCTGGTAATTGCATGTGTTTGATCTTATTAAATGGCACTTTTTATTCCTGAAAATTCTTTTCTATGATTTGACTATAAAGTAATTTAATATTATTTTGAGTATCGAAACTCATACACTAAAATGAATTCTTCCTCTTTCACAATAGACACCTTGAGAAGGGATATACTTAATTTGAGATGCCGTCTTTGATTAAAGGTACTGTTTGATTAAAAAATTAGAATTTGATGTATAGAATTGTAGGAAAGCAATGTCTATATGAAACCAACCATACAGAAGGACATAAAATGGGAAATAAAATTCAACCAGTATCACAAAAATGCAGAGGTATCACTATTAATACTTTGGCAAATATCTTTCCAGCCACTTATTTATACAAATATGTTACATAAAGAAAAAACGACTACAAAAATATCATACTATATCTGCAGTTCGAAAACCAGTTTTCACTCCACACTATATCAGAGGAATCATTCAAAATAGGTAAGTTTTAAGTCACATAGTATTTATTTATTGAATTCCTCTTTGATGGATATCTCCATTTTCTTCCAATTTTTCATTACTATAAACAACTCTGCAACAAGCTGAATGCATTTTCAGAACACAATTTTGAAATAATCTTCTAAGTCTAACACACAGACATCTGCAGTTTTAGGAAACTATACGTCTCTAAGTGTATCTTCCCTTGGAAATATTCAAGTCTTTCAAAATTGGGTCTAGTTAATAAGAGTAGCACTATTTCTTGCCACACCTAGCTGTGACTGATGGAGGAAATTCCTTGTAAAGCACTTGGAGTTCCATGCATCATACTTTTTTGGTGGCAGTATGATAGAAAAGAGCATAGACTTTGTCAGACAGATCTGTTTGTTTTTATAAGTAACTTTTTATTGAAGTGAGCATATACACAGAAAAGTACACAAATTATAAATATGCATCTTGATGGATTTTCACAAAATATACTAGGTAACCAAAACTGTTATTTTCTCATTTTATTACTACTTTTCTATTCACTATGTAATCTTGGATAAATCATCTCTCTGCACCTTTGAAATAGGCATGACAATACCTGCCTTAAAGGTGTACCTAGAAGACTAAATGAAACAATGTGTACAAAGCATCTAGTACACAGTAAATAAAGGTTAGTATCCTTCCTACCACCCCCACACCAGGGAACAGGTCCTGGCCACAACCTCACCAGCTCCTCCTCTCCTTCAACCCAGCACCATCAAGAGCCTGGAATGCCTTGTTCCCCAGACTGCTTTCATGATGAACCTCTCCATTATAAAATAAGTTCTTAATACTGTTTGAGAGGAATACAATCACATCGAGGACTCTAATTTAGAACCACAGAGTATTAACTCTTAAAAGATAAAGAGGCTCATCTCCATTAAGAAAAGTGGTTGTTCGAATGATTCACAAGTTTAATTCTGCTACTTGCTAAGCATTATTAAAAATATAATGAAATGCAAAGCTCCCTGAGTTTTCACCAGGGCACCCACACATGCCAGGTGCAGTCTCACTGAGCAGCTCAACGTGTGCTATATCCTCTAGCATAAAACCCTATTTTTATTCAGAAACCCCAAATCAAGGATTGTGGATAGCACTGACTGAAATGGAATTCATCTTTTGCCATTGCTGCTAAAGCTATGCAGGTGCTGAATGTGGTATCCAGGGGTGCAAATGAAAGTCAGCAACACCCAACTCTTTGACAGGTCTATCTACATTGTGAGGTCTCAACCATCGCTCAGGGACTGCCCTATCAAAACAAAACTTAGTAATGCGGTAAGCACACTGCCAAATGCTAACAGTCACAAAAGAAAATGGTGCAAAAATAATTTTGTTAAAAAACAGCTACCATGAATGTATATGCCAGGCTCTCTGTTATGTAAGCTCTTTACACATATGATCCTATCTTCCCCTCATAACAGGTCTTCGTGGTGGTTTCATTATCACCATTTTGCAGATAAGGAAACTGAGACTTTGAAAGATTAAGTAACCTATCCAAGATCACAAAGTGGAAAGATAAATTGAGATTCAAATCTGGGTCAAAGGAGAGATAGCTTAAATGTAATCCTAGGTCTGTCTGACTCAGAGGCCTTGGTCTCTAAAAACTACATAGTACCAGAAAAGTCCCACTTTGTCCCACTGATGTTTGTATTCCAGTCAAACACCAATCTTTTAAACTAATCGATTTTAAACTAATCAATCCTTATAGGGGGGAGGGGAACAACTTGATATTGTAAGGATAAGAAAAAAATTATTAAACCAAAAGCCTTCCTGATGAAAAATTTTGTTGCTAGGATTTTCCCAGTTGTTTTGTTTTTAATTAGCAGGTAATTAATAATGTGATAAACAACATGAAGACAGAGAAATGTTATTGAAATGGTTGTTGTCTATAATAATTTTCTCCACTTCTTTGAATGCTTTTAATTTTCAAATTGATACAGAGGCATCTTAGTGTAACTCCCTCTCAATTTGAAGCCAAGAAATTGTGGAAATTTCATATGGAAATTTAAATAATCCCTTTATCTCCAAAGCCAATTATTTCTCTTTCCTACTTGGAACCAGCCCACCCCATTTGACTTCCAGCCATGAGCTTGGAAGTTCGTTGGAAAGCTGTAATGAGCCGAGGCTGCCAGCATGTCAGGTTCCATTATGTGTATGTGACCGCTGATCAGGGTGATGAAACAGGGATTAGTTCATCCCTATCACTATAAATAAATTTGATTTTATGACAGCACTGGAGCTTTCATCATTTATTTAAAAAGAAAGAAAAAGATGTAAAGGTGGCTATATAATTCTTATCATAAAAATCTGCTTGCTCCCTGAGATCAGCAGTTGATTTTAATTTTATATTATCTACATTGTTGTGAGATAAAAATCCTTATTAATGTAAACATCACTCCAAGGAGAACCATGCTTCATGCTTCACCTCATCATATTTTAGAAGTACATAACACAAATGGTTTTCTCCAACTAAACCTAATTCACTCAGAGTTGAAAAAAAATACACAGAAAATAAAAGGTTTGAGAAACTATAGAATATTGATGTATTTAAGATTCAAATGAATCAATTATTCAAGTATCTGGAGACTATCTGGAAATTAGATGTAATGTGATACTCCATAAACATCTGGAATAGATCTTTCTCTCTCTCTGTTTCTCTCTCTCTCTCTCTCATACACACACATACACACACACACAGAGACAGACAGAAAGAGAGAGAGAGAGAAAGGCTTTGACCAGCAGTCCTTGAGGTTTGTGAATATTATGGGTTTGAAAGTTTAAATCAATTGGTTTATGCATTTTTCAGCCCCTAGTTCCTACAAAACAGGAAACGTTATATTTGCACAACGCAGGTCAGAGCACTAGCTGTTTCTTCCCAGAACCTTCGACCTGTACAACGTGACTAAGAAGTATTTGGGAAGAGAGTTTAGGAAGGGTTTCCTGTTTGTCTTCATTTATTAGACTCTTCTCTTCTTTCCCAACACACATATACTATATAAAACATCATGAATGCCATATAATGTGCACCTTCTGATTTGCCAAAATGTTTTTATATTTGTTGTTCATCTGAGGTCATTTCTTAATATATCTAGATATTGTTTCCAAAGATGTGGAGTCATTTCTCTCCCTCAGAGATCATTATTTTCCACAATGCCCCAGTACATTGAGGAAGTGGATTCCAGCTTGCTGTAGCAATGTGGGCCATCCCCACTATGAACTATCTTAACCCACAGGGAAATCAAAATCTCAAGTATCTGCTGTTTTACTTATTAAGTCTGAACCTAAAAGCCAGTCCCAAAAATGTCTCTGAAATTTTGCTGGCCATTTGGAAGTCAATTTTTATCTCCTCCCACAGTACTCCTCTTACAAATGTTGCACTGACAAAAGGAACAGCCTGCTCATCGTGGTCCCTCGGTAAAGAGCTGCTGCCCAGCTGGCAAAGAATGGGTTCCTATTCTACTCCCAAAGAAGTTACACAGATGGGGCTGGAGACAATGGTGTTAGATGTGCTTAGCAAGTCACCAGCAGGCATTCCCTTCTGGGCCACACACTGCTGTCCTCTCTGAATTTTGTTAAGACTTGTCTTGTGACCTAAGACGTGATCAATCCTAGAGAATGTTTCATGTGTACTTGAGAAGAAGGTGTATTCTACTGCTGTTGGATGGAGTATTCTGTATATGTCTGTTAGGTCCATTTGGTCGAAAATGTAATTTAAGTCCAATACTTATTGATTTTCTGTTCAGATCATCTAAACAAAAAATCAATAAATATTGGACTTGAATTACACTTTTACACCTATGTGTAAATGTGTGAATATTGGACTTGAATCACATTATTATACCTATGTATTTAGGTGTTCTGATGTTGGGTGCATATATATTTGCAATTGTTACGCTTCTTGATGAATTAACCTCTGTATCCTTATGTAATGACCTTCTTTGCCTCTTTTTGTAGTTTCTGACTTAAAGTCTATTTTTGTCTGATATAAGTGTAGCTATCCCTGATCTCTTTCCTCTGAACTTTTTTTACCCTTTCCCAAGAGAGAAAGGCAACTCCATAAATACTCTCGCAGCTGCAATACACTGAAGTGGGAAAGGCAAAGGGTTCAGAGGCAGTGACATCATGAAGTTTATCTTCTTTGACACGCTCTACACCAAACCCATAGCTTCTACACCCAAACCAGTTTCCCTTCCAAAGGCCTGTCTTCAACAATGGCAGTTACAATTATCTGAATTGCTTGATTTCTCCTGATCTTTTCCCCATCTATCTAATAGGTTACTGCTCTGTCTCTTTATCTTTGGCAGGTCTCTCCTTCCTTTCTATTTCTATCACAACCAGCCTAGTTGAAGTACATCAGCTCACAGCTAGATTACTGAAATGGACTGGATCAATCAGGGTCCAATGAGGGAAATAGGAACCACTCCAACATTCTAAAGAGAGGGAATGTAATACAGTGAATTGGATAGACCATTGCTAAAAGAGCTAAGAAGCCAAGAGAGAATACAGAGGCAACCCAGAGACTAACAACTGCAGGTAGCTACTAAAACTCCTTGGCTGGAGGGACAGAAGGAGAGGGTGGTATTACCAGCACCAAAGGGCCAGAGTCATGGAAAAAGTTGGAACCACAGTGGGCCTGTCTTACACAAGCTGGAGCCATAAAGCAAACACAGCAGCTGTGCTTGCCTGCCTGTCTCCTGCCAGTGCCTCCCATTGGCTAAACCCAGCTAGGAAAGAGCTAGGAAATCAGCCTGCAGGGGTTGAACCCTCAGCCATGCAGATAACAGAGTGGGAGCAAAGGAATAGATCTGACAGCAAAAAGGCCAATGATTAGCTCATAAGATATATTCACTCTTACATGTAGCTCTCACTATAGATCACTGACTTCCCATTTTATATAACAAAATATAGCCTCAAGAGGATAAGTACGAAACCTAGGGTCAAAGTACCAAACCTAGGGTTCTATCCTGCAGCCCAGGCTAGAACTTGAAGATCTCTCAGACCTAAAATCCCACTTTTTCCCAAGTCTCCACTGCCTTCTCTTGTCAGCTGCTCTTCAGCTACAGCATTTATACCATCATGGGCTATAGCATGTGATTACTTCTAATTAATAAGCAGCAACTGTAACTGTAATCTCGAGGCTCCAGTCTTCTTCCAGGATGGGAATGAAGGCGGAGGTACCTCATTTTATTTAGAGGCCTCCAGCACCTTGAGGAGATACTTAACCTAGTCAGTCCCTTCTCCCCTGCCAGGCCAAGGCCCAGAATCAGCAGACCCTGTCTTACCTGGAATGAGTGAGCACTTCCCAGGTGGGATTTGAGGAGACACAGAAAAGGCCCCACATTTCAAAATGATATTCCTTATTTTTACTCATTGCTTCATTTCATGAATATTTATCAAAAATTCTATGATATCCAATAAGGACTATGGGAAACCTATATTGGTTGGCGCTGAAATAACACTTCCAAAATTTATGTAAATTAGTGTAAGGTAATGGCTTTTTCTTTTTTTTTTTTTTCAACCTCTATAGCTATAAAGACAAAACAGAGTGAACTCATACCACCAGAGTTTGCACACTACCAGAGACCACCAAAGAGTCCCATTTTAAGCGATCTCTTGCTTTTAAAAATGCATAAATTTACATTATATCCCACAATAGTTTCATTTTCATCTAAAAAATAATGAGATTTGGGCTGGGCACCATGGCTTACGCCTGTAATCTCAGCACTTTGGGAGGTCAAGGCGGGCGGATCACGATGAGGTCAAGACATTGAGACCATCCTGGCCAACATGGTGAAACCCTGTCTCTACTAAAAATACAAAAATTAGCTGGGCGTGGTGGCGGGTGCCTGTAGTCCCAGCTACTTGGGAGGCTGAGGGAGGAGAATCGCTTGAACCCAGGAGGCTGAGGTTGCAGTGAGCCGAGATCGCACCACTACACTCCAGCCTGGGGACAGAGCAAGACTCCGTCTCAAAAAAAAAAAAAAAAAAAAAGGTGAGATTTGCCAAAGAAACTTCCAGTCAAAGCAATTTTCCAGGATAAAATGCCATACCTAAATGGCATATTCCAAATTTAGGTAACATACCTAAATTTGGAAAACCTGGGCATAAAGTTTTGCATCCTGTTAAAAAAGTAAATAACCCAGAGAAGTGCTGTTTTTTAAGATATGATCAGGGTTTTGTTTGTTTGTTTTTGTTCTTCTTGATATGAATGCAGTTGGAAGATATTACATATTCTTAAAGTGTAAACAAGAATATAAATTTTCAAGTAGAAAATTATTATGTCTAATTTTCTTCTAATACTATAAGAAAGTAGTGACATCTATAAATCATAGACTCATGTTTATCATCACCATTAAAAATATAAAACTGTAATATGCTAGCATTAGGGGAAGCTGGATATAGAGTATACAGGAACTATTTATGCTATCTTTACAAATGTTCTATTAATCTAAAATTGTTGCAAAATACAAAGTTTTTTTTCTCAATCCTCTATTGTTAAAGTCCCCATAGAACCTATGGATTTTTTCTTCCCTAGATATGGAAGATCCCTGTATTTGTTCCTTTTGTTATCCATTTTTCAGTTCCCTTTCTAGTGAGTTTGTTCTCCTTATAATTTTCTTGTATCTCTGACCCTTCAATTTGATTTCATTTTGTGTTCAAGCCAGGAAAACCTACCAATTTGAAATTGAAAGAGACAGAATCACTCAGCATAATTTCATTCTTTACATTGTGATTATACCACGTTAAAATGTTTTCCCTTCAAATTCAGAAAATCAAACACAGCTCACGAAGGTGCTGATTGGATAACAAACTCAATCCAGGATCACAGATGCCTCTGAAGAGATAGTTGCCAGATGTTCTTTTGCATGTGGGAGAAGATAAAGAATTAGGAAAGAAGAGGCAAAGGAGAGAACAATCACGAATGAAGACAGGGACTTTTTAAGGGAAAAGCTACAAGGGGAATTTTTAATTCCAAACAATTTCCTGTCCGTCAAACTAGCCAACTGATATATGTAAGTCTTAACTTAAGTATCACCACCTAAGCCAGAGGAATGTTGTGAAACATATTTCAAAATATTTGTCTGTCATGTTTAGCATTCAGCTTTGAACTGAAAAAGATCTAGTAAGTGGTATATTTTTCTTTTTTTATAATCAATCTCAAGGTTCCCAAAATGATATCTTTACTACATCTCCATTTTATATACTCAAATAGATGATATCTTCTTTTTCTTTTCCCTTTTGCCCTTATTCCTCCCCTGCACCTCCCACCCCCGACCCCAGCACCCCATCTCCTGAGACATAAGAGGGATAAATGATCCTCAAGTATCTACATATTAACTATGTACTGGGTATTGAAGAGTTACTTTTACTTTCTTGTTTAAGTCTGTTTTCCTCAAGTCTCTTATTTCTTCCAAATCTCACCTACCACTGTCTACAAATAGTAATAACAGCCATGAAAAAGTAGAGGAAAAAAAACAAACAAACAAACAAAAACAGGCCTTGGCAGACAGATGTCTTGAATATTAAGCTGGAGCTGTTTCCATGCTCCAGCCAGGCAATTGTGAGCTAGAACCTTTTCTGTGTCAGACTACACACTACAGGAGGCCAACTTCCAACTCGCGAAACCTCACCTCGTTGCCCTCCCCAACCAGTCCGGCCTGCAGAGACCCATACTTGTCTAAGTGCTGGGGCATTTATCCTTGCCAAAGCCTTTCTCAAAACTTTCATACAAGGTCTTTCAGGACACAGTGGCCCCGTGGGTGATAGATGTGCCCATCAACTCTTCATATTTACCAGTCTTTTAGTTACACACAGACCAGCTTCCTTGGCATCCTCTTCCTGTCTTCTCTGCAGAATCTTTCAGCCACCCAATCCATCATTACTGGCCCTGGCTCACCCAGTTTCATCATTCAATGGAAGTTGTCATCTGTTAACATTATTGAAGTCAGGGACAGTGTGACTACCACACAGTTGTGAGCTGGAGGTGCCAAGTTTCACTCAAGAGGCATGAAGGATGCTATGATTTACAGCACTTCTAATGAGCTGGGGATTTCTGGACCTATAGGCACCTGCTGCTTTTGTAGCCTCTGCCAGCTCCACCACCACACCCTGGAGTACTGGACAGCACCATCTCACTCCCTTAAGAAAATTTATGGTTAAGCTTTATTGAAAATCTCGCTCAGCCATCCACCTTCATT